>NW_027555514.1:68453319-68913319 GCF_003287225.1 Phascolarctos cinereus
AGTCACTTTACCCTGTTTGCCTCAGTTTCAGCCTAACTGTAAAATGAGGATATTAACAGCACTTACCTTACAAGGTTGTTGCAAGGATTGAATGACATAATATTTATAAAATGCTTAGCACAGAGTCTGGCACATAGTAGATTCTACGTAAATGCTTATTGGCTACCCTTCCTTTGCTCTTATCCCGGTCTAACTCATATCATATTTATTTGAATGTACATCTAATTCATTATTATATCATGAGCTCCTTGAAATCAGGGATTGCATGGTTTACATCTTTATATGTGCATAGAATAGTGTCTCACATCTAGGTGGTGCAGTGGGTAGAGTACTGGGCTTAGAGTCAGGAAGGTAAGAGTTCAAATATGGCCTAGATACTTACTAACTGTGTGATCTTGGCCAAGTCACTCAACCTGTTAACCTCTGTTCCTCAACTGTGAAATGCAGATCATAATGGCCTCTGCCTTGCAGGGTTTCTGAGAGGGTTAAATGAGAGAATGTTTGTAAAAGCCCTTAGGACATAGTAGGCACTACTGTTGTTGTTGTTTAGTCATTTCAGTCATGTCCAACTGGGGTCTTCTTGGCAAACGCACTGCAGTGGTTGGCCATTTCCTTCTCCAGCTCATTTTACAGATGAGGAAACTGAGGCAAACAGGGTTAAGTCACTTACCCAGGGTCACACAGCTAGTAAGTGTCTGAGGCCAAATTTGAACTCAGGTGTTCCTACCTAACTGCCCCAGTAGGGCTATATAAATGTTTATTCCTTTCCTTTCCCTTTTGAACACAGTAGGTGCTTAATAAATGGTTATTGAGTTAAATTTAATATTGTATATGTTAAGCATTATAAATGGATTGATCGTTGTGAAAATGTTACTGAAAATTATACTTACAATTACATATACCATAATAAAAAGCAAGCAATTTAATTTTCTTGCTTTTATTTAACTGTACCATAATTTAGTTATGAATTATGAACTGGTTGCTGGTAATAAGGTAAACATCTAACACTGCAATTTAGAGTTCACAAAGTTAAAAATATTTAACTTGGAGCTTTTGGTTAAATGGAATATTTTCCCTTTTATCTTAATTGTAGAAGTAAAAACTAACATATTTAGATAGAACTAACAAAACTGAAAAAACATGTAAGCTTTTTAGCATGATAGCTTGGTGATACAGAAAGGGCCCTGGACTTGTCACCAAAAGACCTGAGTTTGAATTCCAGTTCTGATATTTGCTAGCTGTATGAATTTAGGCAGATGACTTAATCTTTCTGGGCCTCAGTTTTCTCATCTATAATATAACATGGTTGGATGATGATTTCTGGGGTTATTTCCAGCTCCAAAATCCTGTCACCTTTCTAGACATCTGCCGGAGCTCAGGAGACAATGGAGTTAATGTACATTTCCTTACAGATCTAGAGGACTAGGAAGGAGGAAGCTCTATATTTTGAAGGTTCTCTGAAGGTATTTGTGTTCAGAGATGTTTTACTCTGTGCTCATTTCATAGCAAGGAATGAATTCTAAACAGGGAGTGAAGGCTACCATTAAGTGGCTTTTTCTTATTTCACATTCTGATCATCTAGGCCACTTGAATAGTATGGCAAGTATAATCCCACAATGTGAAATGCTAATGGATGTAGAACTCCAAATCCCTACCTTCAATATTTGGTAGCTGCTTCTAGCATTTCTTATTCAAAGCTGTAGAAATTACTTTATCCTCTTAAACACTGTGATCATAATCAACAGTATCAAAAACAAACAAAAGCAAACAAATTCTAACAATGTCTTTCATCATCCATAAAAACAAGCAAATAAATAAATTTAAAAGGAGGCGAAGAATAGATGATACAAATAAAATCAATTTATAAACAATATCAGCTTGTAGGTCAAGACCAAAACCCAGCAGAAGCGTAACTTCTGCTGATCTTAGAAACCAGTCGATATATTGCATCAATGATACCTGGAAAACCACTCCAGTATCTTTGCCAAGAAAACCCCAATCACAAAGAGTTGGACACAACTGAAATGACTGAAAAGCAGCAGCAGCAGTAGCAGTAACAATGCCTACTGTGCGCCAGGCACTCAGGCTCAGGAAGCTTCAAAGCCCAGAACGGATTCATTTGCACAATGAGGGACACAGAAAAGACTCTTATATGAATTCTTCTAACCTCAAAATTCCTCCCTCTCTTACTCCTACATTTCCAATTTCATTAGCATCATCTCCAGCCTCCTTGAATCTTTTTATCCCTTCTAACTTCCAGAAGTCCCAATTTACTTCCTTCCTCAGAGTTCCTTTTCATAACTTTCAGGACGAAGGAGCATACTTGGAAAATAGTATATGTTTTGTCTCTGAAAATGTAAATAATAACAATCTCATTTTTAGGCAGTTAATTTCCTTAGGAATTTTGAATCCCTTAAAATTTGGAACAAGACACAAGTATTTATGAAAAGGATAGTAGGAGGATTGCTTATTTGATAACAGCTATTTGATACTATTTGATAAATTATTTGATAACCAGAAGTATGAGTTGGTACTCAGGGATCAGAGTAGGCACCGGGGTAATGTGTCCTAATGGAAAAAAAAAATTAGATTTTAAGTCAGAGGACAAGGCATTGAATCACTCACTGCTTTTATCACCTTGGACAAAACAAGTTAACTTCTCTGGGCCTCAGTCTTCTTCTCTGCACAAGGAGTTAGCTTAGGTCATTGCTAAGGGTTTGCCAAGCTCAAAATACTATCAATCAGAGATGTCTAGTACACTAATATGGGGAGAATTGCATAGAAGAAGAAGAATAGATGTAGTGCATTCCATAAAGTACATTTCCTAGTACCAATTCAAAACATTTGAAATGCATTTTTCTCCATTCTGAAAATGAGAGTTGTCTCATTCCCATGATAAATATAAAAACAAACATGCTGAACAGTGTTCGGCTCCCATAACGCAGGGTTTCTTTTTGGTTTTGTTTTTATTAATGGCAACATTCTCTCAGTCATCCTTATTCAAAATCTTATTTTCATTTTTGTTTTGTATATGTTCCATTTGTTCCCCTTCTCTCACACCCCAATACAATCAGTCACCATAGAATCTCAGATGTTGAGAGTTGGAAGGGCCTTCTGAAACTCTCTAAGACAACCCATACCTGAAAGGAGAGCCCTCCATGACATTAAGTGACCACTCACCATTCAGCTTCTGCTTGAAGACCTCCAAGGAGGGAGAACCTTACCACTTTTTGAGGTAGATCATTCAACTTTGGAATAGCTCTAATTATTAAAAAGTTTTTTCCTGACTTCAAATTGAAATTTGCCTTTTGTAACCTGTAGAAGTTTTGCCTTTTGGGACCAAACAGAATTTCCATCAATTCTGCCTATGAAATATCACATCCTTTTCATTCTCATTGCCGCAACTCTAGTCCAGAGTCTTGTTTCATTTTCCTTGGAGTAGTCTAATAACCTTCTAACTCACATCTCTATCTCCAATCTCCTCTTCCTCCAATTCATCCTTCATTCTGATGCCAGACTAATCTTCCTAATGCACAAGTATATTAAATCATTGCAATTCTCAAAAATCATTGAATTGGTCATAAATATAACCAAAAACTCCCTTTATAAACACTCAGACTCAGAAGGATTCAAAACCCAGAACTGATTTATTTGCACAATGAGGACACAGAAAAGACTCTTATATGAGTTCTTCTAACCTCAAAATTCCTCCCTCTCCTGCTTCTACGTTTCCAATTTCATTAGCATTATCTGCGGCCTCCTTGAATCTTTTTATCCCTTCTAACTCCCTGAAGCCCCAACTTATTTCTCACCCCAGAGTTCCTTTTCATAACTTTCTTTGAGGAAGAAGGAACATACTTGATAAATAGTATGTGTTTTTCTCTGAAAATGTAAATAATAATAACTGGAATGTATATAGCACTTTAAAGATTGCAAAGCATTTTAAGTTTTCTCATATACTTAAATGAACTTTACCTTTATTTCTTTTATATCTAAAGACCGTTATCATCAGTGAGGTCTTTGTTTTTCTCTAGGAAGTACATACAAAAAGATGTGTGAAGAAGTAGAAGGGGGTTTCCCTATTGAAGACAAGACACAAGCTTCACAAACTTCGGGATTAAAAGAGGTTCCCAGGGACAGTAAGGGCTTTTAAGAAAAAAAGGCATTGTAGTCATAGAGTGATAAAAATTTGGGCATAGCTCTATTTATATTCCAATTCATACCAGGGACAACTTTTATTTTAAAACCTGAAATTTTGTAACTTGGCTTTTATTTACTGGTTCCCTACTCTTCTTCATAGTTTAAACAAACCAACACACCACTAAAGAGTTTGCTTGTTTCGGGCACAGGAGGGAAGAGAGAAGGAATAAGACAGTGGATACAGGTATTTTTATTCCAAAAGTGGGCCAGGACATGAGAAACCCTGGTTCAAAACGAGAAATGTTGATAGTTGAAGAGAAAGGAAGCAGAGCAGTCCCTGGGACCATCAAGTGAAAAGAAAAGATGCCTGAATTATGGGTCTTAGACCTTTAAAATGTCCCTAGGGGAATTAATACCAGCAGCAGGTACAGGCACCCTACGCCTTTTTGCCCATTTACTCAAATAAGTGTTCAACAAGTTCTAAATCCCTATACTATAGGGAGCACTGGACTAATCACTAATAAATAGCTTGGAACTACCTACTTAACTCACAATGTTAGTATGAACATTATTAGTTTTTGCTAATATTATTAGGGCCGTATAACCTTAAAGCACTGTATATAGGAATGATTTCAAAAATATAGAGAGAAGCCATCTTATCAAACTCCCTTTATGAGACAAATATGATCCTGATCCCCAAACCTGGAAGAGATAAAGCAAATAAAGAAAAATGTAAAAAAAATTCTCTAAAGTATTTTGATGCAAAATAATAGATAAAATATAATCAAAAAGGCTATAGCTTTATTTATATGCACATGTATGTATATGTATGTGGAAAGGTATCTCTATCTAAATTCACTATGATCAGGTTGGATTTATATCAGGATTACAAGGATAATCCAACATTAGGCAGACTATAAATATAATTAATCATAATAAAAGCAAATAGGAATAAGTACTGAATCCGTGATTTCATTGCTATATTTTGGATGAAGAAACTCCCCCTACCAATTCAGGTAGGCACTTTCTCTAAAACTTACATTCTCAGAGAGTTGCCTAAATGTGATAGGTTAAGTGATTTACCTCGAGTTACACATGTGGCAGAGGCAAGATTTGAACCAGGTCTTCCTGGTTCCAACACCAGCTATACCACTTGCCTATCAGTTTATTAATAACAAAAATAATAAATATCACATGATTATGTCAATAAACATTCATTGACACCCATGGCAGATAGATTTGTATAATCATATTTTACATTATAGGTTAAGTAAGGTTTTTTGTGCTGGCCTGGGAAATCTGCTCACCATATTTGGTGTTTTCTGAAGGAAAATAGAATTATAAAAGCATGCATTCACTTAAGTACAAACACCAGTGACAGAAACATAACATGCATAAAACCAATTTTAGTTGGAAATATGGTTATATACGTATGTGTACATATATACACACACACATATATAAAATATTATGCAGATATATATGTTTCTCAAGCATCTCTAGATGTGGGTACCTCCTCTACTAATATAGATCACAACTCCTCCATGATTTAGTAGACAGTATTCAGGAGTTGCAGTGAATGAAAAAATTTAACCACCTGGTAACCAACTAATGAACCTCTATGCATTTTAGATACACTAGTCCTGCCAGAGTGTGTGTGTGTGTGTGTGTGTGTGTGTGTGTGTGTGTGTGTGTGTGTGTGCATTAGGCTTAGAGTTAAAAGACAACTTATGTCAATCACAAACTGCATGATCCTGGGCAAATCAATTAATTTTTCTGAGCCTGTTTCCTTAGTCAATCAAGCATTTATTAAGCACTTAATATGTACCAAGCACCATGTAACCTGGGAATACAAACACTTAAAAAAATGAAATAATCTTTAATGAGAACATTGGTATTACCTACCTTACTTATCGGCTGTGAAAGTGATTTGTAAGCCTTAAAGTACTAGTTCTTATCACCTCACAAAGAAACCCCTTTGTAAACCTTAAAATGCCATACAAATATGAACTATTATTATCTAGTCATTCCTTTCCTCTACCGAAAAATCTTCAGGGAGTCTCTATTGCCCACTGGATAAAATTCGAACTCCTTTGCTTGACAATCATCAGTCATTTGCATCCAGCTCAGCTGATCCCCCTTAATCAGTCACCACCCAACCTTTCAACTTCTTCTCCTATCCCTCCATATAGGCTACACTTCAGCTAAATGCGACTACTAATTCTCCTCCCAAACACTCCCTCTACTCTTTCTCTCCTTGGTGCTTTGACTCACACTGTTTCTACTCTCTGGAATTGCTTTCCACCCTCTATTTCGAGTGTAAAGAGCACTAACCTCTGAGGTCCCTTTCAGCTCTAGATCCCATGATCCTAGAATCTCTTTTTTTTAAAGCCTCACTCAAATGCTACCACCACCACCACCCACTACCCATGAAACCAAAAGGGACAAAAATTTCATCTCAACATCGTTTTTGACAACCTTGGAAGGCCAAGATAATGCAACTTGGAAGCAAGGCATCTAGAGTTATAGAACACAGCAGATTTTAGTTCAGTCCAGTTCAGTTACCATGTGCTGAGGATTCATGAGGTACCTGCCAATTTGCTATTTGATTAGGTACATACAGCATCTAAGAAGATGCACATTACTCTGAAGGGACTTAGATGTTCAGATTTGGAGATGGGCTGTGCATGAAAGAGTCCATAACCAACATCCTTGGAAAAGTCCAACAACACCTAAGGAGAGTTGGAGTTGGAGATTTGGAAAGAAGAACACATACCCTCATCTTGGCCCTTCTCTATCTAGTGACTAAATAGCAGCAAGCTCATAAGATAGTTGTATGGGATGAGGTGAAGATTTCATAGCATATTTTTTCCCCACAAAAGAGACCTCTAGTTCAGAGTTGTAAGTTAGATGTACTCATCTGTTTAGTTTTGTTGGAGATTAGTCCTTTACTGATCTATCTTCTGATTTGTTGACTTAACATCTTTCACTATAATAGAAAAACTTCTCATGACATCAAATGAATATGCTTAACTCTTGTCAAGTGAAACTTAGTCGGTCTACAGGGAAAAGCTAGGTTCTCAACTGCCTGTGGGTTTCAGCCAAGTCAGTCTAAGCAATTCGACAAGGTTGCCAGGACAGAACCCCTATCTAATTCTTCTAAAAGTCATCCTGGAATAGCAAAAGCTTTGACTCTTAAGGTCTTATCCAAGTAATCCCCAAAGGCCCTAATATAATAGAAAGCTTTCCATTTTTCTATTTGGGGAAGATAAATGACCTTGTCAAGTATTGACCCTGTGGTTGTAGGGAGAAGAGAATGAATTTTTTAGTGGAAAGCCATTTGTCTCCCCACCCAACCAAAAAAAAAAAAGGTGTTAGTGGCATATAACCAAATATAATAGTTTCAACTATGTGAAAACTCTTTCTGTGCTTTGGAATTTGTGAAGCTAAAGTTGTGTGTGCCAAGATACACTTGTGCAATACAGCCTGAGAAAATAAACTTTAAAATAAAGCACTCTGAAGTCCTTTTCTAATGATACACAAAAATTTAAACCAAGTTTACTTCTTCCCTTTAAGACTGCAAGAGCGCAATGGTTTACCCTCCTGGACTGAGAAGGAAAGCCTACCCAACTTCCCTTGATTCTTTACTTCAGCTGGGCTGGATGCAAATGATTAAGTTCCATATAACTGTCTCCCCAACCCTCAAGTATTATTATACAAGTTTTTTTTCGTTTTGTTTTGTTTTGTTTTAGCAGGGGACCTGGAGAATGTGTATCTATCTAAGAAATAGAGCAACACCATAACTATGGTGGAGCTATTAGGGCTTTTGCCCCAGGGCACCAACATTGGGGGGCAGTGTCCAAAAAACAGCAAATGCACTCCTTCAGTGGTATAGAAACAGCTGGGCTTAGCACCTAGTTAGCAAAAATTAGTTACAGGTATTTGATGGTTTATCTGTGAGTTACATGTGTGTTACAACTTACAGCTGTGAGCCATAGTAACTAGTTCTATCTACAACTCATTGGAATTTGTATTAATTTATTCTTGAATTATTTTAACATCATGAATTACAAAGTTAGTTTGGGGGCTCTTTGTGTTCTGCATATTCTATGTGCTAAACTGTCTAGTTATGACTCTGTCTTAGGTGCATTTCATTTGATCCTTCCCTAGCTATTTCCCCCCTCTGAGTTACATTCCCAGATTTCGTTCAGGCATAAAGCTATTGAAGAGTAACCCTGGACCTACATATAGATGGCATAAATTCTACAAAAAGTTTTAGAGCAATTTTTGAGTTATGCCTCCACAGGTCTGCCACGTCCTCTCCTCCCCACCTGCAAGAAGGAAGAGTCAAGCTCAAAAACATTCTGATTTCTCTGCAGTTTAAAAATTCCAGTTAAACAACTGAACTCATTTGTTCTGTAGACAGGAAGTCAAATACTTGATTTTGGACATAGAAATAACCACATCTTTGGCTTTTGCTGAAGACCGTTGGTCTCCCAATCTCTGTACCAAATTCACAATGAGGGAATTTACAGAATTTCCATAAAAACAACTATGCGTCCATGAACTCCCAGAGTGTACTTCTATTAACAAAAGATGTTTTGCTTTGCTCACACCTGCTCGGTTCTCCATAGAGGCCCAAAGGATACACATTCCAATGGTGAGGCGTCAATAAAATAAAATAGAAATTAAGTTCTAAGGAGCTGAAGGGAGAGATACAGTGTTACCACACAAAGTGCACTTGAGATGGGGCCAGGCAATTGGCCCTAACTTCAAATTGGCCCTTGAAGTGGAATTTTTGTCACAATATTTCAAAAACACATCTAATAACATCAACAACTGCATCACCTCACACCCCTTGATCACTTTTTACAAACTACAACAGAAAATTACATATTTTCACCCATAAATCATGACATCCTAACTTTGCTTTATTCTGTATTAAGCAATACCAACAAACTTTCCCATTTGGGGGGGACAGGGGGGAGGGTTGGGGTTTGAAAGAAAAGAAAAACCTAAAGAAATGGGTGTTTATTTCATTTGGTATGCAATTGGCTGGAGTTAGGGCATTTCAGAGAACCAATCAATAAACCAATCCCTACTTCCAAGGAGTTTATGTTCTAATGGATGAAACAAGTACATATGTAAACACGTACAACATTTGCATAATGTAAATAAATGCAAATGTGTACATGCTAATTAAATACCAGATTGCTTATAAGGGAGAACATTGGCAGTTGGGAAGAGCAGGAAAAGTTTCATGCAAAAGCTCACAATCACATCATGTCTTAAAGGAGGAGAGGAATCCTATGAGGCAAAGATAAGGAGGGAATATATCCTAGGTATGTGTCTAGCCCATGCAAAAGCTTAGAGTTGAGAGAGATGGAGTGTTGAGGGGTATCCAATGAGGCTGGAAAGAAGTTGGGACCAGATTGCGTAGGGCTTTAAAAGCTACACAGAGTTTTTATTTTATTTTATTTTACTACTAAAGGTAATAGGAAGCTAGTTGAAATAATGAGGAAAAATCTCATGCCAAGGAGTTGAAACTAGGCAGAGCTACCCAGTACAGTGAGCTACAAAGTTCAGGTTCTGCTCTTCATAAAGGAAGACTTTGGGTGGAGTTGAGTGCTGCAGCCTCCCGCCCTCCAATCCCAGGGGAGAGGAGGCTGAGGAAGGTAGGAAGGCGACTGAGTTAGCAGCATGCTGATGAGACAAGAAGTGATCAGTTTATCCTGGGAGGAGCATCTTGTTCCATGCAAATCTCTGGAACATCCAGTTGGAAATGGGCAATTGTTGATGGAGCATAAGTGTGCATATTTTTCTTATTATTATTTAAATTATCTTGGAAAGCTGAATGAAATCTCAGCTCCTCAAAGAACGTCCTTTTTCTACATAGAATTGAGATGTTTTCCTTCTCACTGATTGTCAACATCAGTGGATAACACACTCATACTATATATTTTAACATCACCTAATTCACATTTATATACACTGTAAATATCTAATTAGCCAGCCTGAGTGTTCTTTTGAAAAGTAAGAAAATGTTGAAGAAGGGATGCTGGGTACACCATCTGTGAATCACCTATGGGAAAATATGGACAAGAATCACATAGAAAGTGAAGGTACCATTAGGTTGTGATGACGCTTAAAGGGAATACTCCCATCCATGAGGTTACCTAGCCATTGAAGTATTGAAGTAGATATTTACCATTCTTTTCCATTCTGGATACATCCCATTCATCTGTCTGACAGCACTCACTCTATGTAGAGCCTTGCAGAGGCAACAAAAAAGATGTCCTTTATGAAGAAAGACAAGACTGGAGGAGCTTACAGATTGTTGGGGGAGACGTATGAGAGAAAGAAATGAGCACATCCAAAGGAGTGCCAATGGAGACAGCTGTAAGGAGCATACACAGAGATTCAGAGGGATGCTAGAATGAATGGAGTAGTAACAGCTTTCAGTAGGATTTTTAATAAAAATAGCTGACATTTATGCAGTGCTTTAAGCTCATCTCATACATGATCTCATCTGAGCCTCATAAGACTCCAATAAGGTAGATACAGCTTATATTACTACAAACATTTTACAAGTAAGAAAACTTGAGATGGGGAGGTTAACCAACCTGCCCAAGGTCACATGGCTAAGTCAGAATTGGAGGCAGAATTGGAACCCAGGTCTTCCTGACTCCAAATTCAGTATGCAACTCACTATACTATGTCATCTCTTACACCTTAGTAAATTGCTGAACTTTATTTTTATTAGTACGTCCTTTTACAGGTTCCCCTACAACAAGTGGTTGTTTGAGATGGTAAGCTGTTGGAGAAGAGGCTAAGCATCAGAATACTTTGTTCTGGCTCAGGATCTTCCACTAACCAGTTGCATGGCCTTGAAGAAATCTCATCAGTCTTTGAGGTCTCAATTTCCTTAATTGTTGAACAAGGGAATTGGACTAGATGGTTTCTAAAGGTCTTCTGATTCAGCCAATCCAATTCAATTCACCTGAATGAGTACTTATTAAGGGCTCATTATGAACTCTGGGACAAGGAGCAGAGCCTAATTCCTTTCCATGATAGCTCTAAAACTGAACTTGGAGTCAGGAAGACCTGAGCTCATATCCTGTCTCTGACACTTACAAGTTGTGTGACCCTTGGTAAGTCAATGAACTTCTCTCAGGCTGTTCTCTCATCCGTAAAATGGAGATAATATTAATGCTTCACCTCACAGGGTTGTTATGATGATCAAATTAAATGATATATATAACGTGCTTTGTAACACTATGAATGTTAGCTCTCATTTTTATTATTGGAATACTTGGGGGAATGAGATGTTAGTCAAATGTTCTGGTAACTGGAATAACTTTGTTATTTCAAACCATGTTGTTGAAAGTATAAAATATATTCATCCAAAAATATGCTGACCCACATTCCTAGAAAGCACTTCCTCTGCATCCCTTTCTCACAGTCGGTCTCTTCCTGTCAGAAAGATCAAGCATCATCTTTCCTGACAGTGCCCTACCTCCCAAATACCTTGTATTGAATGATTTTGTAGTTTATTGACTTCATATTTATGATATATGCATATGGCGATATATATGTCTGCCTATATATGCATATAGAAATATATACACATACATATACATTTACATGTATACATACACACATATATACATATATACCATACACATACATATACACGTATATCTACATACACACATACACACATATATGGAAGGTAGGTGGCACAGTGGATTGAGTGGACCTGGAATCAAGAAGACCTGAGTTCAAATTTGACCTTAGATATTTACTAGCTGTATGAAGCCACTTAACCTTGTTTGCTTCAGTTTCCTCATCTGTAAAATAAGCTGGAGAAGGAAATGGCAAACCACTCTAGTATCTTTGCGAAGAAAACTCGAAATGGAGTCATAAAGAATTGGACCCAACTGAAACAAATGAACAAAAACAAATATGTATGTATGTGTATGTGTGTGTGTGTGTGTGTGTGTGTGTGTGTGTGGTTGTGTCCTTGCTGTCTCTCCCATTGGAATGTAAATTCCTTCCAAGAAGGAGTTGTTTCATTCTTTGTACTTGTATCCTCAGCATTATCACAATGTCTGACCAATAGTAGGTGCTTTTTGATGGATTAAATTGGTCCATTTGTCTGCCCTGGAAACGGAACATAACTGAGTCTTCCTTCAATAACTGAGTCCTACAGCACTTTCTAATAATCATCTGGGAGTGTAGACATAAATAAAGAGGGTAGAAGAAGGGACTGAATCTGTATGACTGAGGCATGATACACATACCCTGGAAATGGATTTTTTAAAAAAGTTTGTTTTCCTGTTTCTTCTTTGTGATAAGAATCAGTAAAGCCAAAACAGAAAAAAATCCACCAACTGTCATTGTGATTAGTGGTGTTCTCTTTGTTTCCAACTTAAATGTCCTTGGACTGAGCAGGGAGAGTGAAGCAACTAAGCTCAAATGCAACTTTTTTTGAATATTTGTGGGAACTTGAATCCTTTCTGAGCCTCAGGGCCAGGCCCTGATTAATGTGGCCATAAAGCTCTCTTCCTTTTACTTATTATTGCAACAGGTGGAAGAAGCAACTTGATACCCACCACTGCCACCACGTATAGCAAGGTATAATGGAGTCTGGGATCTCACCGCTTCACTCACTTGTAGGTCATGCAGTCTCAGACTGACATTTGAATCCTTGCTCTACATTTAAATTTATCCTTCTAAGCTCTATTGTGATTGAGGGGTGTGTCTGGATAATTTTTTTCTCATTAATAAACTTGTGATCCCTATCTCATTGATTAATTATCTAAAGCCCCCATGCTAGTTCATTAAATATTAGTCATTTAATGAACTAGAAAAATCTTTTCTTTAACCAATAATAAGCATTTTATTTTTCTATATTTAAATATTAAATAAATATCAAATTAACAATACTAAATATTAATATTAAATAACTAGTAAATAAAATAAACATTAAATAAATAAATATAGAATAATTTATTAAAATATAGAATAATTAATAAACACGATTTGTAATTATTTCTAATATGTCACTATGGACGTCACAGCCTGAATCACTTCACAACCTCAATAGCTGACTCCTTTTCATTTTCTTTATAATATTTTAAAAATATAATATCACAATTAAAAGTTCCAATAAGGGAGAATGTCTGCTCATCTCCGTCCCATTTGTCTTCCTCACCTTCTCTCCAGCAATGGCAGGAAACAATCTCTCAAGCTTTTTATAGAATTATCTTAATAAAGTTCTCTTTATAGGATCTTCTCATAAAATAACACATGAAACAGTTCGTACAAGAAAGAAATCCGTTCTTACCTTCTTTTCTCCGACATCTCCATAGATTCTTCATAGATATTTGTGAATCAGAAATCAAACACCTACCAAATACAGACCTTCTCCCTGAATCCATAGGTAGAGGTGTTTCACATCAAGTCATTTTCTGAACTTACTTTTAAAATAACCAATTCAAAACTTTTTTCCTCAATATTTTATCTGCATCTATCCACTTAAAGAGATACCAATAATTCCTCTTAGACAGTTTCAAGACAATGGTGCCAACGATGTTTACCAAAGTCTTCCCTAACCACCCTTTTGTGTATTGACAACAACCAATAATCAGACCTCAGATAAAGACATCAATTATCCAGCAATCTTCTAGCCAAATTTAATGATTTAATCCTTCTTTGCCTGAGTTTATCACTTGTAAAATGATAGCATTGGACAAGATCACTTATTTCTCAGTTCTCTTACAGCTCAGATATTCTAGAGTTCTTGGATTCTATGAACATTATGACAGAACCATGTTGGTTTGGGAAATAGGCCATTTGACAAGCCAGCCTAGAGTGTGGTCTGGAATAATGGCATTGATCTGTTTGAATAGATTTGAGGCTAAGCATGAGTCTCAGAAATAGACAGCAAAAGACCTCTCACACAGATGGTGGCCATAGATGCTAATTCTCCCTTCTCCCCCAAATGGCATTTTTCCTCATTGTGGAAAAGCGATCACACCCTCAGTAGTCATTTCAGTGATTGCTGAATGAGATCATAATAGAATTATGCAAAAAAGAATAGTAATGTACAGTTTGGGGAGGTGGCTATAAAGTAAACAGACTCATTACTTTCCAGTTACAGTGCATATATTTATATGCATGTAGTAGGCATAACTAAGAAGAAAAGTCCTCAGGCCTTCCTTTCTTATGATGTGAGCTCCTTGAACCAGGGACTTTTTCATTTTTCTATTTATGTCTCCTATACTTAGCACAATGTCTGACACATAGTCAACACTTTATAAAATGGTCTTTAAATTTATTTATTCATGTTGTGTAGGGCCCAAAGACTATTCTTTAATTATAGGAATCTCTTTTACTCTATTTCCCAGGAGGTTATATGTCTGGGCACAAAGAGTGACAAGGATTCAGATTGATGGTAGATTAAAAAAGGAAGTAACTAGAATGAAGACGTTGGAAGATGCAGCCAGGCTTCAGTAAGGTTGATGAGAAGAAAGAGGGGTAAGTGAGTAAGCTTGCCATGTTATCCCTAAACTTAAGAGTCCTGGAAGAATCCTGATGACTCAGCAGCCAGTGAGATTAAGTTCTGTGCCTAGGAGGCTTTAACAGATCTCCATGCCTATCACTAAAACCAAGCAGAGTAGAGATGTATAATGACTGACTCTTTCCTTCACCCAGTGCACCTGCATAAAAGAGATAGTTTCCTCAATCCTTTAGCCCCAGAACTAGTAAAACAAGGGACTGCCCAATACCCCTTATGAGTTCGTGCAAAGTGTTGCTGATGTAATGCCCCACATGGAACAGGCTGGGCAGCCTGCTCCTCGAAGTGTCATGGAGATGGAATGGCCTTGGGGAAAAATTGGGACATGGGTAGACATTCTGTAATTGTTTCCCTTTTGCTAACCATATAACGAATAGCAGTTGTAGAGTTAGAACTAGTATAGAGGATGGAGGAGGAGGAAGGGATTTCAAAAGGCATGAGTCTACTTCTTCTCTTTTTGTTTGATCTCCCTTAGATTGACTCCTTCCTGTACGAGTTTTCTGGTGAGAGAAAAGAAATGATGTTATAATGGAAGGGGCTTTGGACACTTTCCCTTTATGGCCCTGTGTGGCCCGGTGAATAGGGGTCAGCCTTTGTTCTTTCATTTTAGGTGAAGGAAACTAATTTCAAAGCTATGACTTAGTGAATTTCAAAAAGTTGGGAGAGTGAATAACTCAAAGTCCTGGAATCTGGAAGCCAAGTCCACAATGGGTTTTGTAGCTAGCCTACACTGATGCCCTGAAGAATGGGGAGTCTAACAGCAACTTGAGTGGGATTGCTCAAAAGCAGTGACGCATTTAGACCTAATTCAGTGGGACCAATGCGCTGTAGAAATTAGGTTGTTTGAGTTCAATTTTTCTTGAGACCAAGGGAGTATGGGGAAGAGTCTGCTCCTGAAGTGTTGAGGGGGAAAAGTTTATTCTTGCTCTATCTTCAAAGTAAATCTCCCTTTGTAAAAGCTAGTTGATGTTAACTGGCTAAATGGAATTGGGGTGCTGTTCAGTAGTGGCTAACAGTGCCGAGGAAACACACCCAGAACCTCAACAGTCTCCAGGATACCTTTAGAAGCCTGACGGGGAGCTCTAGCCAGTCTGACTGTGACAGTGAGCACTCCCTTCATTTGTTTTCAGGATTGTGCCCAATTGTGTTTGGAGGCACTGAGAATGATTCTACATCTTCATTTCCCCTTGTTCTTCCACTTCCTAGTCTATCTCAATTAAATACTCTGGTTCTTCGATTTAAGGTCTGTAAATAGAATGTACACTAATATGGAGCCTTGAGCCCCATAGTTATGATTACCCAAAATAACCTACCCTAAAATCATTGCAGAAAAGGGCTCCAGAATTGGGGTATACCTATGCTGCATGCTTCTAAGCATGTAAGTCCCAGCTTTCCACTTATTTGCTGTCTAACTTTGGGCACATTGCTATCCATAGCTCATTGTCCTCATATAAATGGAACCTTGGGATAGATGAACTCTACTGTCCCTTTCAGTTCTATCTAAGGTCCTGTAAACTGATAGCATTCAGTCATGTTAATTATCACCTTTCTATGATTTAGTTTTTAAACCTGTGTCCATAGAGTTAAGGAACTGTTAAAGTGTCCTGTGTTCTGAAACGCATTATTAAAGCCATTTTTAAATTGACCTTTTCTAGTCAACCAATAACACCTCCCATTCTTTATTTTAACTTCCATGAGCAGACGTTCTACTGCTCTATTTTTGTTTCTTAATTATATGGGTAAGGGCTGGATCTCACCATATGTACCTCGTTGGAAGTCCAATACTAGTGAACACCTGTTTGTAAATGGCTAAGTAATCTGTATTTACATTATCATTAGAGACCAAATCTGCAGACATCAAAAAAGTTAGGTTCTCCAAGGAGCCTCAAAATTAGTTTCTTGATCAGGAAAAAGCAGAGTATTTGACACTGATTATGGTCATCTTGACCTTGAAATGGTACATTTTTGAACCTAAACTTATTGAGATCTTCTTTGCTCCCTGGGATGTACCATTTTATAACCAAATGTATATGCTTTATAAGCATCATACAGACATTCTTTTCCATTTTCTCTAGCCTATTCTCTTAAAAAATAAGTTTTCAAGATAAGTAAAGAGGCCAGTGTTCTAAAACTTAAAGCTAGGTGTCACAATGGAGAGAGTGCTGAACTTGAAGAAAAGAAGACCTAAATTCAAATCCTGCCTGACTAGTTGTGTGACCCTACCTAAGTCATTTAACCTCCATTTCTTTTGTTTTTTTTATCTGTAAAAATGGGGATAATAGTAGCACCTCCCTCCCAGATTTGTGAGAACCAAATGTGATAATATTTTATAAACTTTAAAGTGCTATATAAATGCAAGCTATTATTAGTAGTATATAATCGCAAGTCAATACCTTGATTACCAAGTCCTCTGGGAATAAAGTTCCTTTACGTAGGAGTCTTTTTTTAAAATATCCATCATCAGTCAGGAGGAATACTGTTGATGCTGTCTACAGCTCAATGACCAGTCCCTACCACATGTAGAGGATTGGTAATGTGAAGGAGAGAAACATAAAGGATGATTGTAAAGTAATAGGCTTATGTTTGTCTGGAATGGGAGGATGTTTCTTTGCTTTGTAGTCACATCTTCCAAGGATGATGACACTTAGGGTACCTGTGGTCTGTCCATTTTCAAACAGCTTCTCACTATCCCTGTACAGTTGCAGGTGAGTAGTTTAGATTCTGGGCAAAATTGTGCAGTGGGAAAAAGTTGTCTTTGGTGTTCTCAGGCTCCCTTCCCTGGGAGCTTTACTCCCCAAACCCCATGATGATAGCCTCTTCCTCATTAGGGACCTAGTGTCCTACTGGACTCTAAACACCATCACTCTCCATCCTTCATCAACCTCTAGCTGAAAATTAGCATTTCCTTCAATCATTTAAAAACATTATTCCAAGAAAAGGGCCATCCAAGGGCTTCCCCAGACTTCACCAAAGGGGTCCATGACACACTGGGCTGCATGATCGCTAAAGTCCCTTCTGGCCCTGGAGCCTATAAGAGTGAGTGAGGCTGGCTCAAAGGACTCTCTCAACCAGGCTTTATCAAGTGTATCTTTTTATTTCTGACTAAAGATTAGAAAATACATCCCCATTCAAGGAATTTCTGACAATAACAAGCAGATGGAGAGAAAAAATGGAAATGGGGAGATACTCGGAATTCATTATCATAAGCATATCCCAGAAGGTAAGCATTATTCACTTCTTTGGGGGGTGATCAAGGGACTTATGGCCGTAGAAGATAAGATGGTCTATAGCAGGGAATTTTTAACATTATTATCATAGGCCCCTTAGCAGAATAATGTTTTAAAGTTAATAAAATAAAATGTATAGGATTATAAAGGAAACCAACTATACTGAAATATAGTTATTAAAAGACTTCCTTTACATCACCTTTATTTAAGAATATATCTCATTTCTTCCCCAATCTAGTGAGTCATACATAGTAACAATAAAAAAAAAATTTAAAGGAAAAAGGTAGTTAAGTAAACTCAACGCATCAGCTGCACCTGTACAATCTTCCCACCCATAGTCCCCCAGCCCTGAACAAGAGTGAGGAAGGTACATGTTCTGATCTTTTCTTTGGGGCTAAGCTTGCTTATTAATATAATCAAGTATTCTGTTTTTTTGGTTCATCCCATTCATATCATTCTAAGTAGTTGCATGTATTGTTTTCCTGGTTCTGTGTACTTCACTCTGCATTAATTTGTATGCCTTCCTATACTTCTATGAATCCTTTATATTCAGCATTTCTTACTCATGTTCCACAGTCTGCTTAGTCATTCCCCTAATCAATCAACAAGCATTTATTAAGTGATTACTATGTTCCAGGCATTGTGCTAAGTATCAGGGATACAAAAAAAAAAAAAGGTTCCTGCCCATTGATCTTACATTCTCATGGGAAAGACAACATGCACATAAATAGGTATGCAGAAGGTGGAATAGGTACACAGTAGACGAAGGCAACCTAGAGAAGTCATTAGCAGCTGGGGTGCTTCTCTTGAAGAAGACAGCAATTGAATTAAGTCTTAAAGGGAGTCAGAGACTCTAAAAAGTGGAGGAAAAGAGGGAGAGCATTCCAGGCATAGAGTACAACCAGTGTAAAGGCATAGAGAGATGGGAAATAGAAAAATGGAAAATAGGCCAGTGTGGCTGGATCATAAAGGGTGTCGAGGGGTGTAATGTGTAAAAAAAAGACTAGAAGGAGAAGATGAGGCCAGGTCGTAAAGAGCTCTAAATGTCAAACAGGGGAGTTTATATTGAACCCTAGAGACAAGAGGGAATGATTGAAGTTTATTGAGTAGAAGAGTAGCATGGTAAATCCTTTTGGCAGCTCAGCGGAGGACCACAGGGCAAGGAGAGACGAGACAGGGAGACCAATTAGAAAGCTCTTACAATAATCTAGGTGAAAAATGCTGAGAGCCTGAACTAGTGTGGAGTCTGGATGAGCTGAGAGGAAGGGATTTATTCGAGAAATGTGAAAATGGAAATAATGAGATCTGGCACCTGACTGTCTACATAGGACAAGTGGGCATGAAAAGCTAGGGACAATATTAAATGGAGAACCCATGTGACTGAAAGGATGGTGTTGCCCTCATCAATCATAGGGAAATTTGTAAGAGGGCAGGGTTGTGGATGAGCAGATAAGGAATTCTGTTTTGAACATGTTGTGTTTGAGATGCCTAGGGACATCTGTTTTGTTTCCAGTTCTTCGGTTCCACTTATGATATGAATTTGTTAGTGTATATGGGACCTTTCCCTCTGTCTTTGGCCTTTTTGTGGTATATGCCTAGAACTGAGAGTTCAGGGTCAAAGGGTAGAAATGTTTTGGTTACTTTGAAAATCATTCCAAATCATTTTACAGAATGGTTGTACTGAGTCTTAGCTCCACCAATAAGTACAAAATTTTAAATTGGGTATTATAAAGTGAGGTCAGGGAAACAGTGATAGATTAGGAGAACAGAGGATGGAGAGAATAGTGGTCACAATGAAGATGAAGAAAAAATATTCGGAGGTATGAGACAGAGGGAGAGATAGAAAGATAGGAGGTGATGATCAGAAAGGGGAATTTCCAAGTTGATGGTCATGAAGGTAGCAGTTATGAGTGATGTTCTAAAGAACATACATGGCTGTGTTGGGAATAAGATATAGAACATGGAAGTTGAGAAAATTGATAAACTGAGAGGCTAGAACATTCAAGAAGACATCAACAGGCAGATTGAAGTATTTGATTATGGAGATGGAGATGAAGGTTGTGAATCAGGTACTGAAATTACTCCTTGAGAAAGGAAAGAGAATGACCTGGAGTTTAGCATAGTATGGCAAAATGGAATTGAGTAGCGTGATATAGGCAGATAGAGTGAATCTCAGAGGTAGGAAGTTGTAGAACAAGGTCAGCAAAGGGAGGGCCTGAAAGTGGCAGACCTTGTTGACAAGGGGTGTTGGACGAAGACCCCATCAGTGAAAGGCATAAGAAAAGGATCAATTTTTATTGATGAGAGTGACCAGAGATGCAGTATTTTCTGAAGAGAACTGGGATTTTGATGAGGGTCAGAAAGAAAAGGAAAAAATCTAAGGCAAAGAGATCTAGGCTGAAGTAAAGTTAATTAACAAGAGACTAGGGATTCCAGAGAACACAACTGAATGGAAAGGCAAAGGAGTATCTGAACTATGGAAGGGCTGGGCTTAACCTCTTCTGAGACTTAGTTTCCTCATCTGCAAAATAAAAAATAACACTAGAACTACCAACTTCACGAGGTCATTGTGAGGAAACCTTAAAGTGTTATGGAAATATGAGTTAATATTATTGAGCAAAGATTTCTGCTCCATGCTGCAACTTTGTATAGCTTGCTTCTTAACAGGACTCTTTCCATTTTGTTTATATATCCCCAAAGTCTTGTGAACTTAGGCTCTTTCTCACCCTCCCAATCACCTTCTTTTAATTGGTCCCCTCGGCTTTCTTGGCCCGAGCATTGACTGCCCTGTAAAATTAATTTAAATTTCTTCTTTGCTCTAAGTTGCATAACTTCCAAAATTACGATTATACATCAAAATACCTCCCCCATACCCTGCCCAATATGGAGAGGTAACCAACTGTTCCTTGTTTTCCACATTTGTTCCTTAATTGGGTCCAAATGTTCCTCCCTTTTTTTTTCATCCTTCTTTAAAACCAGTAAGGTTGTCTGTCATGAAACCTAATGCTGGCTACGGACAGTCTTCTCCTTCACCCTTTTCACTCCCTGCTTCTGCTGCTGACTAACTTTTAAATTGTGAACAACCATAAAACAGTGACAGTTGTGCCCCACACTCTATCACTCTCCTCACACAGGGGAAGATCTGCTGGCCACATTGCAGCCGCTACTGACTGTACATCACAGCTGGCTGCCTGATCCTCTTCTACCCTTTGAGAGGGAAAGAGAAGTTACTGAGCTGACTTATGCATGCCTGATGTGATCAGCACGGGAAACAAAGAAACCATCTTTATAGCAACTGTAAGTCACCACGAAACGTACAGTATCATCTTAATAGTTTTGATAAATATGATGCCTGCTGAAATTAGAGACCATAAATTTGGGAGCAGTGCGAAGATGACTTGGGTTTAATAGAACAAACTGCTTAATGAAATTTATCTTATTAAAGTTAATTAAAGGGAGTGAAAATGGTCATTTGTTAAAAGGACCTAGACCTTCAAGGACTATTATGTGAATATACAATATACACATATGTGCAGATGAAGCTTATAAATGTGTGTGTATATTTATGTATAAAATTATATATGTGTATATATGCATACATATACACACACATGTATGTGTGGGTGTGTCACACACACACTTATACATATATACCTATAAATGTGAGAGCCAGCATGACGTTGTGGAGAGGATGCTGGACTTGGAGCGAGGAAGACTTGGATTAAATCCCATTTCTGATATTTTCTATCTGTGTGACCCTGGCAAATCACTGTTGAGCCTCAGACAATGCAGGTTGCAAATCTGAGATATTGGGGCAGTTCCCACATCAATGAAACCTCAAGACCTTGATGTGTTCCCCAATTCTTATTAAGGATCTTTCTTGAATAATTTGACGGAAAACTTGCAATATCTTAGGATATAAAAGAGACAATGGAAACATTTGGGAAGCATTCAAGGGATTCTATAAAGAGGTTGTGTGGTGTAATGGTAACTGACATTTTATAATGCTTATATTGTTGAATTTAAGCCTCGTAACAACTGTGTGAGGCACCGTACTACAGGACAACCCCATTTTACAGGTGAAGAAACTGAACTTCAGCATAGTTGTGTGAGCCCATGTTCACACTTAGAAACTGAGGCTTGGTGAAGGTGAGTCACTTATCTTTATAAGTATTAGATGCAGATCATCTTGATTCCAAGACCTCCATCTTGTTGCTGCCATGGTATTCTTTCCTCAGCTAGCATCTTCTAGCTCTACATTCTTTCTCAGGCATGCAAGATACTGACAACTTTCCATGAAGTCAGGGATCATGTTTTAATGATCTTTTTACCTCTCTCAATTCTTACCACAATGCTTTGCACCAGTAGGCACCTAATAGATCGGGGCCGGCACAACCTGCGCGCCCATGGGTATTTATAGCCCGCCTGCCGCCAAAGGACTTCAGGTGGGCCATGAAAAATGTAGAAGAAAACATCCTCTCTATATTTTTTTGCAGCCCCGAAAATCCTTTGGCCTGCCTGCAGGCCATAAGCATCCCCTACCCCCCCAGCTCCAGCGACCCATTCCTGAGTAAATAGAACTAATGAATGAGTGAATGTCCTAAATACTAACAAAGGATGCCTACAAATTCTCTTCATCCTTTAGAATACACAGCCCCCACAATGAGTAGACCAGGGATTTTCACTTAGTACATTTGATACCTTATCTATGCACTCACAAAGAGATTCAAGCAGCCAGAGGGTCCAAGTGTCAGCTTGCAGAATGCCATGCCCTCTGCTTCTTGGAGCCTCTCCCCACTAGACTTCAATTCTGGTCTTGCTTATGTGGAGGTCAGCAGCATGATTCTACTTTCAGATGGGGTGTCTGAATCTTCCCTCCAAATCTCACCCTATTCTAATGTCAAAATTAGGGTTGGGTGTGTCTTCTCCAAAGAAATACTCTTTATTGATCCAGTCATTAACAGGATATCCTAATTGACCCTCAATCTATTCTCTTTAAATGCTTAGCTGGTATTATTCCATTCATCCATCAAAGGCTGCCAGTAGCCTGGAAGACATAGTGACCCCACTACCTCTATCTTTAATAGTCTCTGCTAAAGAAATGCTCAAAATTCACCTAGAGGTGGGGAATGGTACACTCAGAACTCTCTCCAAGCCTAAGCAGTTCTCCATTATTATTTGGCAAACTTGATTTCAGCAAATTAAGAGGAATATCTAGAGAACGAATTGCACAGACTAGCATGAATGGTAACAGTTGTTTGAGAAGGTTAACAAACCAGAAAAAAAAACCAACCCAACATTCTTCCTATTTTTCTATATATGTGTCCTACATGTAAAATTTAATTTGATATTTTTTCTGCTGCCTTTTGGTCTTCAGGGCTTGTAAAATATGTTCATACAATCTTTTTTTGTAAATGATTCTTCTTCCTAAAAAGACCTTAATGCTCCTCATGAGCCGGCTTAGAAAAATTTTACCACTAACTCTAAGCCAAAGAGTGAGTATGCATGATCTGGTGTTACACTGAAGGGCCATAGCATTTAGAGCTGGATGAAACTGCAGAGAGCAGAGGATCATAGATTTCAAACTGGAAGTGACCTCAGAGGGTATCTATTCCACTCCCCTCATTTGGTAGATAGATAGGAAACCCAAGGCTGAGAGAAAGTGACTTGTCCATGGTCACATAGATAATAAATGACAAGGCAGAAATTGAAACCCCCCATCCATCTGACTCAAAAGCCAATGCCCTTTCCACTACACAATACTGCCTCTGTGCTGTGTCAAAGTGTTCTGTCTCTGACTCTGCCCTGTTTAACATTTTTAAATGTCACAAAGCTAGGAGGGAGAGCTAATAAGTTACATGACAAAATTAGTATTGAGGATACTCATAATAGGCTGAAACAAGGGGCTGACAAGATGAACCATACTAGAAAGGAGTCTAAAGTCCTTAATTTTTGTAACAAAAAATTAATTGCACAGGTATAAGAGGATCTAGCTTGATACCTAAACAAACTGACAAATTCATAGGGTTCTTTCTTTCCTCCAAGTCACAACTCAGAGGCCACCTCAATGACACCTTCTCATACTGCCCACATCCATAAAAGCATTCTCTCCCTCAAATTTCTCACTGCACTTTGCTAAACCTCTCATCATCACTTGTCACTTTCCTTTTGTTCATATGCATCTTATCAACAAATTAGAGTATAAATTCCTTGAAAGCAGAGTCTGCATCATATCTTTGCATTCACAAATCCTACCACAGTAGTTGTACAAAATAAGGAATTAAAATTTTTGTCAATCAAATTAAATGCAATCTGAAATTATAAGTGAGGGGCAGAACAGGAGCAAAGATGACACAGTTTCAGGAATGAACATAGTAAATTAATGGGGCATTAAAGATATTGATTAGAATAGAAGGCATGTGCTCGAGACTGGTGGAAAATAGAATTGAAAAGGTAGAATGAGGCTGGATGTTGGAGGATGTTGAAAATCACTGAAGAGGAGGTTCTGTTTAATGCTATAGGAAACAAGGAAGCAATGATGGTTGTTAAGAAGGGGATTGACATGATTAATCATGGGGATTGTTGTCTTTTCAGGGTGGAATGGGGAGTTTGGTTTTCACACATGTAAATTTTGAGCTTATAGCACTTGCAAGTAAGTAAGTCCTCCTAGGCTGTTGGAGAAATGGAGAAGACATGCTTGGAGATATAGATTTAAAAGTTATGATCAGACAGGAGAGGTGGCTGAAGTCATGACATTAGAATATGTGGGACTGAGTATAAAGAGAGAAAAAACAAATAGCAAGTCAGGGTGTATGTGAGGGGGATGCTTTGATGATGACTCTATTTGCCCGACTGACAAAAATAACTAGGACATAAAAGTCTTCCCAGAAGATCTGTTGCTCAACTGACCTAATCAACAGAGAATAATTATGACAGAAGAAGGAATAAAATCCATTTGAAAAGTATAGGAGAGAACCACAATTAAAAACATATGATGAACCTCTCCTAAAATAATATACCCTCTGTAGAAAATACACTGAAGGTATTCGTATAAATGTGTCATTTCTTTTACAGTAAAAGTGAGAACATTTTGTTCCATCTGAAATCTAATTTTGCAGCCTAATAAAGCTCATTCCAGTGCAAAGGCCATTTGTTCACTAAGAAAGGTATTTCTTTGCAACATTAATCATCTTCAACTTATAGTTTCTCCAGAGGGATAACCCCCTACTTTGCTTTTCCATTAATATTATCTTTAACAGAAAACTAATGACTCTGTTATAGTTGTATCCTCACTAACATTGCATGATGGGACTCAGAAAGATGGTGGACTTTATGACTTCCCCACGGGCTTCATAAGGTTAAATGATTCACTAGGTTAAATGATTGCTTGAAGCACAGTGAAAACCATGTTAATGAAAATGACCAGGCTGGAATGTGCCTGAGTGCTGACCAAATTCAAGTGAAGAGAGAGAGCCTTACCCTGGAGCTGCTTCTTGAACAGGAAGATCCTGACATCCACTAGGAGAACAATGACAGAATGCATTCCAGGAAGAGATGTTGCACGTTATTATTGTAGGTGGTGCTGTTTTTTTAAGGATATCTTCCATTTCCCAACAGAACCCCCAGATCTATCAACAAAATGAAGAAAACAATGCTTTTGACACTCGAACAATCTGAAACTAGGGATCAGTCATTGCTGTCACAACAGTCATGTCTCCAGTAGATTGCAAACTCCTTAAGGTCAGTTGTTTGAATTTATAAACTCAGTGGCTATACTTTGCCCTTGGTGAGCACTTAAATTGAACTGAACTGAATTGAATTGAATGCAAAGGAGTTTGTTTAAAAGAAGAACCTCTGACCATTTTCTTTCAGTCTGGTCCTACTCTTTGTGACCCTATTTGAGGCTTTCTTGGCAAAGATACTAGAGTGGTTTGCCATTTCCTTCTCCAGCTCATTTTATAGATGAGGAACTGAGGCAAATTTAAGTGAGTTTCCCAGAGTCACACAGCTAATAAGAGTCTGAGGCTGGATTTGACCTCAGGACAATGAGCCTTCCTGATTTCAGGCCCTTTACTCTATCCACTGCACCACCCAGATGCCCTTAAACATTATGTTATCCAGACATATGCTGGATTGTACCACTTGTGAGATGTTGTGTGTTCAGTTGTGTCTGCTTCTTCATGACCCCACTGGGGGTTTTCTTGGCAAGGACACTGGAGTGGTTTGCCATTTCCTTCTCCAGCTCGTTTTACAGGTGAGGAAACTGAGGCAAACAGGATTAAGTGACTTGCCCAGGGTCACACACCTACTAAGTGTCTGAGGCCAGATTTGGAATGAGTGTTCCTGATTCCAAGCCCAGTGATTTATCTACTGAACCAACTAGCTGCCTCTTCTCATAAGAGAATAGAAAAGAGATGACAATGAATGACTGTCCCCATCCTAAAAAATGGTTCAGCAATATGGCTGTACCTAATTCTACAGAATGGATATATTTAAGAAAAGTTTCCTATAAAATCACCTTTTCTAATCCTATTTTTCTACTATGTCTTTGTACAGTGAGAAGTGTTTTTCTGCATGAAATTTTGGCACATTTAGGAAGCTACAAACATTGTAAACATTTCTATTTAAGGAAAAATGGATAATTTCTGATAAAATGCTATTAATGCCAATAATACTGAAGACAAAAATAAACTAGTAGGGGTGACTTTTATGTTTGGTTTAAAAACTTCAAGGTCTGAAGAAAAAATGATAGCTTCAGTGACTTGAATATACCTGGCTGAAGCTTCTATCAATCTCCAATCCCACCTATCCATAAAACATATTTGGGGACGGGCCTTTTCTCCACTGTGAGAAGTGAAACCACTTCTCCATTCATGTTCCATGGGATGGCCACTGTTACAACTCTTTAATTGCTCAGACTCAGTTTCCCAGTCCTTTGTATACGCATCTGCATTTTAGAAATGAACAAGTTGAGCTGTTCTAAAAGAAAAAGGAAAAGGTTAGAGGCAGATACAGCCAAAGAGATTTGAAAAATTCCCATTAAGTGAATCTTGAAGTATAGTTAATTTGTTGCTGTTTCATGATTTTTTTCAGTTGTGCTTGACTCTTGGTGACCCCATTTGGGGTTTTCTTGGCAAAGATATTGGAGTGGTTTGCCAGTTCCTTCTCCAGCACATTTTATAGATGAAGAAACTGAAGCAAACAGGGTTAAGTGGCTTGCCCAGGCTCATGCTGCTAGTAATTGTTTGAAGCCAGATTTGAACCCATGGAGAGAAGTCTTCCTGACTCTGGGGCCAGTGCTGTATCTACTGTACAACCTTGCTGCCTTATAGTTAATTTAATTCAGTTCAAAATCAGTTTACTATATAATAAGAACCTGTTATGTGCAAGACACTGTGTTGGGCACTTGGAGCAAAGACAAAAATGAAAGTTCCTGCCTTTAAGAAATTTGTATTCTTCTGAGAATATGGAACTAGGTCCCTGATTTTAAATGCACCAAGTTCCCATTTCTTGTTATCAAGTTTATAAATAACAGGGTTTGGGTTTGTTTACATGGTAAAGAGACAGTAACTCTAAGTTTGCATTATGTCTGATTTGCTATCACTTTCAATTTGATAATTTATTCATGCCACTGTTCTGGAAACAATTATCAGTACTCTTTGGCTCAACAGTAACTACTGTAAAATCAAACACCTTTAGAAAAACAATAAGTTATGCCAGAAAATGTACTGTTTGACTTCAGCTTAGCGTAAAATGGAAGATGGAGGCACTAGGTAAATTGTGTGAGCAAAGCTACTGAGTACTGATAGAATACTTTATTACATCTTCACTCTGAAGTCTATTCCTGACTATATTTTCCCTAGAGGAAGATATATTTCACCCTACCTGCAGTTCCAAATATCCATCAACCTCAAGTCTTGTGATTAAATTCCTTCCCATTGAGACTAAGGTTACCAAAAACCCAAATCTGAGGGCAGGGATATAAATCAGACAATTTGAATATCCCTCTGCCTTTGTTTCTCCTTGCCATCTTCCCTTGAATTACCTTGTATTTATTTGAAAACACAGGTTCAGTCGCTGTCCCTGGATTTAATATATCCTTACATGTGTTTATTTCCCTGCTACAAAAGTAGGCTTCTTGAGGACAGAGACTTTTCCATCTCGGTTTTTGTATCTCCAGCGTTTAGCACAGTGCCTGCCTCCTAAAAGGCACTTAATAAGTGCTTGTTGATAGATTCATCGTCCTTCTCTTTGAGGTGTTCAGCAGCTGATAGAGGATCACCTTTGCTTTAAGAGGACACGCCAAAATCAATCCAGTTGTATGACTTCCATTTGAAATAATATAATCTAAATAGAATGAGATGCAGCAGTTTGTAGTCAGGAAGACCTGGGTTCAAGTCTTGCTTCTAAAACATACTCATTTATACCAGAAGCAAGGCTCTCAAGACCCCAGAATCTCTGTAAGTTCATTAGTTATAGTCAAGCTGCTAATCTACATCAGTAGAGGAGTTTCTATGCTGGGCATTCCCCACATTGATGAAATCACAGATCATGGGTATGCACATACACACACACACACACACACACACACACACACACACACACACACACATACACATTTGCATTGTGCTCTCCAAGCTATTTTTCTCATTATTGCTTCTCTTTGGAAACATCAAAAAGAAGAGTCTTTCCTCTGTGGCTGGCACGGTACCCATAGAAAATTCAACTTAAGAATGGGTATTGCAATCCTTTAATGGATCCATGACCTCTTCATTAATTTATTTGTTCACAATTATTTGTATGTTTTCTCCCCCATTAGTCTGTGAGCTCCTTGAGGGCACAGACCATTTTCACCTTTCTTTGTATCCCCTGCACTTAGCACAGTATTTTGCACATGCTAGCTGCTTAATCAATTTTTATTGACTGACTGACTCCCTCCAGTTACAAATAGTAACTTATCTATGCCTGGCCACCTAGCATGACTCTTGTCCATGTCATCCCATAATTCCTCCACAGGGAGTCCACCCCATATCCTGGGGCAGGATTTCTTGACACTGCATAGACACCAGCAAGCATATAAGCCATCCAACATGTTACCAGACCACATCCTTACCTGGACATACATTTCTCTGATGTCATCCTATACACTGCTTTGAATGTTCAATTCCTCATTTGTAATGTTGCCATCTACTTAAACCTATAACCATTTCGTTGTCCTTTGGATAATTCTCAACCACATTAGACAAGGTGAGTAAATTCAAATTCAAAGCTCTACAAAAAGTGCAGTAGAAAAATAGAAAAACCATATTATGTTAAAGGGAAAAGCTTGAGGACTCAAGGAAAAAGACTTTCTAGGAGCTATAAGTTACCTTTGCCACATGTACTGTAAGTTTTAGCTCACTTTCCATTGGACTCTGGTATTTGAGAAATAGTGTGTCTCCGACATTTCTTTTCGGGGGGGTAGGGGAAGTGTGATTTGTACCAACAGTTGTTACTATATTACCTTAATACATTAATAAATTACCCTTCTAAAAGTCTGGCTAATTGTTATCAACTGATAATTGTGGGTAGGAACACACTGGTAGGGGCTCATAAGTTACGGTGTTAGAAAGAGCTCCCAGAAAGAGCTAAAGATTAGAGGAAACATAATAGCTGCCCTCTAGGGACCCAGATTGCCAGTGCAAGTAGGGATTGGGAGAGTGGCTCCAGAACCTGTGCTTAGCCTCCATTTAAAAAAAAAAAACTTTTCCTGGATTAGAGTCAGATAGACAGAAATTTAGGTAACATAGTGTTGTAAAAGAAAAAAAAAACAACAACCCCTTAGTTTCTTTAAAAATACTATATGCAATAATCCAAGATAGTTGACATCTCTCCTACTATCCCCCTACCCCCAACTTCTTGGGGGCCTTCTATGATCATGTCTGAATCTACAAGATAATATTTTCAGCAAGATCCCAGAAGCACAGGATTTTGTTTGTTTTTCTGCATAGACTTCAGTTTTCCTCTTTTGCCTTTTATGTAAGGGGACACTTTTATAACGTGCAAATATTTCCTGTCAGCCCTTCTAATGAACTGTGACAATTAAGTTGAGAAGGGGAAATGCATGCGATGTGAAAAGTTGGCTTCCTTTCTCTGTAGCTAAGGGCTAACACAACCATAAATTAGTAAAGTATAGTGTTACATTGTGTAATCACTAATTATCATAATTAAATATTTGCAAAGATCTAAAATTAGCATCTGGGATTATATTTTTTTCTGAATTCAAATTTTAAATCCAAATTTTAAACTGATAATTAAGTTGAGAAGAGGAAATGCATGCGATGTGAAAAGTTGGCTTCCTTTCTCTGTAGCTAACAACTAACAGAATCATAAATTAGTATAGTGTTGTGTTGTATAATAATTAATTAATATAATTAAATATTTGTATAAATCTGAAATTAGAATCTGAGATTATACTTTTTCTGAGTTCAAATTTTAAACCCAGCATTGACTTACATTGTTGTTCCAGTTAACAATAGCATGAACAAGACAGATATTTTTATTCTGGCTAATTTGTTTCCTTTAATATAAAATGCTTTATTATTTCAAATTGTTGCTCTCAAATGAAAAGTCTCTGGGATGTTATGATTTGAGAAGGGCTATTTCTAATCAACTCCATTTTGGAGGAAAAGATTCCTAAGTTCTCTTAAATCCTTCAACTTTTCTAGAGGCTTGTTTTAAATTAAACTTCTTTTAAAAATTCCTTTGTTCATCCAGGACCCCCACATTTTTAAAGATAAGACCACCAGACCTATTGCTGACATCTGAAATGTTGTTATTGTTTTAATTCGCCTTTAGTTTTTCAGCAGGTTCACATGGTAATGCTTCACAGCTGGTAAAGGAGACAACTTTTGGAAGAGAAGGGGGAAAAAAAAACCAATGAGCAACATGGCCTAGCTCTGCAGCTGTATGTTATTACTTTATTCCCAATTCACAGGAAATGAACAATCATTTAGTACTGACAGGTACATACAGGAACTCACTATCTTCCTTTTCAACCTGAAAAATAAGGCACTACAGAAGTTAAGCATTAGACTCAAAGTATGCTTCGCATTTTTTGCCAAGGTTATGATGATATCTTCTGAAAGCTTTTGAAAATGCTCTGAGGAAATACTGCCAGCAAGCCTGAAAATCTGAGTGGAAAAAAAATATCATTCAGAGTCTTTTCTGTTGTTGACCATAGTAATTTACTGGTCCCATAAGGGTTGGGGAAGGTTAGACACCTCTAATGGTGATTGGGGTGTAATCCAAATTGTGTCCTTAATGGGTTATTAGACTGTAATACAAAAGCAATGTTGTACCAGTAAATGCCTCAACACATCAAAGTTGTAGGGATTGAAGAATCATGAAAAGAAAAGCAGTTGCAGAGCCTTTGGAAGGTGTTCCCCTACCCTCACCCCATCTGTCTTCTTGAAAAAGTTCAGTGGATTTGTCTCTCAGTTCAAAAACATTTCTGCTGGTTGCCATTTTTGATTAGATCAAATGGAAAATCAATAAGCATGAAGTTACATACTAATAATACCTCACAGACCTGAAACTAGACTTTTTTTTTTAACCTGGGGAAAAGAATAAAAGCATATGCTGATGTAAAAGGTGAAAGTGGAGGTTGTGAGACAGCTGGCACAATGTTTGAACCCTGAGGTTGGTAAATGACCACCTAGCAGCTACTAGCTAGCAGCTGAAGCCAGTGGAGATAGATAGAATGGATAGATGGATAGATAGATAAATCGATGATAAATAGGTGGATAGATGATTGATAGAGATAGAGATGATCAATAGGGATAGATAGATGATCAATATAGATAGATGGATAGATGGATGGATGGATGGATAAATAGATATATGATAGATGGATAGATAGATGGTTGATAGATGATTAATAGAGATGGAGATGATCAATAGAGAGATAGATGATCAATATAGGTACATGGATGGATGGATAGATAGAATGGATAGACAGATAGATGATTGATATAGATAACTGATAGAGATAGAGATGATCAATAGAGATAGATAATTGATATAGATGGATGGATGGATAGATAGATAGATAGATAGATAGATAGATAGATAGATAGATAGATAGATAGTTACATATGCTGGTCCTCTGATTCTAAATACAGCCTCCCATATCTCTTTGAAAAAGATCAAGTTTTCCACTCCTTTTTGAATGGCATTTCAGTTCAGCATGAGGTCCTGGAATCCCAAAACAAAACCATGTAGGGAACTATGAGACTGCACCATTTGCAAGTGCCCTAGGTATAGTGGGTTCCAGTTCCAACCTGCCTCCAGGTTGAACTGGAGTCTTTTGAAGTAGACCTTCATGGGGTGAACAGGAAGACGACAACCTTTTTATATTATAGTTGGCTTCCTTTCCTGAATTAGTGTTTATATTTTCCCAGTAGAAATCCCTAAATTGAAAATATAGAGGTGTCAGCTAGCACCACTTTGGTTGAGGTTGTGTCAACATTTCCTATAACCCTTGTTTTTCTAGGGTTTATAACTAGACCGTAAAAATTTGCTCAGCTCTGAAACTTGGCGTAATAAGTCTCAGCCTAGGAGTGAATTTTTGAGAATTGAAGGGAGGGTTAAGGTGGAGTTTTAGGGAGAGGGAGGAAAGGAGAATCATTTCAGCTGCTTTGAACTCCTGTCTGGACTCAAATGGAAATTACTTAGAGATGCAGTTTCATTGACTCTGACTCAAATGGAACTTCAATTAAAAAAACAAACAAACAAACAAACAAACAAAAAAGAAAACAACTCTGAACTCTTCCAGGGATTCTTCCAGTAATTTGGGCTAATTGCTCTTGTTAATTTTGGGAGAAAATGTTAATGATTGAGGTATTTAATTTAAACCCACTGACTGTACATCTGCAGATTCCAGTTGGTTTTTTTTCCCACAAAGCAGTTAGCTATGCATAATAATGGGATTTAGCAGACCTTCTGCACACACACACACACACACACACACACACACCCCTTTCAATGTGTGAAAATACCTCAACTGGCTTCAAAGGAATTTTCCGATAGTTAATAGTCCCTTGAGCATACATATTTATTAAATTTCACATCCCTTTATTCAATGCATCCTTATGCAATCCATGATTTAATATCTCATCATGCATTTACCAGATGAACTGAGCTAGGCAGCCCAGGCATCATTCCTATGAATAATATTGACTCTTTCGAAAACTCACTTCAGCAACATAGTAAGGCCTGAGGGAGAAACTGGTCATACAAGGTTGGCTACTTTGGGGCTCTTTCTCAAGTGCCTCTTCTTGAAATGGTGGAAGATTGATGTAGCAAGAGGTGATTGGCCTAAGCATCAATCAATCAATCAATCAACAATGGATTATTAAGTGCTTACATGTACCAAACACAATGCCAACCACTGGGGATACAAAAACATTAATGAAATAATCCCTGCCCTCAGATTCTATTGGAGGAGGAAAAATGGACACCTATTAGTACTCACATATACAAACTATTTGCAACAAAAAGACAAGGTAATTTGGTCTCGTGCCATGTCCAAGGGCCTGTTGTCTTAAGTTGTGGTAGTAGTCCTGGCTCTAACAGGGTTCTGTGCCACATGGGAATTGATTTCAACAGCTTGTTTTTGCTTCCTCTCTTTGCATACTCCTACTCATGGGCACCTCTACCAATTCCTACAACTAGAGTCCTTGTCTCTTGCCAGAGTCTTTTGTATTTCTGAAACTATCCTTCATCATAGCGCCTTGTGCTTTCATCCCACATCTGGTCTAGATAATACTCCAACCCTCAGATAGATGGTGCTGGCCCTGCTTCAAATGTGATTATCTATACCCTATATAATTGTAAAATCCAAGAGTGGAAGGGACTACAGAGGCCATCTATTCTAATCTGAACCTGAAAAAGAGTCCCGTGGACACCATACCCAACAAGCGGTCATACAGTTTTTGTTTAAAGACCTCAATTAGATTAATAAAGCATTTACTAAGCGCTTACTATGTGCCAGGCACTGTGCTAAGCCCTAGGGATGGGAATAAAAGCAAGTAAGACAGTGCCCACCCTCAAAGAGCGTACATTCTAATGGGAGAAAAAAAAAAACAACCCATTTGGGGTGATGGGAAAGCAGAGGGGAGAGGGCAAAAGAAGAGTACCTACTCTGGAACAATGCTGGGAGAAGGAGGTAGAGTTGGGGGAAGGACCAGGAGACAGTGAGGCGAAGCATGACTGGGGTCCTTCCTAATGAGGAAGCATCTCAGTATTAGATTAAGCCAGGACAGAATTTCAGAGGCAGTTCCTGAGGCAATCTCATTACCTCCCTCACAAGGGAGCCCATCTCATTTTTGTATAGTTCAAGTTGCCTGGTAGTTATGCCTTATATCAAGCTAAAGTCTGCCTCAGCACCTTCAATTCTCTGCTGCTAGCTCTGTTCTCTAGGACCAGGCAGACCAAGTCTAATCTATCTTACCCTTTAGGCCTGCAGATTCTCAAACACAGTTATTGAGGGGCAGAGGAGAGACTTTACTTTTTTTCTGTCACAAACTCTGATAGCTGTACATAATAATAATGGTATTTAAGCAAACCTACATATGTACACACACACACACACACACACACACACACACACACACATACACACACACATTCCTTGTCACTTGTCCCCAAATGAGTGACCTTTGTTGACTCATGTTGCTGGAAATCATGTAAAAGTTTTGTTCCTAGGCCCATCTTGCATCACCTTCTTTTGGATGAGGGAGCCCAAGAGAATCCATGACAGGGTGGACCGAAGGCCCATCTGTATCACCCCTAGGGTCTACAACCCAAACCAGCAATGACATTTTCCTAGGTGGTAGTAAACTCTGTCTGTACTATGTGCTATACGAAACACCTAGCACAGCATCATTTGCCCATCAGTGTTTGCTGAAACGTTTTTTTTAAAGATGATAATTCACTTGGGAAAGGATTCTTCTTCCCCATTCAACAGACATTTATTATGTACCTGCTGCCTGCAAGGCATTGAATGTGTAGGTCCTGAGGATATAGAGGACAAGGAGATACTTTCAACACAAAGTATGTACAGAGTAATACAAAATGATTTCCAGAAGGAGAAACCAATAACACTGGGTACATTAGGGAAGGCCCCCATAGGTGGGAAGACCTGAACTGTGTTTTGAAGGATACTAGGAATTCTGTGAGGTAAAGGTTAAGATGGAGAGCGTTCGAGGCTCCTTTGATGGCTGAAAAGGCTCAGTGTCCAGAGAGATAGAATCTTACTATAGCAAGGGTATACAGGATAGTTTAGCTCTAACTGAACGGGCATGATGGGGGCTAACAGGACCTTGAAAAGGGAGCAATTACAAGTTGCTAAGGATGTGCTTCTCGCGCTAATGGAAGGGGAAATAAGCAAAAATAAAAAGATGTGAGTGTGACCTTTAGGCTGAACTACAATTTTAGTCTTCAAGGGTAAAACCCCTCAATGACACTTCCTGAATCTTTTGGCAACTTTTAAGCAGTATGTCCCTCCATCACTTCAGGGAGCCGATAGAGCTCCTCTGCTCCCTCATTTCCTACCTCCTTCCAGTGCTCCCCAGTAGAGCACTTCCTCACTTCCCATCTCCCACTCAAATCATTAGTCTGAGTTCCCGGAGGGCAATGAGTACTTCTCTTCTCTGGGTGGGTACTAGGTTAACCCTGAGGGGTTGGATTTTTGAAGTACTGGTGTCTATGAGCCCACATTTGGTGTGCTTCCCAATGCCATTTGAACAGTTAATATCAAATAGCTTTTACAAAAGGTACATTTATTGAAATTATAGCGAGAACAATAGTTATAAAATAACACACCCAAATTTAGGCCACACTCTCTCCTTGAACATACAAAGTCTCTGGGGAGAATATGTTCAAGTATGAATAGCATATATGACTAAAGTAAACTCACAGCTCCTGATGATTAGAAGTTCTTATCTCCCTTTGTGGCATCCTCATGAAGTTGCCTCTGGGCTCCTCATAGCCTCTGCTAGGCTGTGAGTATCAGGTCCAGACGCTGCCTTCACTTGGTGCATCTAGTTAGTTCGTGGTGTACCTCTGAGCGGTGTGATGTTCGGGATGCAAACACTGTCATTAGCCACCACTACTCCAACGAACGCTGTTCCCAGCATCTGTTGGAACTACAGATCTTCCAACCTCTCGCAGATCCCAAGGTCATCACCTGGTTAATAAGGGGAGAGAGAAGAAAAAAAATTCAACCTTCTCTTCTCTAAGGGCAATTCTCTCAACCATCCCTTGACTGATCTGTTACGGGAATGACTGAATCCCCGAACTGGCTTGCTATTTAATCTATAGCCCCAAAGGACATTCTCTTCATCCAGTCACAAAATATCTTGTCTGGTATCATCTGCTTTGATCCAATGATCAAGGACCTTCTCTGCTCCCAAACTGATCAGGACTTATTTCACCTAGTATATACCTTCGTTTGGTTGAGTCAGTGGATAAGTCTGAGCCTTCTGTGTTCATATTAACTAGGATTGGGCTAAAAACCCCCACCCTCACACTGAGAAATGACAGGGAGCTACAATGAGGCCAAAATACAGACATCTTAATTGGAGGGAGACAAAGGCAGCAAGGTGAGGCTAAGATCCAGAATCATAGACACTGACAGGTTCCGTATGTGGTAACTGGAGCCTCCCAGCCCATGTGGTTGGTGTCTGGACCATCCAGGTGCATGCATACACAAGGACTATCATTCCAGCGTGGACTTTTCTTCCCTCCCCTATGCTGCACACTCCACCCTATAGTGAGTAATTTACAGAATGCCATCGATTATAATTACCTATTGTAATATTTAGTAGAAGGGCAAAGCAATAGAGTGATGGGTAATCCAGTAAAGTGTTGACTCCTCAAGGGCAGGGACTGTCCTCTTTTTGTATTTTTATCTTCAGTACCTTACACATAGTAGGGGCTTACTAAATGTTTGTTGATTGACTTTAGAACCAGATCCGGACTAAGACTTACCTTGTACGCTTATATAGGATTTTGTCATTAAGTTTGAGGAGATCTGTCTTGATCAAACATATACAAATTCATGTAATAAGTAGTCATTACATAATGAGGTTCTATTGAATATGAAATGATAACTGGTAGCATAGAGAGGGTTAGGAATAATATCTGAAAGGATAAGGTTAATGCAAATTTGGCAAATCAAATAGAGTTCTCCCTGGCAAAATTATTTTTTGAAAGTTACCCTTAGGTAACTAGGGTAAAAATGGCCCTAGGGGGAAAATGGCCCTAGAAAACAATGCCAAGGAAGCTTAAGAGAGAATGGATTTTTTCCCCCTCCATTTTTATTTTTCCTGTCTGGAGAAATTTTTCTTTCATGTTCCTTGCCAGTTGTCAGTGATGGGGGCTGTGTAGGCTCTCATGTTTTCTCCAAATTTTTCATCCTCTCATTCCCTTGATGCTTCCTTCCTCTTGAAGAAATAGGTTTCATCTACAGTGTGAGTCATTTGGGTTCAACATAGAAAAGGACTTCCTGGCAGTGGGAGCAACTGAACATTGGCGTGGCTTAGCAGGCTGAGGTAACTGCCTCTGGAGGTTGGTAAAATATTAGACCGGCTCCCCATGTGGGAACTGTGGGATCCTGTCAGTCTAGCAGGAAGATGGACCTGGTGCCCTCCTCTCATCCCCTGCAGTCCTATAATTCCTTTTCTCTTCCCTTTTTTCCCCCGCCAGCTGCATGTGTACCCCTTGGCTCAGCTGTTTTCTCATACAAAATTAGCCCCTGAGGACACCCCTTTTTGACAATAAAAAGCATATCCCTATGAGGTCAGCGAGTGTATTCAGAAAGCAAACCGGGAGATGTCCAATGGCCTGAAATAACTCTGCACAGCCCAAGTCCGGAGTTTAGGAATCCCTAGTGTTGAAGAGGGCCCCATAACCACCTCTCCCTTCATTTCAAGCACCCTCATTTTCTTTCCATCGCTGTCTGGCATTTGTGAGTCAAACCTATCACCCCACTCCCAAGATCTGGAAAGAGTCTTGAGCGTTCTTTCTCCTCTGTTGTTTGTAAAGGCTGTGTTACCCAGACCAATTCAAACTCCATCAAGCTCTCTGAATTGTGATGTTTTAATCTCTCCCCTCCCCCAACCAACACAGAAAACCGTGTTTTAGAATGCCCCTGAAAGGGTGACTTTGACTTATGGCTAACAATATTCCTAGGGCGGCTCTTGAGTAGAAACTTCCTTCAAAGGTCATGGTGAGAAAAGCAGCAGTCTGGAAAGAGAACGGCAAAGCTATGCCCACCAGGAATTGAACAAAAAAACAAAACAAAAAAGTAAAACAAAACAACCACACACACACACACACACACACACACACAAAACCCTTTATGAATGTGGCTGAAAGCATAAGGCGACCACTCCACTCCCCAGGCATCTCCTTGGCTTGTTGGCTCAGGGAGCAGGTGGGGAGTTGTTTTTGTGTATGTTGGCTTATCTGAGTAAACAATCATAGGCCCTTAGATCACACTGCACACCAAACCCTTCAGACATCTTAAATGAGAAAGACTGGCACGCACAGGTCACTGCAGTCATTTGCAGTAATGAGCAGGAGTTAATGAATTTCATAGATTAGCCATAAGGGGAAGGAAGAAAAGCCCAACAGATAAATCCTGAAGAAACCGTGAAATATATACGTAAAAAAGACTAAGGTGTGTTACTTAGCCCTGTTACATTAATAATGACTAGCACATTAATTAATGTGCTTTCATCTTTTTGGCAGAGATGATTCATTCCTTCTATTCCCAGACCTCCTGTCTCCTGCTATTAATTCTCTTCTGAAAAACCAAGGGATTCTGATACCCCAGAAGCTGTGACCTCTATCTCCTTAGCTGATCCACAGATAGCCCTTTGTTGCTACCTAACTTGTTCTATTTTGTGTTATACAGGATGACTCAAAAGTCTTCCTTTGAGCGACAGGGCTTAACATGGCACTAAGACTTTTGGGACACATTTATTTATTTATTGATATGCGCACATACTGCTCATTTCTTCATATTATACATTCCTTGAGCACCAGGATATTAGGACTATAGATCATAGGGTCAGAGATTTAGACCTTAGAGGTCAACCAGTCCCAGCCCTTTCATTTTACAGATGAGGAAATTGAGACTCAGAGAAATTAAGTGATTACTAGCCCAGGGTCACATAAGTAGTATCAGAGTCAGATTCAAACTCAGTCTTCTGGCTCTAAACTATTGTCATTATTATTATTGTTCCTGTTAATAATAATAGCAAACATATAGGGAGTGTTTTCAGGTTTGCAAAGTGCTTTATGAATTTCTCATTTTTATTATCTCATTTTGCAGATAATAATAGCAATAATAATAGCTAGCTAACACTTATATAGTGCTTACTATGTACCAGGCATGGACCTCACAACGACCCTGGGAGATTGATGTCTCTATTACCCCCATTTTACAGTTGAGGAAACTGAGGAAATAAGGAGCTAAATGATTTGCCCAGGGTTATACAGCTAGTAAGTTTCTGGCACTGGATTTGAACTCAGGTTTTCTTGATTCCAGGTCCAGCATTCTGCACTATGGCCCCTCTTTCTATTATACTACTCGGTCTTACTTGTCTTTGGTACAGTGCTTTTCCTCCACCCCCCAGCCTAGACTAGGGGTAGGCAGAGTTGTCAGCGGTCAGGAGCTAAATGTGCATGGAGATGCAAGGAAAGGAACTTTTTAGTATTATTATTTACAAATGCATGTATTTTAATGCCAGAAATTTCTGCTCTGTGCTGCACAAAGGAATTGATTTTGGGATAAGCCGGTGCACATGCTCCATAGAGCAAAGGCTCAAGGCCTCAAGTAGACACAATCCTTGACTAAGGCACACATGGGCCTTGTCTGGCCCTACACCTCTCAGCCTTTGCCCACTTCCCCTCCCCTTTCCCCTAGGCTTCTTCCTCCTCCATCCCCACCCCCTTCAGCACAGAGCCTTGTATGTAGGAAAAGTTTCATGAATGTTTATTGAATGGAATGGAATGAAATGCCTGGTGTCTGATAGAAGCAGAAGCAAATTTGGCACTTACCATCAGAAGTTTGCTGCCACTATAGAGGATGGGAGAATCTCTTTGTAGCCTTCACACTTTGGGGCACCTTAAGATTAGTGGCTGGCCTTGGATGCCCTAAGGGCATGCACATGTCCCTTTAGGGCACAAGGGATTGCAAAATCTCAGATCCATTTGTCACAGGTCAAAAATCCAGTCACTGAAAACCTTACAAACAAAAGCAGTCTGATAACTGGAAGGCTCTCCAAAGTGTCTATGAGAATCCATGCTCACTTTCCATTCACAGGAGATTACTTCTGGAGGTCCTTAACCATTTTGGTTTTTTTTGGTCTCATGGACCCCTTTGGCAGTCTGGGGAAACTTGTGGACTCCCTCTCAGAATAATGTTTTTACATACATAAAACAAAATTCATAGGATTACAAAGGGGAAAAAAAGGTTAGTGAAAGTAATAATTTTTTTCCCAGTCAAGTTCACAAACCACTGAAATCTCCCCATGGACCTTTTGAACTCCAGGCTAAGAGCCTCTTTCTATAGTTCCCTGTGAATATGAAATTCTGCAAGTACAGTATCAGGCCTGTGGAGGGAGTAGTAAATGCCAACAGCAGAGAGGACTCTGGCTTGGGAGTCAGAGGATAACGATGAAGATGAGCATGAGAATTCAAAAATCTGGGGTGGAGGTAGGAGAGGCATTCTGTCCCTCTAGGTCCCCGTTACCACATCTGTAAAATGAAGAGGTTCCAAATGACAGCCTCTATGTGTCCTTTCAGGTCTCAATCTGTGACCCTATGATCCTACACACCCCTATCCCCTCCCCTCCCAAATGGATAGCTAGAAGCTTCTGGTGACAGTTTTTTCTCTAGTCAGCAAGGCTAATTCTAGGATCAGCGTTACCATACTCCAAGCCTTTCCAGTTTGGTATCTTTGACCAGCACTCCCAGGAACCCTAGACCACCTCCACGGGCAATCTTCCTAGCCCCAGTTTAACAAAGGAGCAAAGACTACTTTATTCTCATAATTCTATGGTAGAAGCAGGCATAGTGATGAGTTTCTTTGCAGGTTTTTTTTTTAAAGAGGTACATTACAAGAATGAGAACATAATGATCATTTTGGCTTTAAGACAGCGCTTAGAATCAGCATAAAGGTCTGTTCTTCCTATCTGGAGCCAAATTCGCCAGGTTCTGGCTGAAAGTAAAGACTTTGGCTTCTTCCTAAAAAAGTGGCATTCAGTGTGCCAACCTTTCAGCCCTTTCTGAAGGTAGTTTCTAGTAGCTTAATAAAGCCATCACTGTGATGGACTAGGTACTTATGGAAATACAGGCTATTTTATTAAGACACATTGTGCTTTATACGGGGAGTTACAGTGAACAGATAGAGCTATTACCAAGTGAGGTAATTTAAGCTAACAAAGGTCCTCATTTGATGTCATAATCAGCTAGGGCTGCTGATTCAGCTTTGAAATGAACATACTTTGAACCATGAAAAGGGGCCAGAGGCAGAGTGCAATTTCAGGTTATGGATAAACCTGATCCTGCAGTCCTCCCTCTGAAATCAATGGGAGTCCTCACTGCTGAAGAGCCCGAAGCATCATTAGAGCCTTTCTGGTATTATTTTCTTGGGCCATTAGTGTGCACTGTCCAAATCAGTGTAAAATGCTCAACATCCCAGCCCTCTGGGGTCCCCATGAGTAATGGTGCCCAGCAAATGCAATTCTTGCTTCCGAATCAAGCTGTTCTGAGCCCCCCATGATGTGCCGAATCCTCCTTCTCAGCAAAGTTACACACGTTGGTTCTTTAGTCCTAGGTAAAAAGATTCCTAGAATCCTGGGGAAAAGGAAGTAGAAGGCTCAACTATGAAGGGATCTTATTTGTCCCTAAAGAAATACTTTTAAACGATGTCAAGGTATGGCTATGGATCGTTGTATAGGAAGAATCACTAGGAAGATACCAGGACTTGGAGAGCCAGGTGAGGGTACAGCCACACGGTAACCAGAGATTAGGAAAATCGGATGTCAGGAATTCCAGCTATTAAGAGGAAGGTTAAGGAAATACACAGATAGAATATAAGTTCCTTGAGGTCAGGGACTGGTTCATTTTGCATTTTTTTGTATCCTCAGAGTGTAGCAGGGTGCCTAGAACATAGTAAGTGCCTAGTAAATACTTGAATTGAGTATCCCAGATCAAAGTGGGCAGAAATAAGTCAGGACAGAGATAAGGAAGAATCAGCAGTCTGCACGTGGACAATCTGAATGCTCTGTTGAGAACAGGATACAGAAAGTATAAGGTTTAACAAATTCCAGGTATTAAGAGTCTGTGATGCCTAGCATTTTCAGCTCTGTTCCCAATAGCAGTTGGAATCCTTCGTAACCAAATCTTTTGGCTAATTCTTGTGGTGATCTGCAGTGGTAACTGCCTGGGGGCTTCTGTAGAAGGGTTTATTTATTTATAGAGGATAAGTGTTAGCCTGCTCAGCTGTCTTTGATTGGCAATTAGCACATTCCTGCCAAACCCTAATGCAAACAGAAGCCGCCTCAGCTGTCACCTGAGAGAGGGTTTCCAACAGAAATTCAATAACCAACAAGCCTTCATTCATTTAAGTCAAATTACCCACCTCATCCCCTTGATACCTCTTCTGACCTCTTCCCATCCAGTCTTCAGAACTACCTTGCTACTTCCCAGACTACTATACCCTCTAACCTCACTTGCTATATGGAAGTTATTCCCCCTAATGAACTTCAGGTGGACCTGTGTCAGCTGCCGCTAACTTTTATGATCATTGGAAATGGATGTTTCAAAGTTTGTAGAGAAATCTTGTCATTTCACATAAAAGGAAGTTGAGGCTCAGAAAGGGAAAGGGATTGGCCCATGGCCTTAGAGGAAATGCATTGCTGAGCAAAGACTAGAACCTAGGTCCTTGTCTCCCACTTTAATGATCCTGTACCCATGCCAAAAACAATTTTTTTAAAAAAATTGTCAATCTCCCTTTATTTAACTTTCTACAAGATATCCTCTGGGAGAAGATAAAAAAGAACAGGTGACTGAATCTGGAAAGATTGACAGAAGAAAGGGGCCTTTTTGACCAGACCCTCCTTCCTGCCTTCCTGCCTTCTTTTCTGCCTTCCTTCCTTCCTTCCCACACTTTGCTTTTCTCTGGGTCAGAATGCAGAAAGCTCACGAAGACAGAATGCTGAGAGTTTCACATAATGTATGTCTGGCATACATTCCCTGTTATACAAGAAACAGCAGTCTGGTGAAAGACACCCTACCCATTTCTGAATTTTCCCTTCGCCCTTAGAGCAGAATGGCAAAGGTAAGGATAGGAATCTCAATGATTCTTTGTCATATCAACCTTTCATCTTCAAAGCACTTTTTATGAAGCAATGAAAGTTAAATGTAATAACATCTGACATTTAGCAGTTCATATGCATTAACTTATTAGACCCTCACAACAGACCTGTGAAGTAGGCACAATGGGGGCAATTAGCCCAGTTTTACAGATCAGGAAAGTGAGGCTCGACGAAACTGATATGGGCATCCAGAGGTAAATGACAGAGATGGGATCTGAACTCAGGACTCTTGTCTAGACTCTAGGACCAGGATGTTTTCAACTGTACCCCGTTATAAGTGCTTAAGTTCTTCAGATGCCTCTTTGTAACTGAGTGACAAAAGTTGGTTTCTTTAAATGAGGAGATGTCAGTGTGTTAGGGTGGGAAAAGCATTACTAGTCTGGGAGACATGATGACAAATACCAGACAGTTTCATAGGATCAAAGGATCATAGGTCCTTAGAGCTGGAAGGCACCATAGAAATATAATTTATAAAGAAGCTCAGACATACAAAGAATTCAGAATCTGAGTTGGAAAGGACTGCAGAGGTCATATAACCCAACAACTCTCTATCACGTATCGGTGAAACACTACAGTACAATTCTTGGCATACAGTAAGAGTTTAATAAATGTTTCTTCATTGATTCATTGATTCATCCTGCCTTTGATTAAAGATCTAGAGGGAGAACTCACTTCTTGCCAAAGCAGCCTAGTCATCTAAAGCCAGACATCTCTAGCTCCTTCAATGGATGGTCACACAAAATGGTTTTGAGGCCATTCACCTTCTTGATTTTCCTCCTCTGGATGCTCTAATGTGCACCTAGAACAGAATACAATACACCATAAGTAAACTGATGCCTGGCCCTGATCACTAGGCGCCTTTTACTGTATTCTATAATGTCATGACCTTTATTGCATGCTGTGTTACTCTGTTGGCTCATATTGAGCATTTGTTCAACTAAAACTCTCAGATATTTTTTCCAGACCGACTGCTGTTTAATCATAATTCACCCATCTTGTACCTGTCAAATACTTGAGCCCAAGTATGAGATTTTACATTTATACATTTTACTTTCCATCTTTAAGAGGCTGGGTGCCATAGTGGATATGGGACCCGTCTAGACTGCACACTGGAGGTGGTGATACTTAATTTCCCATTTTCCCTTTTACCCCATTTCTTTTGATAAGTCATGAACCTGATGTTTTTTCTCTCCCAACTCTCCTTTCCTTCACCTCCAGGCCTAATAAGGTAGGTTTATCTTTATTTCTTAAAACTTTGCTTGTGGAAACTAAGAGAATGTATAACAACTGAGGGATGGCTGAGTAATTTGTGGTATATGAATATGATGTAGGTACTGTTATTCTGTAAGAAATGAGGAAATAAATGATTTTAAAAAAACACGGTTCTTCCAAACCTTTTCATCCCTCCTCAACTTCCCATGACTCTTCCTTCCCCCATTCTCTCATCTGAGAAACTTGTCTCTTGGTTTACAGAAAAAATGAACTATTTCTCCCCTCTTCCTCATCTCCTATCACTCATCTGTCTTCTGTCCCTGTTTCCTTCTTCACTCCTGTCTCACAGGATGAAGTGACCTTACTCCTTACCAAAGCTAACGCCTCTACCTGTGAGGTGATCCCATTCTATATTCTCATCCAATAAATTGCCCCCTCTCTCATCCCCACCCTTCCACTCATTGCCAATTTCTTCCTCAGTTTACTGGCTACTTCCCTACTTTTTTTTTTTATTATTTTTTTTTTTGCTTCCCGACTTTCTACAAACAAGCTCATATCTCCCCTTTCCTGAAAAAACAAAACAAAACAAAAATATTCTCTCTTGATCCTCCCATTCCACTATCTTTCCTATTTCTCTTCTGCCGTTTCTAGCTAAACTCCTTGAAAAATCTGTCAACAATAGATTACCTCACTTTGTCTCACTCTCTTCTTAATCCCTCACATTCTGGCTTCCAACCTTATCATTCCATTGGAAACTATTCTCTCCAAAATTGCTAATAATGATCCTTTAGTTGCCAAATCCAACAGCCTTTTTTTCAATCTTCATTCTTCTTGACCTCTTTGTGGCCTTTGACACTGTTAAACACTCTCTTCTCCTCCATACTCTCTTCTCTAGAGGTTTTCAGGACAGCAATCTCTCTTTTTTCCTCTTTCTGACCACTTCTCCTCTGTCTCCTTTGCTGGATTCTCTCCCAGATCACACTCTCTGACTGTAGGTGTCCCTCATGGTTCTGTCCTCGGTCATCTTTTCTCCCTACTACTTCACTTGGTAATCTCATCAGCTCCCAAGGATTTCATTACTATCTCTATTCATTCTCTACAAGGATCTCTAGATTCTCAAATCCATCTTGCCCCAATCTCTCTGCTAACCTCCATTCTTGCATTTCCAACAGCTCTTCAGACATCTCCAACTGGACTCCAACATCTTAAACTCAATATGTTCAAAATGGAATTCGTTATCTTTGCCCCTAAATCCTATACTTCCCCATGTACACTACCACATTGACTTCCCTGTTTCTATGGAAGGCAACACCACCCTACCAGTCCCTCAGGCTCACAACCCAAGACTCATCTTGGATTTCTCACTATCTCTCACCCCACCCCCTCCATAACCAAGCTGATGATTTTAGCTTTGCAACATCTTTCAAATATGGCACCTTTTTTCTCTGTGACATTGCCAATGCTCTAAGTGTATACCCCCTTAGATCACCTCATGCTTGGGTTATTACAATAGCCAGCTGGTGGGTCTGCCTGCCTCAAGTCTCTCCCCACCCCAATCCACCTTCCATTCAGCCACTGAAGTGATTTTCCTAAAACACAGGTCCAATCATGTCATGCCCCTACTCAATAAACTCCAGTAGCTTCCTATTGCCTTCAGATCAAATAAAAAATCCTCTGTTTGGCATTCAAAGCCCCTCCTAATCTAGGCCTCTCCTACCTTTCCAGAGTTACACCTTACTTCCAGACATGTCCTCATTGTTCTAATGACATTGGCCTTCTGGCTGTTTGATGAACAAGACCCTCCACCTCTCCATTCGTGGCATTTTCTGTGGCTGTCTCCCATGCCTGGAGTGCTCTCTCTCCTCTGCTCTATTGATCTCCCTTGCTTCCTTTAAGTCCCATCAAAATTCTACCCTCTACAGGAAGCATTTTCCAACCCCTCTTAATTCTAGTGCCTTCCCTCCATTAGTTATTTCCCATTTTTTTTGTATACAGCTTCCTTCGTATATATTTGTTTGCATGTTGTCTCCTGCATTAGATTGTAAGCTCCTTGAGGGCAGGTCCTGTCTTTTGCCTCTTTTTGTATCCTCAGCACATAGCACAGTGTCTGACACATAGTAGGTACTTAATAAATATTTATTGATTGATTATTAAAAGACAAGTGAATGGATGCTGAGTGAACATCGATATCCCCAAAATTATCAATTTTGAGAATTTTTACAAACAAATGAAGAATGGCACAAGTTGAACTAGGTGTCCAATTTATATGACAAACCCAATTTTAAAAACAAAGAACACTGAAAGCTATAAGAACTATGATCAGCACAATGACTATTCATGATTCTAGAGGACTGATGATGAAACATAATACATGTAAGAGAGGTGATAGAGTTCATGTACACAATAAGACATATTATAGATAATATATACATCTATGTATATAATTTTTCATATTTTATTTCCGGCATCTATCACTGTGACTTTTTTTTTTTACTCTAGGGCCATGATTTTAGTGTGGGGAACTCCAGTGTAGAAACTCCTTCTGTGGATCTGGATAATTTATTAAGCATTTATTTTGTACAAAACACTATGCTAAGCAATAATGATGTAAATAAAAAAAGCAAGGCTGTCCCTGCTCTCAAGGGGCTCACATTCTAATGGGGGAGATAAGACATGTAAGAGATTTCAATGGCAAGTTAGATGGAAAGGTCCAATGATCCTTGTGGGGGAGACAAAGCAAATGGTAATACCTCTTCTTCAGTCAAAGTCATATCCATTCTGATGTTGGCTACTTGACAGTACCAAGCACTTTGGTGATGAGAACTTTTTTTCTTTTCCAAGTCTTTAGTAGTTGTGACTGCTTTCCAATACAACAAAACAAATAAATCTTCCACTTCTGAAATAATCTAATTAAAATGATTTTTTCTTTCACTTCACTATTGGTTTTCATATCTTCTAAGTAACCTGGTGAAATGATGCTACAGGCATGAACGTTCTGAGTTTCAGGTCATAGTGAGAATGATTACCATTGTTTCAGAGAGGAAATTTCTTATATAGTTAAGCCCTCATTAATTCAGACCTTACTAAACTGGAATATGTGGTCGTTCCCACGGGGATATTTATATTGTGAAAAAAGGATTTGCTAAGGAAATTAGCAAAGTGATCAGGATGTCAAGGGGAATAGTAACCCTTCTTAAGGAAGAAAACTATTTAGAAACAAAGAACAGATGGGGTCATTACAAATTATTCTTTATTCATTAAAGCAGGTCCCCTAACAGTCTCAACTAATGGGTATTCCAAGGCAGTCCTTACTAAGAGTTAGCCAGAGCTATTTTTTTGTTGTTTTTGAAAGAAATAAAACTGCATTTAAATAAAACTCTTAGCAATATTTGAAATTTAGACTTTTACTAGTTCAAACTAGACTTTTCCCCTGTTTACCAAATTGCAGGGGGTCCATTGTTACACTTTTCAGTGTAGCTACATTAGATAAACACAAATGGGGAAGATATTCATGGTTTTGGCCCTTGTAAAGACAAAATCAATAAAGTAGACACTTTCTGTGGATAGCAAATATGTCATTCACCTGAAAATGAACTTTCTGGACTTTTCATCCAGTAGGCTGACCTATTTTGCGGTCAGTCCAAGCAGAATACCGTGGTTCAAACATCTTAATGTGGAGAAGCCATCGTAGCCCAAGGGCCTGGTTGTTATGGCCAGCTTCCCAGAGGCTACGGTTTTCTAGTTAAGCACCAAGTCATTTCAAGACACACTTCTTACCACCCACTGCGAGAAAGGCAATACATGAAAACTACATTTCAAGCCTCTTTTTGCCTCACATATCTCATCCAGTACCATACCCCTTGGACCTCTGAGCAGCAGCAAGCGAACTCCTGGAACCCATGGAAGGAACAGAACCATTGATGCCTGAACTAGGTACTGGAAGGAAATGGGTTCAACCTCCAAATTTGCTCCAAACGCCAACCCCAGAAGCCGGAGAAGAGAATCTCCCCAGATCATTTCCTCACCATCAGCATGATTTTAGCCATGTATGATTTTCTTCAACTTCATACTATGGGATGTGCAGAAGGAAATGCTATTCGTATGATAATTCCATCTCCTTACAATCCAATCGTCAAACTACTATTTTTTAAATTAATCTCCTTTTCTCTTCCCTCATTCCTGCCCTGCCATAAAAAACAAACACACAAACAAATTTGTATACTATGTCATTGTAGGACATCTCTAAGAATAAGTAATAACAAGGCCTTATGGCAATAACTAATAGCTAGGTTATAATCACTAGGTTTACAAAGCATTTTATATATGATATTTCATTTGATATTCACAAGCACCCTCTAGGTATTCCTATTATCCTCCTTTTACAGATGAGGCAACTGAGGCTGAGAAAAGGTTATGTGACTTGCCCAGGATCACACAGTTAAGAAGTGTTTGAGCCAGGATTTGAACTCAGTTCTTTCTGACTGTAAGCCCAGCACTCGAACCCACTGCCCTACTTGGATATCTGTCTTCCTATAACAAGTACTTTCCCTATGTTATTTCATTGGAGCCTCACCGCAACCCTGTGAGGTAGGTACTACAGGTACTATTCTCCCCGATTTAAATTTGGTCACACCATGTCAGAGGCAGGTATGACTTCAAGTCAGCACTCAAAGAACGCTAATTCAGAAATCATGGGTTAAAAAATGCTTTGGATGTCCTTGGCCCAGTCACTTAATCTTGTTGGACTTCAGTTTCCTTATCTGTAAAAACAGGAGGTGGGACAAAAAAGCTTCTGAGGTCCCTTCCATTTCTCTATTTGTGCTCTTTTGACTCACTCATTGTGCCTCACTACCTTTATTTCACCTAAATTTGTTTTAAATAGCCCTTCTGTGTGGTTGGAAAGCCTCTCAAATTGACTCTTTCGTTTTAATGGTGGGAGGGGTGAAACAGTAGGCCAAGGCTAGGAGACACTTGTGACCGTAATTTAGAACTTATAAAAAAAAAATAATTACAGCACAGACAAGACCAAAATAGCAATGGAGGAAATTTTTCATGGTGCCATCCTACTTGGTGCCTTGCCAGCTAAGCTTCCATTCACTCTACCTGTCTTCCCTCTGTTTCATCTTATACCAATCTTCTCTAAAAAAGGTAATAGAAAGATCCATGCTGGGATATGTTATCAATATGTTATCAGCCATGAATTGCCAGCACATAGCAGTAAATGTGTCATCCAGATGAGAAGCTCTGATTCCTCCAAGAGATACCTCGTGGAGAGAGTGCTTAATTTGGACTCAGAAAGACCAGAGTTCAAATCTTGCCTCAGACACTTTTGGGCTATGTGACCCTGGATAAGTCACTTAACCTTGCTCAGACTCAATTTCCTCATCTGTAAAATGAAGATAACAACAGCTGCTACTTAACAGGGTTGTTATGAGGATCAAAATGGACTGATATCTAATGGGCTAATATATTGCAAATCTTAAACAGCCAAGAAGAACAGTGCTGGACCTGGAGGCAGGAAGATTTGGTATAAGTGACCCTGGGCAAGTCACTTAACATCTGCTTTAATGTTCTCATCTGTAAAATGCAGATAATAATAGCCCCTATCTCTTGGGGTTGTTGTGAGGATGAAAGGAGATGCTTGTAAAGTGCTTTTCAAACCTTAAAGCTCTATGTAAATGCTAAGCAGGAACAATGGATAGGACTTAAAGGGAGACAGATTTCAGCTCAATATAAGGGAAAACTTCTAACAATTCATGTTAGAAATCTTCCCTCTGCCAGAGGTGGTTAATTGTGGTTGTGGAATATTACATATACTGATAGTTACAGCTAGTATCTTGGTTACATTTACTAACCGGTTCCTTTTTAAGAAAGAGGGAAGAGGGAAGATAGATTCAGAAATGAATGCATCATAAGCAAAAAATTTTTTACAGAAAAAAGCTGGAATCTAAAGTCAAGAGAATGTTTTGGGAACAGAAATAGAAGCCATTACTAGGATTAAATAGAGTTGGGAGCAAAGAAATGTGGTCTGTGGGTCAAACTGAAGGGTTGATACTAGAATGATAGTATGGCCTCAGCTCCACAAAGAGTTCACGTAATTTGCTACACTTAGTTTCTTGTGGGCACATGGCTAGGGAGATGCTTTCCTCTCTAGGGACATGGCTATCACTAAGAGGTAGCTGATGGCACATTCTGGATAAGTCATTCAAAACTAACCTATTGTCAGGGAAAGAGAAACTCTTTGACCCAATTACATGGATTCAGTTCTATATTGGTTGATTTGTTTTTCTGCTTTGCTTTGTCAAAAATGCTCTGTTGGACATTCATAACCCTTTATAACACGGCCCTCTCCAGTCTTTTTACACTTTACTTCCCAATATGTACTCTTCTATCCAGTGACGGTCTCCTTGCTGTTTGATGAACAAGACATTCTATCTCTCCACTTGTGGCATTTTCTCTGGCTGTCCCTTCAGGCACAGAATACTCTTCCTCCTCCACCCTGATTACTGATCTCCCAGGTTTCCTATAAATCCTAACCAAAATCCCATCTTCTAAAGGAAACCTTCCCCTACACTTCTTAATTCTAGTGCCTTCCCTTTGTTAGTTATTTCCTATTTATCCTGCATATAGCTTGCATTGAATATATTTGTTTGCATATTGTCTCTCTCCTTACATCGTAAGCTCCTTGAGGGCAGGGACTGTCTTTTGCCTTTTGGTATCCCCAGCACTTAACACAATGTTTGTCACATAGTAGGAGCTTAATAAATATTGATTGATCCATTTTCTGTACAGAGACAGTCTAAGAGGGATTTATACAAGCAATAGTTTCCTTTGTGATAAGAGCGCTTTCAAATCTCCAATTAGTTATGTATATGAGTAGATCTACTTTTAATAACACACAAAAATATTCTTACTTCACAAAATCCATGACATGTTGGCATTCCTTCCATAGAGATAAATCACAAACTCTACAAGCCTTAGTAAAATGGTCTACAGGAATTACGTGGTCAAGTTAACAATCATTTTGCGGCTAACTCTCTAGCAATACATCTTTACTGATTTAGCTAGATTTGTCATGGGACAACAAATGCACCATATGTTGCTGGGCCAGAAGTTCAGAGATGGAAGGAACGTCAGCAGCCATTTGCATTGCGTACCATGATGGTTTTCTCAATGCCATTTTTCTTTAGTTTTGTTACTGATATTGATGGTTGCTCTAATAATTTGAGGATGTGAATGACTATGGACAATTGGTTCAAGAATGATTTGTACCTTAGTAACATGTCTTTTCCTGTCTTTTGTGATGTAATCAATTTGTTTTTATTTACTTTTGCATGATGCATGAATTGATGCAGAACAAATATTTCATAGAACTTCAGAGTTGGAAAGATACCAGTCTTCAATGGCCATTGAATTCAACCCATACTTCAAAAGGAATCCTAAGATACCTGACAAAATGGTCATGCAGACTCTGAAAACTTCCAGTGAGAGAGAACTCACTACCTCCAGAAGCAGCCCAGTCTTACTTGAAATTTTTTCATCTTTGTTTCAGACTTTTCAGAGCAGGTACTCTGATGGCAAAGACACTGAGACTCAGTGGATAAGTCATTCAAAACTAACCGATTGTCAGGGAAAGAGAAACTCTTTGAACCAAATTACATGGATTCAGTTCTACATTGGTTGATTTATTTTTCATCTCAACATCAGGATGAGATGGTGAGGTGAGAGTCCAGTGAAGGCACAAAAACCTAATCAACAAAAGAGATGAATTGGAGAGGAAGGGAAGGTTGCATTACAAAAGGATTCATAGCCCATTCTTTTAATAATGAGACTGCATAGTGGGTTTAAATTTGGAGTCACGTGGAACTTTTCAGAATCACAATTTTTGTATAAAATGAAGGAGGTTCATACATTTATTAAATATAGACAGTTAGGCCATTGGAGACCCTTTTCCTATTTCAGTTGTTCAAGTAGCAATATGAACCCAAGGTTTTGCTTGACTCTAATTAACCACAAATTAATAAGGTCTCCTTACTACATGACTGCACTGTAGGAACCTGAGCTTGACTCCCGGACTTGGTGCTCCATTCAACTTCCTCTCTGTTTCAAATCATTACAATATGCAAGGCTATGCCTTCTACTATACCTCGTCTGTTCAAGGGGACTGTAAGTGGCATTTTATTTAAACAATAATGACTGGTAGAGAGGGCATTTTCTAATAGCTAATGACCAACTGGAGGAACTGAGGGCCTGAGGCAATGCATATAATATGCTATTAAACTCAGAAATTTAAAAACGTAAAGAAAAAATAATTACCTTTTTATGCATGTTGCCATGGATACAGAGTTTTGTTTATGGCACCCTTCTCTTCCTAGAGGTTAAAGACCAGTACAGCTACCAATAGGAAGTGAGGACTTCAATCTCAATGTTCCATTCACTTTATAATGTTTGACATTACCTATTCAGTGTGTATTTCTTTAAGAAAGTACACTTTGCCATTGAAATAGGCTATGTAGCATAATAAGTATTCATATTTTATTGAACAGTTTGGCAATCTGTATTTAAACTCAGTTAACCTTGTAGATAATCAAGTTTCATTCCTACAGAGTTGCAGGAACTTTCAAAACATTCATTCTTTTCCCCAAGAACTATCCATTTTTTTTCACTCTTTAATTGCACATACATATTTTTATGTATTAGTGCCAGAAACACTTTTTCAGTCAGTTCTATTATTGTAGCACATAGTTCAGAGATGAATATTTAGCCATAAGGGAGAAAAATATTAAGTCTATGACCTAATACCCCATATTTTATATGGTAAATGTGTTCTGTGCTTTTTAGTTCTCAAAAGAATTCTTTTTCTTGATACTTTTTAAGAGAGGAAGCATGATAAGTGAAAAGGGGGGCAGAGGACCCAGGTCAGAATCTTGGCTCTGCCAATTACTATCCATGTGACTTTGGGTAAGTCACTTGTCCTCTTCTGACATCAGTTTCCCCATCTGTAAAATGAGTTTGCCCCAGATGGCTTCAAAGGTCCCTTCTAGCTCTAAATCTGCAAGCTTATGAACTTTTAGTAAAAGACTGGAATTTTATTTTTTTAAAAGCAACATATTTTCTAAGTTAATTCCTTAACACTATGTCCATATTATTTTTTTTTAAATCCTAATTATTCATGCTCTTGGGCATTTTCCAAGGAACTAATCTCATCTTTAATTTCAAAGCCTTCCTCAATACATCTTTTACCAGAACCATTAGTAAGTTTGACATCATTTTATTCTTTCTCTTTACCCCTTTTCAGAGTTAATAGATTTGAATTGTAAGCATTTATCATGTACTTAACATATGCAGGTAGAGAAGGAAATAAGAACTAAACCCCTCTCATTTCACCGGTACCAAGAACTGTTTATTAATGAAGACAGTGTCTACTACTGCAGGTCAGGGCCTTCTCTGAATGTTGCTGTCTTAGAGCTGCCTAGAGACATGAGAGGTTGTTACTTGTCTGAGAGTTAAACAACTATAATGTGCCAGAGGCTGGTCTTGAACCCAGGTCTACCTGGCTTCAAAGTTGGCTTTCTATTCACTAATCATTGTTGCTTCTCATAACCATGTATATAGAACATTCTGGATTAAGTGCAGATATGTGTGTAAAGGGAAGGGGAGAAGAGAGATGATATTCTTATGTGCAGAGATGAATAAAACAATCTATTTGACTCAAAACAAACACACTTGGCAATAGATACAAAACAAAATATATTTATACAACTATATAAAGTATAATCTGACTACTCCCTATTTAACCAGATTTCCATTTATTAGGGTTTTTTTTTACTATATATATTCCTCTGTCTCTATCTCTCTGTTTCCTCTTCTCTCCTCTCCTCTCTCTCTCTCTCTCCTCCCTCCCTCTCCTCTACACCCCTTTCCTCCTCCTCCTCCTTCTTCTTCTTTTCTCTCTATCTCTGTTTCTGTCTCTCTGTCTCTTCCCCCCCCCCACCTCCTCTTCTAAACATTTACAAACAATAACACTGTACATATAGTACAACATGTTGGACAGAGAGGTCAACAAACTTCCATAAAAGACCCTTTGGAAAGAGCCTCCAAAAGTCCTACTGCATTGATTTTACACACTGAGACATTATGTGGACTGTAAATGAGTATGAGAAGTGTCTGAAGCCAGCACTGGAAGTCCAAATCAGACTTAGTGCTGGTTACCTGGATTTTGGGGCTATTTACACATACTAATACCACATATTAAGAAGATATAGAAAACAATGTGTAGTAATAATAATACCTAGCATTTATATAGCACTTTAAGGTGTTCAAAGCTCTTTATATGTAATCAAATCTGATCTTCACAACAATCCTGAGGTAGGTGTTATTATTATCCCCATTTTACAAATGAGGAAACTGAGGTTAAAAGAGGTTAAATGAGTTGCCCAAGGTCACACAGCTAGTAAGAGTCTGAGGCAGGATTAGAATTCAGTTCTTCTTGACTCTTAAGTCCTATGTTCTATCCACTGAGCCGCTTAGCTTCCCAGACAGGGTCACTTACAGAAGCTGGATTTTAAATAAAATATTTATGATTAAAAAATAAATTTATAGCTGGCATTTAAGTTACGAAGCATTGTGCCTTCTCTCATATGAATCCAGCAACAAACCGGTGATGGGTTTAGTTACTTTTGTTGTTGTTCAGTTGTTTCGAGCCTGTCTGACTCTTTGTGACTCCATTTGGGGTTTTCTTGGCAAAGATACTGGAGTGGTTTGCCATTTCCTTCTCCACTTCATTTTACAAATGAGGAAATTGAGGCAAATAGGATTAAGTGACTTACCCAGGGACACACAGCTAGTATCTGAGGTCACATTTGAACTCAGGTCTTTCTCACTCCAGGCCTGTCACTCTATCCACTATGCCACTTAGCCATCCCATTTAGGTACTACAGGCATTATTTTCTCCATTTTGTAGATGAGAAAAGTGAGGCTGAGAGAGGTTAAATGATTTGTCCAGGGTCACACAGCTAGTATGTGTCTGAGACAAGATTTGAATACAGGTCATTTATCACTCCATGTCTAGTACTCTTTACGCTGTTATAATTTTTTTTTTTACTTTTAGGCAATTGGGGTTAAGTGACTTGCCCAGGGTCACACAGCTAGTAAGTGTCAAGTGTTTTGTCTGAGGCTAGATTTGAACTCAGGTCCTCCTGACTTCAGGGCTGGTGCTCTATCCACTGCGCCACCTAGCTGCCCCCCACTTATAAATTTTAAAGGATGTAATGAAGGGCAGCTAGGTAGAACAAAGGATATAGCATTTGTCTAGTGCTTCTGTAGGTGACCAGCTTCTGTAGGTGACCCTCTTTGGGAAGTTAAGTGGCTCCATGGGTAAAACGTGGGACTTAGAGTCAAGAACAACTGAATTCTAATCCTGCCTCAGACTCTTACTAGCTATGTGACCCCAACAAGTCATTTAACCTCTTTTAACCTCAGTTTCTTCATTTGTAAAATGGGGATAATAATAACACCTACCTCAGGTTTGTTGTAAGAATCAAATTTAATAACATATAAAGAGCCTTATATAAATGCTAGACCCAACTTCCTGAGTTCAAATCCAGCCTTAGACACCTACTAGCTGTGTGACCCTGGGCAAGTCACTTAACTCTATTTGCCTCAGTTTCGTCATCTGCAAAATGAGCTTGAGAAGGAAATGGCAAACCACTCCAGTGTCTTCGCCAACAAAACCCTAAGTGGGGTCATGAAGAGTCAGACGTGACTAAAACAACTGAACAACAATAACAAAAGAGAAAGTGAGCCAGAGGAAATCTGCTGGAATTGGAGTCAGATCCCAGCTCCCACATTTGTTACCTGTTCCATCTTGGCCAAGGCACAACCACTCTGGTCCTCAATTTCTTCATTTGTTAAGTGAGGGTGTAGATGAATTGATCTGTAAGGTCCCTTCTAGTTCTAATTCTATTATAAATGTCTGACAAGTCTTTGTAGGAACCAGATGACAAATTAGCGTGACTTCAGTGAAGGGGGCTCTTGAGGAGTAAGAAGACCAGAAGGTTGGGAGATATGGCAGGGATGGGGCTGCTAGCAGAAGACCCAAACTCTCAGAATGAGTAAATAAATACATAAATGAATGAATGAATGAATGAATGAATGAATGAATGAATGAATGCCTGATCACTAGGTTGAAAAGTTCGGATATGATGTAGCAGGTACTGGAGTCCTTCTAAGATCTTAAGCAGGGACATGACATAAAGAAAACTTGATCTGAGCACCACCATTCAGACAATGTATACATCTGTAGAGTTAGGGATGCCATCTGGGAGCTTGTTGGGTTATTCCAACCATCAATAGGTGATTACTAAGTACCTGCTATGTGCCAGTCACTATGCTAAGCACCAGAGATACAAAGACAAAAATGAAATTGTCTCTGCCCTCAAGAAGCTTCCATTCTGTTAGAAAAGATGCCGTGTAAGTATTTCAACACAAGGTAATTTTGTGGGGGAAGGCACTAGCAGCTGGGGGGATCAGGAAAGGGTTTATGTAGGAGGTGATATTTGAGCTCAGCTGAAATGAACACCTCATCAGATGAGGTGATGAGGTGCTAAAACAGGCAGGTGGACAGCCAAGGAGAAGTAAGCCAAGGGACTGGATTATCCATGAATTGGACAAATCAGTCTGGAATATTAGCAACCCAGATTTCAATAGTACTTTCTCAAATGCTTTATAGACATAAGCTCATTTTGATCCTCACAACACCTGATGATAGGTAGTACAAATATTTTTTATCCCCAGCTTACAGATAAGAAAAGTGAGGTTCAGAGAAAGGGTTAAAAATGTCCAGAGTCATACAGCTGGTAAAATGCTGATGAAATTCAAACCCAGGTTTTCTGACCGCAAATCCTAAACTCTCCCAATTCTGTCATGCTGAAAAGTTGGCTACATTTGAATTTTTCTGTCATTTTAACAAGCTAGTGGGATTTCTCTTAGTGGAAAACTCTGGGAAGTAGAGTTGTTTTTGAAGGGGCAGAGAGAAAATCCTTTTGCAAGTATTTTAGACCTTGAAATAGCCCGATGAGGCAAGTGTGGGGTTGGGCTCAGTGTCTGTGAAGTATCCCTTGACTGTGGATAAATCAATTACAAGGGCAGGGTGGAAGGGAGAGGCTCTCTCCTACTTCTCTGAGCCCAGGTGCCAGGGAGACAGGAATTTTTTACCAAGATCTGACATAAATGACTTTTAGATAATTTGAGCAAATTATTTGTTCCTCAGCCCCTTTTTTTCTCCCCTCCCCTTCCCACATTGTCCTTACTCTGGCTCAATTCTAGCCTTAGTAGCTTTTTGTCATTTCTAAGAGAGGTATAATTCCTGCATTACCTCCTTCTCGAAAGCCAAGGAAGATTCAAAACTGCAAACATCATAAATATCGAGTGCTCACTTTGCACAAAAGCATGATGCTCGGCATTAAAAAACATCTATAGAGTCCCTGTCTTCAAGGAGCTTTCTATCTGGTAGGGGAAATAAGATATGTGTACAAATAACTATATACACACAGAGACATGTGTGTGGATCTATTAAACAAAGCAACATAAAAGTTCAGAGGAAAAATCGGCTCTAAATGGGAAGCTCTGGAAAGACATCATGGAGAAAGTGACATTTGAGCTAGGAGTTTAAGGATGAATAGGATTTCATCTGGTTGAGCTAAGTGTTGGAGGATGGAGGAAGCCATCTGAAACAGTAAAGGATATTTGAGCAAAGGCACAAGTGTTTAAAGAAACAATGAGGAGCTCAGTTTGACTGGAACATTGAGTGTACAACAGTAGCTAAGTCTGAGATAAAAATACAGAATAAGATAAGCTTTAAAGTACCAAGGACAGCTAGGTGGTACAATGAATAGAATGTAGAGCACCAGTCAGGAAGAGTCATCTTCCTAAGTACAAATCCCACCTCAGACACTTGCTAACTGCGTGACCCTGGGCAAATCACTTAACCTTATTTGCCTCAGTTTTCTTGTCTGTAAAATGAACTGGAGAAGGAAATGGCAAACCACTTCAGTGTCTTTGCCAAGAAGAGCGGAACAGGACTGAAATGACTGAGCAACAAACACTAGCACTAGGTTAAAGGCTTAGGTTTTATTTAGGTGGCAAGAGTCACTGAAAGAGTTTTCCTAAACAGGATCATAAAAACTAGTTTCCAACATTTTTCAGTCTCTGAACCCTCTGGTTTTCAGTAAGTTTTCTTGTATCCTCTACTCAATATAAAAAGAAATCAGTTGTAGAACTTACTTTACACATGCTTGTAAGAAATAAAATAGATATTAGTTTCAATAGCATAATATAATTATATGCTAAATATTCCTTGTACCCCTTTGACAAGCTTCTCAAATTGGGAAGCCCTGGTCCAGATCTTAGATTAAGTGCTAAAAGGGAACTCAGAGGCTGTCAAATCCAACCTTCTCCTTTGAGAGTCTCAAGGAGTTAAAATGACTTGTTCTAAGTCACAAAGATAATAAGTATCATGTCTCCAGAGCAAGTACCTTTCCTACTGCATGTGGGTATAAAACCTTTCAAAGCAATATTATATAGTTTAATTTTTGTTAACTACTTTTATCTTTGAAACTAAGAACAGTCCAGTTGAAGCCCTTTAGAGACCTCAGAGCACCCTCATCTTACACCTTCATTTTATGGATGAGGCCCAAGGAGGTTATGGGACTTACCCAGGATCCCCCTGGTAATAAGTATCAGAGGTAACATTTGAACCCAAGTCTTCTGGTAAAATAGTCCGTGTTCTTTCCATTTTACCACATGATCTCCATTGATGAAGATAAACCCCAAAGTTTAGATGCCATATCTATGCCCAATGTAAAAGAAAGGCTGAGTTTCTTTTAGGAAACTTCCTCCCAAAATTCTGATATTTTTGAAACATATCAACTTTGAAGTATGGGTGCTTCTAGGTCTTCAAGGGCATGTTGCTGGCCCAGTCCAGTGTGCTTACTATTAGAAGTGCTCAGTGGCACCAATATCCCCCAACATCAATATCCCTCAATATCAATAGCCAGGGCAAACATTTGAAGAAGATCGTCCCATGCCTCCTGGCCTAAAGATGAAAGCCTTCAGGAATGCATAAGAAATCAAGTCTGACGTCAAGTTTCTCCCAAAATATTTTAGTCTAGAAATTTCTTCACTGATTTATATCCTAGGAAATAAAGGTTTCATTGTTAGCAAAGCAGTCAGCTTTGTAGGTATGGCCAGAGAGACATTTCTATTGTTTTCATCATTGAGGGGTCTTTGAATTTCCATCCTAGTTTGACCTATTTAGATTCAAGTCCAGGGGATAGGAGAGGTCTCATCCAGTTCTCAATTTGTGATAATATTCTCTGACGTTCCCCTCAAAGAGCTGACCCTCCACATTACAGATTGGGGCATTTTGGTTATTCCCCAAACTTGCAGAATGGCATGTGAATATTTTGCTTGTAACAGATAAGCAAAGATGTGGGTGATGTGGTGATTTTGCTATTGTAGTGGAAGAAGCACCATAGTCAGAAGACCTGGTTTTGAGTTTCTACTGTGCCACTTATTAATTAGCTTTGTGATTATGAGAAAATCACTTAACTGAGCCTCAGTTTCCTTACCAGTAAAATGCAGATACTATTACTTAAACTTTTTAAAAAATGTGTAGGCTACTATTATTATTATTATTACTATAGGTTAATTATATAACATTATTACATATTATTTACATAAGCACAAGATCCCATTATTATTACTTATTAATTATAATGTTATTTATGTAACATTATTACATGTTATTTACATAAGCATGAGATCCTATTATTATTACTTTAGGTTATTTAAATAATATATTATTATTACATATTATTTACATACACATGAGCTATTTATTTATTACATGTTTAAAATGTCCTATAAATCTCCCATGAGTGTTTTGATCAAGAGAGCTACATGTGGGGATGCTTTCTCTGTTGTCTAATCTTGATAATTATTCCTTTCTGAATAATGGCCACATTAAGTTGAGATAAAATAAGTGTTAAAATCCTGTTTAATGTCCTATTCAAATTGCACCTTATGACTTAAAAAAAAAAAAAGGTCTTTTCCTTTGGATCTGAAAGCAATTGCTTGGAACACGCTGAGTAGGTTGTTAAATCAGTAACTGGAAAGTCGTTGTATATAAAATCCTTAAAGGCTGCTGGGAGTTACCAAAGTTCCTCCTCCTTGAGTGTCTAGGCTCTAATATACAGTCAATAGGTAACTTTGCTTCAGAGAAAGATAGATTTAGCATTTTTTTTGACTAGGCAATGGGGTTAAGTGACTTGCCCAGGGTCACACACATAGTAAGTGTTAAGTGTCTGAGGCCACATTTGAACTCAGCCTCCTGAATCCAGCGCCAGTGCTCTATCCACTGTACCACCTAGCTGCCCAGATTTAGCATTTTTTAGGTACTTACTATGTGCCAGGCATCATGCTCGGGGTCATTAAAAGAACTATGAAGTTTTCCAAAGGCAGTCATGCCCTCCTCCTCCATGTCAATTTTGTGCCCTCTTCATTGTCTCTTGGACTTTGCAGTCCAAGACAGGTAAAATCCATTCAAATGACTATCATAGCCTGTACAATAGGCATTCTTCATCTACTTGACTGTTCTTATGAGAATTTATTGTTATTGTTCAGTCGTTTTAGTTGTGTTTGATTCTTCGTGAACCCATCTGGAGTTTTCTTGGCAAAGATATTGGAGTGGTTTGCCATTTCCTTCTCCAGCTCATTTGACAGGTGAAGAAACTGAGGCAAACAGGGTTAAGTGACTTGCCCAGAGTCACACAGCTAGTAAGTATCTGAAACCAGATTTGAACTCAGGTCTTCCTGACTCTAGGCTCAATGGTTTATCCACTGCACCACTTGACCCCTCCTATGAGAATAGTTAGGACAAATTAGTCACATGCTGAGATTCAGGTATAACTATCTGACCTGTCTTGTCTGCCTGACTTTTTTTTTTAATGTTCTTTGCTGGATCTTTATCCATGTCATGCCCACCGACTCTGGTCGTCCCCAAGGCTAGGTCCTCTTCTCCTTTCTCTATTATCTCACTTGGTAATCTCATCAACTTCCATGTGTTCCACCATCATCTCTATGCAGATGATACCTAGTATTTTTCATCCAGCCCTAACCTGTCTCCTGAGCTCCAGCCTTGAATAGATATTTTGAACTGCATGTCCCATGGGCATCTTGAAAGCAACATTTCCAAAACAAAACTCATTACCTTTCCCTAAAAAACAAACAAACACAAACAAAAAACCAAAATGCAAACCTACCTCCCTTCCCAACTTCCTTATTATTGTTGAGAACTCCAAAATACTCCCAGTTTTCCAGGTTGGCAACCTCAGTGTCATTCTGGGCTCTTTTCTCTCACTCACCTCACCTAGCCAATTGGTAATTGTATTACAATTTCTTTCTCTCCAACAACTGTCATATCCATCCTTTTCTCTCCACTCTCACAGCTATCACTTAAGTTCAGGCCTTCATCATCTTGTACTTGGACAAGTATGATAATCTAATGGGAGTCCCTACTCAGGTGTCTCCCAATTCCAACCCATCCTCCACATCCTCCATGCTAAAGTAATTTTCCTAAAGTGTAGGTCTGACCATGCCACCCCTTCATCAGTAAACTCCAGTGGTCCCCTGTCACCTCTAGAATCAACTACAAATTCCTCTGCCTAGTATTCCAAGTTCTTCACAACCTGGGTCTCATTCTACCTTTCCATATCCTCCCCTGTACTGTATTAGCCAGACAGTCCTCTTGCTGTTCCTCACTTCAGATACTTCATCTCCATTCTCTTTGCTTTTGCACTGGTTCTTCCGCTTGCCCAGAAGGCTCACCCTCCTAATCTCCACGTTGGAGAATCTCTGGTTTTCTTGAACTCAGCACCAGTGACACCTCCCATTGGGGCTTCCACAGTTCCAACTGCTAGTGCCTTCCTCTCCAAGGCTACCTTCCATCTATTTGATACTTATCTTTACTGTGACATTTTGTATCTGTTGCCTCCTCCATTAGAATATAAATCTCTTGAGGATAGGAACATATTTTTGCATTTTCTCTGTATCCTCAGGACTTAACACAGTGCTGGCACATAAGCATTTGTTGATTTACTGCTAATTGACAGACAACCAGAGGGCTCCTTTGATATTCTCAAAATCTCAAGAGAAATTGAGAAAGGGTCCAACAGGTTGGGCAGAATCCCTGCAGCAAACATGGAAGGGCATGGGTAGGAGTTACACAAGACATGCAGGCATGGAGGGGTTCCAACGTGTACCTCTGGAGGGCATACCCACATGCTTCACATCTCATTTAGCCATCTCACCACCTTCCATGTCTGATGGGAACTCTGGACCTTCACATTGGGTTTTCCAGAATCCAGGCCCCTATCCCTAGGGGAGTTAATCCACTCATCTTTGGAGCTCCTACTGTCCAATCCAAACCCAATTGATTGGCGATTGATTATAAGCAAACTAGCCCACTTAGCTCAATTTAACTACTTGCTAGCTCTAAACACCAGACCAAGACCAAGAATCCAGCCATTTATCCAGGTCACTCACCACATGCCTGCTACTGCCCACGTACAAAACCTTTCTCCCCTTCATCTCCCCAGAACAAACATCCCTTCCTGGTTGCCATACCCTGATATGTGTTGTTTTCCTCTATTAGAAGGTAGATACTGTATCTTTAAAAAAAAAAAGCATACCCAGTGACCAGCATAGTGCCTGGCACATAATAAGCACTTAATAAATGCTTTTTCATTTATTCTTTTATTCATTCATTCATGAGATCACAGTTCCATCTGAATATTTGAATATCTTACCAACATTTCATGTTTATATGCTACTTACTGCTTAGCTATTTTATAGAGAAACTTTTTTTTAAAAGCTCTTTCTAAAAGTTAAAAAACTGGGAATCAACGAAAAAAATGCAAAGGAAGGTGGCCTAGTAGGATCAGATCACAAACTGTATTACAAAATGATAATCATCGAAACATCAAAATAATCTGGAACTGCCTAAGAAATAGAGTTGGTGGATCAATGGAATAGATTAGGTATCCAATACATAGCAGTAAATGACCACAGTAATCTAGATTGACAAACCCAAAGATCTAAGATTTGGGACAAGAACTGATTATTTGGCAAAAATCCTTGGAAAATGGGAAAGCAGTTTGGCAGAAACTAGGTACAGACTAACATCTTACACTGTATACCAAGATAAGGTCAAAATAGGAACATAATTTAACATGAAGGGTGATAACCATAAGCAAATTAGGGGAGCACGGAATAGTTTACCTGTTGAGTCTATGGAATAAGGGAAGAATTTATGACAAAACAAGAGATAGCATTATGGGATGTAAAATGGATAATTGTAACTACGTTAAATCAAAAAGTATCAATGAAACTAATACAGCCAAGATTAGAAGGAAAGCAGAAAACAGGGGTGTGTGTGTGTGAAATTTACAGCAAATTTCTCTACTAAAGGCCTCATTTCTCAAATATATAGAAAACTGAATCAAATTTGTAAGAATACAAGTTATTTCCTAATTGATAAATGACCAAAAGATATGAACAGGCAGTTTTCAGATGAAGAAATCAAAGTTATCTATAGTTATGTGAAAAAAAAAAGATCTAAATCACTATTGATTAGAGAAATGCAAATTAAAACAACTCTGAGGTGCCACCTCACACCTATCAGATTAGCTAGTATGACAGAAAAAGAAAATGACAAATGTTGGAGAGGATGTGGGAAAATTGAGACACTAATGCACTGTGGGTGGAATTGTGAAATGATCCAACCATTCTGGAGAGCAATTTGGAACTATGCCCAAAGGTTTATAAAACTATACACATCCTTTGACCCAGAAGTACCAATATTATGTACAAAAATACTTATAGCAGCTCTTTTTGTGGTGGCAAAGAATTGGAAATTGAGGGGATGCCCATCAATTGGGAAATGGCTGAACAAGTTGTGGTATATGAATGTCATGGAATACTATTGTGCTATATGAAATGACAAGCAGGATGCCTTCAGAAAAACCTGGAAAGACTTAGATGAACTGATGCAAAGTGAAGAGAACAGAACCAGGAGAATGTTGTACACAGTAAGAGCAATACTGTATGATGACCAATTATGAATGATGTAGCTGTTCTCAGCAATGTAATAATCCAAGACAATTCCAAAGGATTCATGATGAAAAATGCTATCCAGTTCCAGAGAAAGAAATGTTGGAGTCTGAATGCAGATCAAAGAATACTTTAAAAAAACTCCTTTTTTGTGTGTATGGCTTTTTTTTACAACTTGGCTAACATGGAAATATGTTTTGCATGACTGCACATGTATAACAATGTATCAAATTACTTATCTCTCAATAAATGGGAAGGGGAAGAAAAAAGGGTCAGAATTTAGAACTCAAAATTAAAAGAAAAAGAATGTCACAAATTATTTTTACATGTAATTGGAAAAATAAATTAGTTTTAAAATAACAAAAAGTTTTTAAAAACTTTTTGAAATTTTTAAGAAGAAAAGAGTTTCTTCCTATCCTTAATCTTTAAGGTCCCTAGAAAATGAAAAGATTATATTACATGGTCTTTAAGGTCCCTTCCATCTTTTGCATTCTAAAAAACCCATTAGATTAAAAACTGCTTGAGAACAGGGTCTGGGTTGTAACTATCTTTGTGGTCACAGTGTTGAATATAGTTAGCACTCAATAAATGAATGAATGAATGAATGAATGAATGAATGAATGAATGAATGAATGATCTAGTCCCCAAAAGCATACATACCTAGTTGTATTGGACAGCACAACCCAAACTCTATCACCACCTGATGGTAATTGGTGAAAATTTCAGGGGGCAGTTACTGAAAGGAAAAAAAAATCTCGGTGTGTTAGTGCTTAAGTAGCAATCGGTCACAGAAATAACAGCTTTGTGACATGAAGAGGGTAACATGCTTTTAAAGATTCCAACAGATAACAGATCTATCTGACAGTTCTTTGGTGCTTTTTATAAGACTCCAGCCTTTAAGATTCTAGAGGAGATATTTCAATTCAAGCATTTATAAAGCATTTATGGAGGCCCTCCTATGCACAAGGTACAAAGATCCTTTGGTCACAAGGGTGTCTTGGAGCCAGCTCAAACCTGGCTCTCAAGGGCATTGAAACCACAGAAATTGACAAAAAATACAAACGGGAACTTGACTTCCTGTTTTGTTAGTTGTCTAGACTTTAAGAAGTGACAGACAAAATTTTAACAATGCCAATTAAACTTTAAAGTGTTTCATGGCCCTCCTCCCCCAAACCTGGAGAGCTGGTTGTTAAACATTTACCAGCTCACTCCTGTGAAGATCATGTAGCTCAAACTCCTTATTTTATAGAGGAAGGAAATAAGGTCTGGAGAGGTTAGATCAAGTTTCATGCAACTAGTTGGGACCAGAACCAGAACTCAGATTCTCTGTCTTCCAATTTAGTGATCTTTTTGAATATATTACACCCTGAATCAATGATCCATGTCTATACCAGTAGAATAAATGGGAAATTAAGTCAATTATCTAGAACAGGGGGGTGGAACCTGCAGCCTCAAGGCCACATGTGGCCTCCCCACCTTGATCTAGAAAATCCAATCCCTAAAAAATAATATTTTACCTGAAAATGAATATGATTTAACTATCCATTCTTTTTAACCTAGCAAAGCTTTTTTTTTTCAGTTTTTTGTTTTTGTTTTGCTTAGTACTTAGGAACTCACTACATGCTTTTTGAATGAATTGAACAGTTACTTCTCATTCTATTTCCATGACTTTTAACTCCCAACTAAATTGTAACTAATGCAGGCAATCAGGGCTTTGCCCCAAGGCACTAAAATTTGGAGGGAATTGAAAGCACTTGAATTTTAGGAAAAAAACAAAAACAAACATGAACCTAGCACCTAGTTAGCAAAAATAAGTTATTAGAATAAGGTCCCCAGATGCGACTCCTACTCCCACTACCCTGGTAGTCAGCACCTTGACTTTCTCCCTGGTCAGTCTAGCCCCGTCCTGCTCCACCCTCACCTTCTGCTTGGATACATATCCCAGGCTCTTATTTTAAACTGTTTGCCTCAGATGCAAAAATTACTAGTTATTTACTGCTCTGATTTCTACTAACATTGCCCCTGGTCCACCTCATTGCTCCTTGCTCAGACTACTGAAATAGACTACTAAAAATCTCCCTGCCTCTCCTCTTTTCTCCAATGAATCAATCCTGCATACCAGTGCCAGATTAATCTTCCTAATGCACAGATCTAATAATATCATTCTCTGCTCAAATGCTCCATATTACCTACTGAATTAAAAAGTCCAAACTCTTGAGCTGGTTTTCAAAATCCTTTATAATCTGGCACCCAGCTACCATTCAATTCAATTTAATTGAACTAGAATTTATTAGGGCCTACTGTGGTACTCTGCTAAGTGATTGGGACAAAAAGACAAAAATTAAACAGTCCTTTACCTCAAGGAGTTCACACTGCACTGGGAGTAAACAACAAACATTTAGATAAGTAAATAGATAATAGATACCCAATAAATACAAGCTATGGGCTTTTGTGGACCAGACCCAGTGCATACTTGGGGACTAACCCTAATATATCATTCTTTCTTTGCCTCATACTCCTCCTAACTAGAGTTGCCTCTGAACATTTCCAAATATAACTTCTGTCTAGGTCTCCACAGATGTAAGTAATAGGGGCCTCAGATACCTATGCAAGCATTCAGGCTAACAATGCATATGTCAGATACTGGGTAGCCTTTCTGAGGATGTGTCCTGGCAACTGACTCTGCAGATACTATAGTCCTGGCCTTATAAACAGCTGTTTAAGGATTAGAAAACAAAGTTCTTACCACCAAAGTCTTAGCACTGACAAATGGTTTAATAGATGTGATTTTATTCATGGAAATGACACTCAGGAAGATATATTACCATATGTTTTGTTGCCATTGGGCTCATTGGGACCATAAGTATGAGTTCCACCTGACTTGCAGCCGACTTGGCAACTCTGCCTTGCCTCTCCTATTCAAATGTGAGCTCCTTAACAAGGACTGTCTTCTGTTGTTGAACCCCCTTTACTAACCATAGCACTTTGCACATAGTAAACACTTAATAAATTTTTTATTCTTTCAATCAGTCATTCATAGAAAAAATAGAAATACATAGGTGACTCACAGTAGCTCATAAACAGTCAACATAATTCTCTTCAATTCCTAATGAGCCCTTTTTACCCCAGGTGCTAAAGCCCTCCCCACTCATAGCACCACTTTGTGGTTTGGACTTCCTTCAGAAAGCAAACAAGCTTGGGTTTTCAAGCAGGGCTACCCTTGGACACAGGTGATTCCCTCTTTTACTCCTTCCCCACCAATACTATACAGATATCTAAACTTACACTACCATTTTGATGACTACAACAGAAGGAAAAACAACAACGACAACATCATCTTGGGAGCGCTAGACGAGCAATCTCCTTCACATTGGACCTTCTCCACCTGAGTAACTTGTCGCAATAGCAGAAGGCGAAGTCCCAGGACTTTGATTCCTAAGTTGTCTCTGCAGTCTCCTGCTGCTGCTCCTCCAAGTACCAGTAGCCATGCTCACAACCCTCAAAAATTTGATATTCTAGCAAGTATTTCTTTTGTCCATTCAGAACTCATCTCGCATTTGTTAAATTGTCATCAGCCATGTCCGACTCTTCTTGACTCCATTTGGAGCTTTATCGGCAAAGATACTGGAGTGGTTTGCTCTTTCCTTCTCCAGCTCATTTGACAGATCAGAAAACTGAGGCAAACAGGATGAAATGACTTGTCCAGGCTCACACAGCTAGTAAGCATCTGAGGCCAGATTTGAACTCTAGTCTTCCTGACTATAAACCCAGTGCTCTGTTCACTGAGCCACCTAGTTGCTCCATCTCTCATCTCACACACACGTATTCATGTGTAATATTATGTATATATACATGAAATTTTCCATGACTCTGAACTATTCAATATTCCATGAACTAGTCCCACCATCCCCACAATTAAACTTTTCCTCAGGCTACTCTCTATCAATTACACAATATACATAAATGTATATACAGAAAAGCCCACAAGATAATTATGGTAGGTGGGGTGGAAGCCACTAGCACCTGGATGGATCCAGGAAAAGCTTCATGCAGAAGGCAATGTTTGAGCTGAGGCTTGAAGGAGACCAATGATTCTAAAAAGGGGAATGAGGAGGGAGAGCACCTGGACATGAGGACAGCCAATGCAAATGAGTATAGCCTGGAGATAGAAGCGCCATGTGTGAGAAACAGCACACAAGGCCAGTCTAATTGGACCATTGAATGCATTATGTCTATATAAGCATACATATGTATATATGCACATGTATTGGTATGTACATATGTATCCTATGGACATATATTCATAAGATCCTTTAGAGCTAGAATTGGGTCATTTTTGTATTTGTATGCCCAGTGCTTGGCACATAAAAGGTGTTTAGTAAATGCTTGTTGAATGATTGATTGATTCATAGCTGACCCACTGAAATGTTCCATATGTACAGCATACAACAAGAGATCAGGGTGTGAATTAACCTGTCTAAACTGGTTGGAATATTCATTTTCTTAATTATGAAATACTTCATTAAAATTTTTTAATTTAAAGTTTAAGCTTTCCCAGTAATTTCCATTCATATCTTTTGGTTTTACATCACGTTTATTATTGAATATATCCCTCCCCAGATGTAGGTCCTTCTTTCTTAATGTTCCCTCCTTGGTGGCCAATGTTGGTCTCCTCTGGATGAGGCCATTTGTAGTTCTGTGTAGACCATCAGTAGAAGAGGCGGGAACAAGCAATGTGGTAGCGGGTATGGCCAGTTCTGAAAGGGACATTAGGGTTTGGTAAAGCAAAGAATTCAAGTGAACCAAGGACTTTGCTAGGTGCTGGGATAAATGAAAAATAAATGTGATTATGTCAGGTCCCTCAAGGAGAATATAATATAATAGTATAATAATACAGCAGTGGAGATGACAAGTACACAGATAAATATAATACAATATAGGGTATGATGGTGGAGTGGTTGGACTGCCAGGCATGGAGTCAGGAAGATTCATCTTCCTGAGTTCAAATCTAGCCTCAGACACTTACTGGCTGTGTGACAATTCACTTCATCCTGTTTGCCTCAGTTTCCCCATCTGTCAAATGAGCTGGAGAAGGAAATGGCAAACCACTCCAGTAGCTTTGCCAAGAAAATCCCAAATGGGGTCACGGAGAGCCAGACACAACTGACCAACGATGGTGTTTGAACTCAGATCTAGAAAAGCAGGATACATTTTCACATTAAAAAGTAGGTGCTAGATTTTTGCCTCCCCCACTGGAAACAGTTAGTGGCTCTGGCCCATTGTCCATGTTCAAGCTACAAGTCCTGCCCTGTCTGGTGTTCCCTGTCTTCTCTTCCTGTCTGAGCCTAAGCTGGAACACTTGCAGATGGCTACTTCTGAAATAGCCCTCCTTGGCTGAGAATGGGAGATGTGGCCTGGGTGAAAAGTCTCCCACCCCAGAGTCAGATCTCCCTCACCCTTGTTGCATGTATGATATTGGCCTGTGGCATTGAAGTGGATGGAATGGATGAAAAGGAGGGTCCTTCTCTGCCACACCCCGATCCTCCCCTTTCCATCCACCGATAAAGCCCCAGCTGCCCTGCTCCTGGGAAAGGAGAGACTGACAGCCTGGAGAGGCCTGCTCCTGCCTGGACTTTGGCAGGGCAGAATGTTAAGCCGAGGGACTCTAGTGAAATGAGAGCCAGCGTTTCTAAATTAAGGTGAGCAGATGTCCTTGCTTTGCTCCGGGGGGGCCTGGTGCTGGGGTGGATATGGTGGAGGCGCTGGCCTTCCTGGGCTGCTGTCAATCTCCCCTTGTGCAGATGGTCAGCTTGGAAACCCTGCCCCACCTCCATTGCATAGGAGACGCTGGGGCAGCAGGGAAATCTGTTGCAGCCTGGGGGGAAAAAAAGAGAGAGGAGGTGGGGGGCGGAGGGAAGGAGAAAAAAGACTCTCTCTCCCAAGGCATGTTGCTAACAATAAAAATAAAAAATCCCCTTTGAGGGCCCCTTGGAGAACAATGGAAATCCTTTTGGGACCCAATGGTGAATCTCCTTACAAAGGCCGCCCTGCTCCTACTCTCCAGCTGCCTTTTCAGAAACAGGGCCCGTGCAAATTTACCCACTCGATTCTAAATCCTTTTAGACAGTATCAATGTGAGCCCGCCAGAGGACAGCCTACCTGACAAGGCTTGACAATTGAGGCAGCCTAGAAGCCCCAGAGGTGGGGAGAATATCTGCACCCCGGTATTGAAGTGAATGTGAACCCTGGAGCCACTTTCATCTGGGGAGCTGCAGAAAGAAGGGGGGTGTTTTTTGCATCAGCTGGGGGTGGAAATTAACCTTGTGAAACAAATATCTGCCTCCCTTCTCCTCCCCCTCCCCCTCCCCCCCGTGTGTGCCAGTCCCCAGAATGCCACATGATGGCCTCAAACCTTTTCCTAGTCCTACCTCCGGGAGGATGCCACAGCCTTCATATTCTGAGAGCCAGACAGCCTGGACAGAGTCATTAGTCACCCAGGTATTTACACTGTTTTTCCTATTTCCTTTCTCCCATGGCCTCTGTGGTCAGAGTATAAAATTCCTAGGAACTCCCACCTAAACACTAGTTTCCTGTTTATGCTCTCCGTGGCTTTTATGTTTAGCCGTTAAAAGTAGTGGACTGGACTTATGAAACAATACTGGGAGGGAGACTGGCTGCAGGTAAGAAGGAGAAAGCACGATTTAGCAGTGGTTTGGGATAGTTTTTTTTTTTTTATCTTTTGTATTAAAAAAGATTTGTGAAATTAACGTAAGGTAATGCCCCTGACCGTGAGAGATACAGAGAGACAGAAAAAGACAGAGACAGAAGAGAGACAGAGAGATACAGACACAGACAGACAGACAGAATTTATTAAGGGCTTGATATGCTCCAGGCACTGTGCTAAGCCATGGCCATACAAATCATAATAATTTTTAAAAGTCCCTATTCTCAAGGAACTTACATTTGAATAGAAGATGAGGAGGTAAGGCAGATCTGAGAGCAAGTTGTTCTAGGCAGGACTCATCAAAGGTGACAAAGGCATCAGGGTGGAGCCATCCTCAGGGAGACAAAGCAGCTGGTGTGGAGGTGGACCAGACCAGACAGGGAGCTGGGAGTGAAGTCATGATTCAGTTTCCTTTGGTGCTATGAATCTACATTAATTTGATAGTTAAAAAATATAAAGTTCAGCACAACATATTGAATTTTTCATTTCTCTAGAACCAGAAGGGATCCTAGAAGCCACCTAGTCCAATGCCTCCATAAGGAAGCTCAGTCCAAGAGAGCCACATGCTCAGGACATGCAAATATTAAAAGGCAGAACCAGCATCTAACCAACATCTTCACTTTACTCCATCAATATTAAATGATCCAAAAACCTATAAAGATTAAACAGTTTGTGGTGAAGTGGTACACTATTGAGCAATGTTGCTGTGCGCGTGGAACAGACTTGATTATTGCACAGATTTCTTCTTGCCTCTGTTAATAGTCTGTCCCCATTTATGCAGCAAATTCCCTTTAAGGGTCATTAAAAATTGTCTTCATCCTGAAACTGGTTATTATAAAATCTGAGAGCTAGAAGAGAGATGTAGCCTAACTCATGCCTTCTATGAGAGAGGGCTGGGGGAGAGAGACAGACAGACAGAGAGACAGTCAGCCAGAGACAGAGACAGAGACAGAGACAAAGAAGAAGAAGGAGGAAGAGGAGAAGAAGACGACGATGACGATGACGATGATGATGATGATGATGACGAAGGTTTTCTAGTGTTTCCTGAAGATCTCCAGAGAGAGGAAATCCACTGCCTCTGGACATTGAATTATTCCACGTTTTGACCACTGTAATTGTCAGGCGCTTCTTACCCATAGCCAGCGTAGATTTCCCTCTTTGTAATTCACATTCTTCTATTCCTGGTTCTACCTTTTGAAGTCAATCAGAAAAAAATCTAATCCTTCCTTGGCATGACAGCCTTTCAAGTACTCAGATGTAGCGGCCATGACTCCTTTTCTTCCCAGTTATATTTGCCAGCATTACTGAGAGAGTCCTTCTGTTCAAAAAAAGTTAAGTTATCCTGTCACTTGAGAAGAAGGCTTTATATCCAGTCAAAGGGGGCTGGAAAATTGGGCTGTGCTTTAAATAAGCATATAATATATTTCTTTGCATATGACCTGTTCATGTGATGTTATTAACTTTAGAAATCCAAATTGTGAAACTTAAAAAAAAAGAGGTTCTTCCTGTAAGCCAATCAAACTTAAGAATTCCAAGTTCAAGCTAAAATGCCATCTTGGACATGCCTGTCTTGCCATAGTATTACTTAACAGTGGAGTGTTATGTTACCACTGAATTTCCTGTCTCAGATAAGGTTAAGCTAGACGCTTGATGCTATTTAAATAGTTTCACATATTTTATGATATCATGAATTATGCCATTTTCCACAGCTGACACCCTGGGCTTTAATGTTTCATTTGCCAAAAAATGAAGGAAAAGTATCTTTCTCATGTACACACGGCAGCTTGGGCAGTGCATGCAATTTTGTGCTCAGCACAAAAACAACAAAAAAATAAGCTGAGCAGCACCACCAGCTCCTGAATCATCCTGTACACATTTTATGGACTGGGAAGGAGAGGGTAGAGAGAAATATGCCCCAAACGTGTGAATGCATGAGTCTATATATTTTTGCTTAAAACAGTGTTCAAGCAGACTCCCGTTAAGTTGTTTTCTGCCCAAAGTGTTTGAAGTCCTTCCATCCCAGGACAGCACTATAAAAGAAGTATGACTATACAAAGAGAATTTGCCCTGGATGAGAATTTTGTACAAAAACCCATATGCCACACTCTTTCAAGGTGGACATGTTGCCAATTAGAAACCAAAGTATAGTGAAGTCAGAAATTTTTATTCTCCCACAAACCCGGGAAGAGTAATATTCATATTACCCCATGAGTGAGATGTGTCCAATAAGACATAATCTATGTCATTCTTCTTGGAATGAGTCATAAAGCAGCAGTTGCTGGGGGTATTGAGACTCACCATACAATATAGAGACTAATGGCATGAGTGAGCCACTGGGAAAATCCCAAATGTGGAATATGGTGAATGGCAGGCTCATCCAAATTCCAAGTGAGTTTTTCTTTTGTTTGTTTGTTTGTTTTAGGCAATTGGGGTTAAGTGATTTGCCCCGGGTCACACAGCTAGTGTCAGCTGTTTTGGTTTCAGGCCACATTTGAACTCAGGTCTTCCTGACTTCAGGGCGGGTGCTCTGTCCACTGTGCCACCTAGCTGCCCCCCAAGTGAGTTTTCAACTGTAGAGTAGGATGTGAGAGTTGGGAGAAGCAATTAATGGCAATTGATTCTTCCAAGAATTTGGGGTGGGGTAGGGTGGAGTGGCAGAAGTAACCTAATCTAGCCTTATCTCTGACTGATTGATCCCCATTCTCAGCTCCCTAGCATGGATTATCTACTTTCCAAAGACCACGGATTGGGTCTTTCCTGGGATTAACTTCTGGTCTAGCAGGAAGTCTAGGATATTAGAGACCTTTGAGATGTCAAAGAAATTACTTCATTTTTTGCATAACTCTATGTCTGCTGTCCTGACCAAATACCTGTTTTCTGAAACTCTGTCTTGACAAGAACTCTAATATTGGCATGTTCTCTTGTTCCTTCATGATTGCCTAGTTTCCAACATAACTTTTTCTTGACCTCCATCAATTACTCAATCAAGTCAATAAGAATTTGCTAAGGACTTAACATGTACTAGGTGTTAGGGACAGAAAGACAGAAATCCCTGCCCTTAAGGAGCTTGCATTCTTTTTTTCTTTCTTTTTTTTTTGAAGGGTACATGTTGGATTTATCTTATACTTAAGAAAAGTAAGCTCCACATAACAGAGCTTTTCAGTTTTGCATTCAATCATTTCCTTCTGTTTCACAAATATGGAAATGCTCCCTTTACTTGTTTGTTAAGTTCAGAATTGTTTTTAAAAAATTGAACTTTGGTTCTCATTGGTACATGGGTAATACAGGAAAAGTAACTTTTTAAAGTAATTTTTTAAGCTTTTCTTTTTCTTTCATCCCCCCCCAACCCCACCCCTAAAATGAACAATAACGAAAAGGAAAACCAAAACGTTTGTAAACAATATGCCTTGTCAAGTGAAACAAATTCCCACATTGGCCATTTCCAAAAATGCATGTCTTATTTTGTGTTTGGAGTTCATTATATCTCTGTTAGGAGGTGGGTAGCATTCATCATTTTTGGTCCTCTGGAATCATGCTTTGTCATTGCATTGATCAGAGTTCTAAAGTCTTTCAAAGTTGTCATTTTTAAAATAATATTGTTATGTAAATTGTTCAAGGAACTTAGATTCTATCCAGGGAGACATGATGTGTGTGTGTGTGTGTGTGTGTGTGTGTGTGTGTGTGTAGACATGTATATGTGTATATATATAATTTATTTTGTATTTGTAATATATATATACATACATATATATATGTATATATACATATGTATGTGTGTGTATATATATATATATGTATATATATATATATATATATATATATATATATATATATATATATATATATATATATATATATATATATATATATATATATATATTTAACAAATAAAAGGGGGGACCTTGTTACTGGGAAGTATCCAAAAAGCCCTCATGTGGTAGTGCAGGAGCTGAATCTCGAAGGAGATTAGAGATAGGGAAGTAATAAGGGACTACTTTCCAGGTATGGGGAATAGCCAATATAAAAGGCATAGGGCTGTACCTCTATGCTCCCTGACTGCCTTCCAACTGCTCACCTGACGTCCTGCTCCCAGCTGCATCCTGGGTGTTGATTTCTGAACATCCCCTGGGACTGGGTCTAGTCCTTACTATCATTAAGCCAAGGTAGTTGCCATATTGGAACAGAAGATTCCAGGACGCCTGAAGTGGACTCTCCTGATAGCCCTTGAATCATCTGAGTTCTATGCTGATTTTGAGTTGAGGAACATTGATGTATATTGATCTCAAGTAGCTCAGGATTATAAGGGTCTCCCAATAGAATGTAAGTGCTTTGAATGTAGGATCAATTTTTTTATTTTGTCTTTGTCTAGCCAGGGACTAACACGATATTTTGCATGTGGTGGTTGCTTAGTAATGTTTATCAAATGGAATTAAGAAGCATTATCTTACTCCCCCTTCTCCCCCAACACAGATCTTCAAAATAGTTGGGGGGTTCTTTGTTTTTTTTAATTCAGTCTAACAACAATCTGGCAAATTTCTACCATCCCTATATACACTTATCAGCATCATACAGACAGAAAAAACCACATGGCAATGAACACCAAGAGCTTGTCCAAAAAAGTGGGCATCAATGTCTGGGGGCAGGTTTTCTATGCTATTGTAGCCCAACCATGCACACACCCCCTGCCCAAGCACTCTTAGGCCAGGTCCAATTTCTTTCTGGTCTTAGACCTGGATTAATTTACATGGCAGTGGGTCAGCCTCACAAAGATTGCAGCCTATATCCACAAATAGCCTCAAAGGCTTGAGTGACCCAAGGCTTGACATGCTTACTGGGGAAGTATGAAGGACTAATGAAAAATCCCACTGGGACTGGATTCATGGCTAATTGGAGTTGCCCTATGGTCAAACTTATGGGTAAACCACTCCATTGTTCTTGTGTTCTCCACTTATTAGACACTTGTGGGATTGCAAACTGAGCTTTGGAGGTAGAATTGTAGTTCCTATGGTTTCCACAGTCAGAATTAAGCCTCAGGATTTATACAGTTAATTATGAACTTACCTAGCAGGGTTCCCCACCCCCCTTTTTAGTTCATGTACTTCTATTTAGCGGGATAACATGCGCACATACATATATGTGTGTATTTATTGTATATATCCAATTCCTGTGTATTCTCGTGTACATCAATAGCATATACATAGCAATGGACAAAATAAAGTTTGTATATACCTTGTTATAAGTGCATTTCACACAGGCTTATCTAGGGCTGTGTTTGAAAAGTCCTTTTCCCAAAGCTACCCTTTCTCTGTATTTAGATGACAAGATGAGTGGTGTTAGAGCCATGACGGCTTCCTGGGAGACCATGTGCTATAAACCTCAGCATTGGTAAGAACTTTGCCAGGCTCTGGGGAGTAGCACACACCTACCTATCAATCAGTCAGTTGACAAGCATTATTAACTGTCTACTATGTGCCAGGAGCTGGAGATACAAAGACAAAAGAAACAACATCCATCACACTAAAATTATCAGCAATCGCAAGCATTTATTAGGAACTTACCATGCTCTAAGCACTGTTCTAAGTGCTAGGGGCACAAATAAAGGCCAAAACAGTCTTGGCCCTCAAGACTGAGAGAGGCAACATGTTATAGATGCTCTAAGCACTGTTCTAAGTGCTGGGGGCACAAATAAAGGCCAAAACAGTCTTGGCCCTCAAGGACTGAGAGAGGCAACGTGTTATAGATGCTCTAAGCACTGTTCTAAGTGCTGGGGCCACAAATAAAGGCCAAAACAGTCTTGGCCCTCAAGGACTGAGAGAGGCAACGTGTTATAGATGCTCTAAGCACTGTTCTAAGTGCTGGGGGCACAAATAAAGGCCAAAACAGTCTTGGCCCTCAAGGACTGAGACAGGCAACATGTTATAGATGCTCTAAGCACTGTTCTAAGTGCTGGGGGCACAAATAAAGGCCAAAACAGTCTTGGCCCTCAAGGACTGAGACAGGCAACATGTTATAGGACAGTCTGCTGGGCTTGGAGTCAGAAAGACCTGAGTTCAAATCCTGCCACTGATACTTACTAGTTATACAACTCTGGGCAAGCCAGTTAATAGCTTCGTGCCTCAGTTTCCTCTAGAAAATAAGGGAGTTTGACGCAATGGCCTTTAAAATCCTTTCCAGCTTTACATCTATGAACCTCTGAGCTTACATTCTAGTGAAGGAGACAATGCAAAAATAATTATGTACATACATAAGGAGTTTATAGAAGGTAAATTTAGTCAAGCATTTATTAAGCATTTCCTAAAAGTCAGGCACTATGCTAAGCACTGGATATACAAAGAACAGGAAAAAAAAACAGGTCTCTTTTCTCAAGGAACTCACATTCTAATAGGGGGGGTAACAATATGCAAAAAAAAAATTGCATGCAAAATATATACAGTGTACCTGGAAGGTAATATCAGAGAAACGGCACTGGGGTGGGGAGAGGAAAGGAGGAGACTGAGAAAAGCCTCCTGAAGAAGATGGGTTTTGAGCTGATGAAGGAAGTCAGGGAAGCCAGGAGGCAGATGTGAGGAGGAACGGCATTCTAGGCATAAGGAAGAGCCATTGCAAAGACATGGAGTCAGGAGATGGAGGGGGTGTGTGCAAATATCAAATGTACCATTGTTATTGGGCCATAGAGCACATGACGTGGATTAAAGCCTGGAAAGATAGGAATGGGCCAGGTTGTAAGAGCTTTAAAAGCAAAACAGGATTTTATACTTAATTATGGAGATAATAGAGACTCACTGGAGTTATTGAGTAGGGCAGGATGGGAGGGGAGGGCAATGAGGTGGTCAGACCTATGGCAGCTGATCAGAGAATGGTTTGGCATGGGGAGAGACTTGAGGCAAGAGTGCAATAGTCCAGGTATGAGGTAATGAGGACCTACAAAATGGTGGCAACTGTGTGAGTGGTAAGAATGGGACATATAGAAGAGATGATAGGAAAGTAGAAATGATAAGACTTGGCAACAGATTGGTTATGAGGAGTGAGTGTGAGAGAGGAGTCAGGTACCACCCTGAAGCTGTGAGCCTGGGTGACTGGCAGTAATAGAAGGAGAAGAAGGAGAAGAAGGTTTGAAGGGAAATGTTGAGGTTGAGATGTCTATGATTGGATCTTGAGATATCTCCACTTGGAGATATCCATGAGGAAGTTGATGATATCAGACTGAATCTCCAGAGAGAGGTTAGGATTCATATATACACCTGGCAAGCACCTATACAGAAATGAGCATTGATAACCCAAAGGAGGTGATGAGATCACCAAGCATTGTAGCATGGAGGTTAGGAGCCTAGGTGACTGGGTAGATGATGATGCTTTTGACAGTAATGGGGAATTTTGGAAGAGGGGAGTGTTGGGGAGGAAAGGTAGTGAATTCTGTCTGGGAAATGTTGAGTTTGAGATGCCTTTTCTAAAAAGGGACATCCAGTTGTGGATAGGAAAAGGCAAAGGATGAATACTAAAACATACCAATATTATTTGGTCTCTCTGCTTCCTTCCCTCCCCTTTCTAACCTGACATCCAGATGCCAAAATAAACTTGCTAAGATACAAGTTTGACCATTCCCTCATTGTCTTGCTCAAAAACCATCAGCAGATCTCCATTTTCTACAGGATGCAATATAAAATCTTTAACCTGGTAGTGAAGGTCTTCCGCAATCTGGCTCCCAACTAATTTTTCACCCTTATTTTATGCCAATTCCCTCCTCAAACTCTATAACTGAGACAAGTTGGGCTATTATTAGCCATTCTTCTATCTCAGTTCTCCATCTCCCACAATTTCTCCTGCCTGGAATGCATCATCTCTGCCTGCATTGTTAATAATCTCTCCCTTCTCAATTTTCTTGTATTGTACGTGTTGGCATATATAGCATATGCTCTCAACTAGAATGTGAGCTCCATGAGGGCAGGACTGTTGTATCTTTGTATACCCAGATCCTGTCAGAAGATCTTGCACATAGTTGATAACTTAATAAATGTCTGTTGAAGTATGAATTGAATTTTGTTACATGTCACATACGTAGCTATGCTTTTAAATTCAAGGGTGATGCGATTGGTTTGAGTCAATAATAATAAGGATGATTTAACATTTATATAGCACTTCAAAGTTTGCAAAGCATCTATCATGTATCTTCTCATTTCTTCACAATAACCAAAGAGGTAGATGCTGCTGTTGTTTCACCTTTGTTTTCCAAGAGGACAGATGACATCATGGGGTGGTGTCTTGACTTGCCCATGAATTGGATTTAAGTGAGGCAGAGTCGCACATAGTTGTGAGCCTCACTCTCTCTTCCAGAGTTATTGAAGTCCAGTGGCAAGACAAAAATCAGGACAGCTGGCAATGGTCTGGGATGCAGTGTATGACCTTGGCATCTTCAATGGCTGACCAGCCTCTAAACGTTCCACAGTGCCTGCTTCAGCTGCCTTCATGGACTGTCGGAACAAATAGTTCTCATCCTCCTATTCTGCTGGGGAAGTCTTCACATGCTTAGGGTAGACATCCCCCTAACTCGCTGTTGCATTTGAGCCCGGTTGTTTGACCCTCAACCTGGTTTAGCCAAGATGGTTTACCAAGGTGTGGCTGCTGCACATGGTACAGCTTCTTGGAGCCACAGATGAGAGTTTGGTGAAAAGGTGGACACCAAAGGTGGATGAGCAGCCCTGAAAAATCCTCAGCAAGCTCTCACACCAGAGGTGCTAGTCCTCCCAGAACACTTAGATGTGGACACCAAGTCTGAAGAAACTTGCCCATGACCACATGGCTAGTGATTTGAGCACTGAACTTAGGGTCAAGATCTGGATTCAAATTCTGCCTCAGATTCTTACTACTTGTGTGACCCCAGGCAAAGTCACTTAACGTAGTGGTCAGTATAGTGCCTGGCACATAGTGGACACTTAATATTGTAATTATTAACTGACTGACTTAAACTTTTTGTCTTTCAGTTCCCTCATCTGTAAAATGAGGGGCTTCAGCTTGATGGCCTCTGACTAAGAAGCCCTTCTGAATCTATGATGCTATGATCTTCACTGTCAGAGGTGGGTCCTCCTCACTCCAGGTCCAGCCCTGAAGAGAATCAATCAATTAACTATTATTTTTTAAAATTATTTTATTTTGATTTATCAACAATCACTTCCATATGCTTTTGCATTTAAAATTTTTCTCCCCCTTCCTCTCCACCACCCTCCCCAAGACAGTGCACAATCTGATACAGACTATACATATACATTCCTATTAAACGTATTTTCACATTAGTGATGTTGTAAGTAAGAATTAGAACCAATAGGAGGAACCACCAGAAAGAGGAAACAAAACTCAACAGAAGAAAAAAAAAAAGCAAATGGTATGTTTCGATCTGCATTCAAATTCCATAGTTCTTTCTTTGGATATGGATAGCATTTTCTATCATGAGGCCTTTGGAGATGTCTTAGATCCTTTTAACTATTGTTTATTTCACCTAGTTTGTGCTTGCCACCAAGCTAACCACTTGGGGTAGAAAGACAAAAGTGAACAATACCTTCCCTCTAGGAGTTTACACAATCTAACTCATTCTTTTTGGGGGCAGCTAGGTGGCAAAGTGGATAGAGTGCCAGGCTTAGAGTTCAAATCCAGCCACAGACACTTCCTAGCTGTCTGACCCAGGGGAAGTCATTTAACCCTGTTTGCCTCAGTTTCCTCATCTGTAAAATGAGCTGGTGAAGGAAATGGCAAACCACTCCAGTATCTTTGTCGAGAAAACCCCAAAATGGGTCATGAAGAGTCAGATGCAACTGAAAAATGATTAAACAACTCATTCTTCTTTGAAAGAAATTACTCTTCTATAACATGTCAAAGAGGCTAAAAATATTCATTCACAGAGCATACTGTATTCAGCTTAAGATCATTTGGGGCTTTGTGGCTGTGGTTTCTATCAGCTGAGTCCATCGCTATATTTGTAGCTCAGTTTCTTAGACAGGTGGTCTGGGGGAACACTTCTCTGATCACCAATAGCTTATAGTCTCTTGGTACACAGGCCACCTGTCTTGCCTATTAAATTCTCATTGTTAAGGTGGAAGAAGAAGCAGCTTTACCTGTTTGTCTTTGGTTTTTGATAGAAAACATTTATTTGCCTTGCTTTGGGGGTTTTTAAGCAACTGCACCTCTGGGCTGCTGAAATGGCCATCCAGGTGTGCACCAATATCAGCATCCAGTCTGATTTCCTGGCTTGGGTCAGCCTCTTTGGAGACCTCTTTAAAAAAAATGTCTTCAGCATAAGTCTAAAAATAAGATAAGCAAAGAAGCGAGGACTCTGGGATAAATGCACTTACCAGGCCCCAAGACAGCCAGCTGTATCGGGTTCAGGCTATCCCTTGCTGCCAAGCCACAGTCGTGAGAGACTTCTCATCCTGGATTCATGGAGCTGGGAAAGGAGAAGAGGAAGTGAAGAGGCAGGATGTGGTCGAGAGGTGCCTGGAGGCCAGGAAGCAGAGGGTGAAAATCCTTGCAATGACTTTTTGGATGGTGGTAGCCAGGGTTTGTTATTATTAATTTTTTTTTCTTTTTAAACTCTTTGCCTTAGTCTCTTTTTGATGCTATTCCTCTGTGGTAAGCCAAACTCTTTGTCTTTTCCAGGTCTCCAAGACTAACATATTTCCATACCACCAAACAAAATCACCTATGATATACAACCTAGGATTATCAATTTAAAGGTAGAGGGAAACTTAGATTTCATTCAGTCCAACCCCTTCATATTTCAGATATGGAAACTGAGGCCCAGAGAGGCTAAGGGATTTACTCAAAATCATACAGGTAAAAAGTGACAGAATCAGGATTTGAACCCAAGTCTGCTGATGCTGCATCTGGCCTTCTTTCCACTGCACCACTGTCCTAAACAAGGAGGATGGATACAGTTTTTACACAGACAGGATATGGTAGAACATCCTAGAAGCAATGTTCCAGTCATAATTATTGTGCTTTTAATTCCCAACCAGTCATGGTCCCCGTGCCACCCCTCCTTCAGGAACATCAGCTGTTTATTCCCTAGCCTGACCAGTCATCCAGAAGCTAGAGCTGTTGAAAGGAGAAGCCTCTCTAGTCCAAGGTGTTAGAGTTATTATAGGGTTCACAGCCTCAGGTCCCAGGCCAGGTAGGTCTCTTCCTTCTTCTGAACTACTTCCAGAGAGAGAATGCCATGCCCAGGAAGAATGGGCCAACTTAGTCACACCCAGAAGCTCTTCAGATCCAATTTCATGGGCCAGTTGTATTAACGGTAGGAATGAGTGACCATTTTCCAAAACCATTAAATATGAAAAGCTCCAAAGCAAATTTCTGGTGAGTCACTTGGAAAGGGTGACTCTAACCTTTCAGACTGGGATGATACTTATCACTGACATTTACCAAAGAAAGCAGTTATCGAATCCTGTGGACTCAGGCATGTCCTATTCTTTATGATCTCCCTGCAACATTCAGCCCAAAGATTAGCCTCGCACAATCCCTTGGCTAGCAGGAGAGATTATTGCACAGCTTATCTTGACATATCTTTTTTGTACACAGTTCTTTGCCAATTGTCTCCCTTACTAGACTGTGAGACCCTGGAGAACAGGGACCGGTTTGGCCTTGCTTTGTATTTCCAGCTGTTAGCACATCTGGCACATAGTAGGTACTTAAATACTTGTTGACTTTTTGAGAGAATGATTTTCTTTAGAATGAGGATTTGCACAAATACAAGGTAGAGTTTGGGGCATCCAAATTGAATGGGATCAAGGGTACATTGGATTACTAAGAACAAATTAGTTAATTTGAAATGGTAGGTTTAGCTTCCTTTTCTTATTCGTTAGTTTAATCATAATCTATACAAAAAGGTTTTGTATACAAAAATCTATACAAATCCCCCAGAATGTATTCTTCATAGACTGGTGATTTCATCAGTGGGGGTATTTCCTCCACTGACACAGATTGTAACCACTATTTTTAAATGTAAATAGTATTTTATTTTTTTCCAGTTACATGTAAAAATAGTTTTCTTTTTTAATAATATTTTATTTTTCTAATTACATGTAAAGATAGTTTTTAACATTTTTTATAAGATTTTGAGTTCCAAATTTTTCTCCCTTCCTTCTTTCCCTGCCTCCTCCCCAAGACAGCAAGCAATCTGATGTAGATTATACATGTGCAATCATGTTAAACATATTTCCACATTAGTCATGTTGTGAAAGAAGAAACAGAAAAAATGAAAAAAAACAAAAAAAACACCAAAGAAAGTGAAAATAAAATGCTTTGATTTGCATTCAGACTCCACCTTTCTCTGGATGTGGATAGCATTTTCCATCATGAATCTTTTAGAATTGTCTTGGATCACTGTATTGCTGAGAATAGCTGTCATAGTTGATCACTGCACAATGTTGCTGTTACTGTATACAATGCCCTTCTGGTTCTGCTCACTTCACTTTGCATCAGTTCATTCAAGTCTTTCCAGGTTTTCTGAAATCTGCCTGCTCATCATTTCTTTAAGCATAATAATATTCCATTACATTGATATACCACAACTTATTCAGTCATTTCCCAGTTGATGGGCATTCCCTCAACTTCCAATTCTTTGCCACAACAAAATGAGCTGCTATAAATATTTTTATACATGTAGGTCCTTTTCCTTTTTTTTTATGATCTCTTTGGGATATAGACTTAGTAGTGGTATTTGCAACCACTATTAATAAATGGTCTTAGAGAGCATTAGTGCCCACAAACTTATCACCCAGAAGCCAACCAAGTGGAGAGTTTTGCCCAAACTCAGAGAGACTGGTTCTTGGACAATAGATATGGTCAATTACCATCTCTGACAAGAGCAACAACTACTCCATATATGCTAGGTTAGTTTCCCCCTAAAGGGCAATGAAGCTATTATCAAGAGTTAATCATACATAGGACTAAAGTATGAACCATGACTAGAGTTTTCTGGTCATCTAAGTAAAAATGCCCAATGTAAGAAGAGTTGACTGGGCTTGCCACCATGGTGAATATGGAACTCATCTTCTATCCTTGCTGTATATCCTTTCCATTCTATTGTTGAGTAGACTCCTTTTGTGTTAAATGTTAGATGTTCTACAAGTGTCTCATTTCATTTCAATCCTGAGCCAACTGAACCGACCTGAGTCATCCCTGGCCCAGAACACCATCCCATTTCTCAAAGACTTTCCAGTTGAGTGAGAACTTCTAGAGTATATGCTTAGTTGGAACAGACTTTGAGAACCCAGAGTTAACTCTACACTGCACATGAGCTTTTGTAAGAGTGAGACAATAGTTTGAAAGGGAAGCAATGGGATAATTATTTGAAATAATACCTATTCCAAAAATCAAGAAGTCTCTCTCATATCAGAAACAAAACAAAATGCCATGCATTTTTTGCATTGTAAATAATGTGGACAGAGGAAGTGTGAGGTAGTGGAGTCCCTAGGTTAAAATACCACCTTAGCCACAAACTGGCTGAGTGATTCTGGGCAAGTCACTTCACTTTTCAATGTCTGAGGCAACATTGTTGGAATATAAGTTGTAGATCAGATGCCAACCAGCACTGGTAGAGAAAGAGTTTCTTACAATAGCGATAATAATGATTCTGATGATAATAATAACAATGGCATGTATAGAGCACAGAGATTCCTGATTTAAAAATGAAATCATAGGTCTAGTTCCTATCCATATCGCTAATAATGTGGGGCTCAAAATTATCAGTACCACTATTATTTGGGATTAATGATGTTGACTTGATAATTCAGCATTGTCTTTCATATACAAAGATGACAATGTTAACTCTCCACAAGTAAGACATGCATTATTAATTATTTTTCCAGTATTAATTCACCTGTACTTTCTCAACCAATTCTTTTTTGAGACCAAGTATATAGAATTGAGGTGACCAACTAGAATCAGGGCCATATCCCAGAACAGCATCGAATTGGTCCATATAAGGACAGGGGACCTTGTTCTCAATAGCACTTTGCTTGGATCACCTGAGCTCACTACTTTTAGGATACAAGGTTTCATCACCCCATTTTTGATGTTCATATTGTCCTTTGTTGTTTATAAACCACAACATTCATAACATTTGATCTTCCAAGCAACCCCAAGAGCAGAGACAGAACAAATGGGATCAATACCATGATGAGTTCAAGGCTCAGACATGTCAAGTGACTTAGTCAGAGTCATACAGCTAATAAACCTTAGAGCAGTAACTCAAACCCAGATCTCCTGACCACATACCCGAGGTGTTTCTGCAGCACAGCTGTGTTTCTTCTCTATAAAGTCCACCAGCACACCTCTGGCTACCTTCTACCTCTTCTGTGTCTTACATTCATGCACCCTAGTGCTTACAAAGAGTTAATTTCTCCCATATGGGAGAACACTTAACTCCCAGAAGGTGGTTTGCTCGTCATTAGCATCCAGGTATAATTTAATCCTTCAGCTTTTTATTACAAAGCAACCTCTACAGTTATTAAAGTTAGGTGCTAAAAGACCCAAAGTGTTAGAAAATAAATTTGTTTATGATGATAGATGGGCATTTGGTAACCCAAAACTTTGTTTCTAAAGCATTTTTTTTAACTCCTTGATACCACCAACCAGTAAAATGACCCAGACCACCATAAAAACTAAGTGCATGTGACTCTTGGGTTGCAGATGAGAACAGGGCTACCCACAGAGATTCCAAGATTGGCCTAAAAGTACCCAGTGAGCCGGGGACATGGGGGAAGGAGAATTCTGACAGGCCACACTGCTTTTACACAGAGGTAAAATGAAAGAGCCGGTAGTTCACTGCACAGATGTCTTTAATTAGAAACAAAGGAAGCCAGGACTGTTTAAGCCACTTGAGAAAAATAGTGAAACTTTACTAGCTAAATTGAAAATCCCTGTCACCAAGAGTCTGAGTGAATGAGCTTCTGGAGAACCAGGCTGCTTATAAACATTTTTGACATAGCCGTCCAATTGTAACTGCTGCCGAGTTAAAGTCATTTGAGACTCAGACAGCAGCTGGAACAGGAGATTGGAGAAGGGACTGGCCTCACCTTTCCCAGCCCTTCTGGGATCACTCAGGATTATTGCCTGTCCCTTTGCACCATGATCCTGAAGGAACGAATTTTGCGCCGTCACATTTTGGAATCCAAAAGCTAAAATAAAAACGTCAAGGCAACCTTGTCTTATTAAGAAGAGATATCCAGGGACCTCAGAAATGCTTATTTGCCAAAGATCACTTTCCTAATCACATGGTCGGGTTGGTGAGCACCAGTTTTGGAGAGTCTCTGGGTGGTCTGATTTCCTCGGAGACCTGCTGGTTTCGTTTCTGAGAGCTGTAGGCACATCTCAGAATTCCAGGGAAACTGACCCAGCTCGGGGAGTGAGTGCCAGCGATGGGGCTGCCCAAGGTGCTTGGAGTCTGTGAAGAACTAAATCTAATTAGAAATCCCCAAACCACCAAGAGTTGGTCAGAGGCACACACACTGCATGCGGGTAGAGACTTGTTTATTTACATATGTGTCAAACCTGCATAAGAAAGATGCTCAGCTTAAATTTTCAAAACACGCTGGAGACGATTTATACATTTTTTATACGTGCCAAGAGGTCTCCTTTCACCTCTTTCGGGTGTCAGAACTGTTCAGCTTCACGCAGCTACCTCCCAAAGGGCCCCAGTCAGTAGTTACTGGTGTGCAGGAAAACTCCATCCGCTGCATACTTTCATGTGTCTCTCTAATTTAAGGTATGCAAACAAGGCTTTCTCCCATCGGAATGATCCCAGGCAATTTAGCTGAGGAGTTGTACACATTTCAGAAAAAGTCGAAGACTCTTGTGGGGGGGGGGGGAGAAAGGACTGATCCAAAAGGGATGAAAATTGTTCAAATGAACCATTATCATTGAATGTCCTCCTGGGGAGTGAACATATGCCAAAAAAAAAAATCTGTTGCAGAGTTTCAAGCAAGATCTTGAACTTCACCAACTTTTGCAATTCTACTTTTGTTGAAGGGATGAGTAGCTGAAGAAATACAGACACCCAGGAACATAAGGGGTAATAGATGATCTGACTCAGAATTTTGGAGCCAGAAGGAATATGAAAAGTCATCTAGTTATGGTATTGTTGATTTAAACTCATAAAGGACCTTAGAGGTCATGTTGGAGCCAGCTAGGTGGCAGAGTGTACAAAAAGCTGGACTTGGAGTCAGGAAGACATGAGTTCAAATCCTACCTAAATCACTAGACAGTGACCTGGGCAAGTCTTGTCCATTCTACCTTTGAAAAAAAAACCTCTTGTGTATTCCCCATTCTCTCCTCTGACGCTGCCACCACCCTGACACTGGCCCTCATCACCTCACACTTGGACCCAGACAAATAGCCTATTGGTTGGTCCCCTGCCTCAAGCATCTCCTCACTCTGAGGTTTGACCACGCACCCTATTTAATAAAATCCAGTGGTTCCCTATTACCTCCCAAATCACATACAGAATCCTCTGTTTGACATCCAAAGCCCTTCTTAACCTGCATCACCCCTGCCTTATAACACAGTCCTCTTCTGCCTCACTCCTCACTACCCTTCTCCCCCCTCTATTCTGCAATCCAGGGACACTGGCTTTCTTGCTGTTCTTCCCACAAGACACTCCATCTCCTGACTCCAGGCATTTTCCCCAGCTGTCCCCCATGCCTGGAATCTCTCCCTTCTCATCTCTGTTTCCTGGTTTCACTGGCTTCCTTCTAGCACTAGTTAAAATCACACCTTCTACCAGAAGCCTTTCCTGATCCCCCTTAATGCCAGTGCCTTCCCTAGCTCCATGTCCTGTTTATATCTTGTTTGTATATAGTTGTACAAATGTCTCTTCCATTAGATTGTGAGCTCCTTGAGGAAGGAACTATCTATCTACCCCCATATATGTATGTATATGCACACATAAATATATATATATATATATATATATATATGTATATATATATATATATACATACACATCTATCTATCTATCTATCTATCTATCTATCTATCTATCTATATCTATCTATCTATTTTTTACCTTTCTTTGTAATCCTAGCACTCAACCCAGTGCCTGGCACATGGCAAATGCTTTATTAATGCCTATGGATTGACTGACAACCTCTCTCAGCCCCAATTTCCTCATCTGCAAAATGGGGATAATAATAGCACTTAGCGTATTATCTTTTCCAATCCCCTCATTTTACAAATGAAGAAACCAAGTCCCAGAGGAGTCAGATGAATTGCTCAAGGTCGTACAGTTGACCAGTGGTAGAACCAACACCAGAACAGGTTTCCCAAGGGTACTCCATTTTACTACACCAAAAATGATTCATGGAGACTTTGAAAGTAAAAGCTAATAGCGTGGGTCCCCCATGAACTAGATATAAATCCCTGGGATTTGAGGGAGAGGTCCCTTATGAAGAAGTCAGGAAGGAGGGACCGCACACAAATTTCTAGACTCATCCTTCTGCAAGATCATATCACCTCTGAAACACACACCTTTTTGATACCTCCTGCCTCTTGGGGTCCCCCCTCCACCTCCCTCTGAGTGGAGAGGGTGGAGGTTGGACATCAGAAAGCTCCTCGGAGGTCTTCTATTTAAGGAGGCAGTGCCAGGGCAGACACCTCATCATTTCCCACCTGTCTCCAGGACTTCTTCATGCACCCTTCCTGGATACTCCCTCTCAATGGATAATTTTCCTTCCCCCTCTGTTTATCCACCCCCCACTTCTCCCTTTTCAGCCTTTTAAAAAACGTGTCATCTTCCCTCTCACCACCCTGCTCCACCCATTAGATTCTAAGCTTCTTGAGGGCAGGGACCATCTTTTGCCTTTCTTTCTATCCTTAGCACTTAGCACAGTGCCTGGCACATAGATGCTTATTGACAACTGACTGGAACTTCCCAGGATCCCAGAAAAGAGGAGAGAACCATATTGGTTGCTTAAAGAACTTAACACAGTAAAAAACCAAACCAAAACAAGAAAAACTTAACACAGGGTTATAAATGAGTAGAACCCTTCCCAGACTTTTCTAGCTCAGTTAAATTTTCCTATTGAGAAATCCTGTGCTTGATTTAAAAAAAAAATAGATGGAACCAGTATTTCCTGGAATTCACTAGCTAGGTGGCAGCTTCAAACCCAGGCTTAGCTGACTTTCTTAAAGGAACAGAGAGATTTCACAGAGACATCAGCTAAGGATTTCCCTCCTCAACCACCTCTTCTTTCAGTTGAGTATCACTTGTAGGTAGAGGAGGTAATACCAGCTCCAAGACAACCATACCTTGTATCAACAGGTCAGGTATTTTATCCAAAGTCCAGCATGAAGTAGAGCTATCCAACCTTCCTAGGCTTCTATCAGTTGTTCCCAGTCTGAGTTTGGCATTAAGGATAGCTTCAAGTTTAAAATAGAAGAAAGGGACTGTCTGGAGGAGAATGGGACTGAGTGGAAAATGTTAACAACTGACAATTATCATAGCGCATTGAAGTTTATAAAGCAATTTACACACGTTCTTCACCAATAACAAAGGTCTTGTTATTAATTCCATTTTACAGAGAAGGAAACTGAGGCTCAGCAAAGTTAACAAAGTTAACTCATGCACAGAGAGCTAGTGTCAGAGGTGGGGCTTGAATTCCCACTCTAAATCCCACATGCTTTTCCATATACCCTATTGCCTCGCCTTTTATCTGTAGATTAAAAATTGTTCCCATAGATTACAGGGTAAGTCTGCCAGCAGTGCCTATAATTAGTTTGGATTTCAACTACAGGACATTTAGATCTCCAAGGAGAGTATGCCAGTCTGGACTGAAAAAGGCGATCCCTGTTTCTCCAGCTATACCTAGAAACACTTCTTTCCTCCCCAGCTGCCTAGGACTGCCCTTAGCTCAGGAACTGGGTTGTTCAGATTATAGACATTAGTTACAATTAAGTGCTTGACTTGGACCTATTCTTTATTCTTGCCTCATTTTTCCTTGGGTCTGTTGGGTAAATGAAACTTCAAATGGCGAAATTCCATATATTTTGTCTGTGCTGATTTTGGCACATATCAACATCCGGCTTGCATGAACAAGAGACCCGACCCCAACTGAGGCCAGCTGGATGAATGTCACCAGGGACAGCCTCCCACCAGAGCGACTTGTTTTCTTTCTCAGGCCAAAGCCGCAAGGGGTCTGTCATAAATGGTATAAAAGACTGGGATACTTCATGTTTTGAAAAAAAGAGAGAGAGAGGGAAAATACATCAGCCCAGCATTCCTAGCAGGAGAAAGAAAACCTTGACTGCTTGTATTTAAAAGTCCCTATGATCTATAGTACCTATAATTCATATAGGGCTGTAATTTATGTATCGCTTTAAAGAACTTCACAAATATTACCTCCTTTGATTCTCACAACAAGTCTGGGAGATAGGTACTATTATCTCTATTTTATAAGTAAGGAAACTGAGGCTGAGAGAGTTTAATTGACTTGTCCAGATTAATAAATATCAGGGAAGACTTGAGTTAAAGTCTTCTTGACTATCTGTAGTAATTCCAAATTTCTGTCAAGGGTGAAGTTGAGAAGTGCATTGGATTATTCTCTCTCCTCTCTCTCTCTCTCTCTCTCTCTCTCTCTCTCTCTCTCTCTCTCTCTCTCTCTCTCTCTCTCTCTCTCTCTCTGTTTACAACTAGTAAATGTCTGAGGCTGGATTTGAACTCAGTTCCTTCTGACCCCTCTCTATCTCTTGAGAGCCCATGCAGTGCTTGCAATTCTCAGAAACCCTCTTGGACTGAGACACTATCTTTTTTTTTTCCTTGTAATTCAATGTGTTTTATTTGATGTATTTAAGAACATGATTCTGAAAAAAAAAAAAAAGGAACATGATTCTGACAAGGAACTCCCTAAACCGACCGCCCAAGGGCACAAACATGGTGAAGAATCCCTGGCACTAGATAATGTCTCCAAAGTCCCTGGTGACTCAAAATCCTATAATCCGGACATAAACAAATCAAACATATAAGCAGCAGGGTACAGGCTTTGTTAAACCTTCAGCCCTACTGCCCAAACTCCCCCAGCTCAAGCCCCTATAAGGCCTGGCAAACTGTCCAGCAGGTCACTGAGACACTATCTGGAGATTCATGGAATGGAATGGATTGGATAAAAATTATTATTGTTATTATAGATCCCAGGAAAGCTCTGGCAGCACCTCCTATCAATAGTTTAAGCCACAAGGATGTCATCCATAGGGAACTTTGCTCTTCCAATGCAGTTGGTATAACCACTCCAATCTGAATTGAAAAAAAATCCAAATTTCTCCACATATATGAATGAAGGAATGATAAAACATTCACAAATCATTCACTATATGCTAGATGCTGTACTAAATACTGGGAATCCAAATATCAAAGTGAGATAGTTCTGTCCCTGTAGAAGCTTACATTTAAATAGAGGGATGGCCATTCCATGTTCTGAAATGGAAAATCATAGAGATAGTGGGTGGAACAATTGACCTGCCCTTTCCAAGAATGGTGGCGGTGATAGAATTACCGTGTCCAGACCTGGAGAAGGAAAGTGTGGGGTATGGGTGGAAAGAGCACACATATGGTTGCATGGCATGCAGGGGGTCTGGATCAGGCTGGTTATGGAGTACCCCTACCAAACCAGGAGCGGAATTTGTTTTGTAAGTCTCTTCCTTAGACCCATAGGCACAGGCATCCCTTAGGAGCACTATTCTTCAGGCTATAGATGTCTCTATATTCCATTCCCCACCCATCACTGTACCCTTGATATCATTAGCTTCCTGGAGTTGGGCCATTCCACAGTGCTTTATCTCCTTAGCACTTGGTATGACATTATTCTTCACTTGAAGCTACATACAATACTTTATACTATTGATGGCTTACTTTGTCCCTCTCAAACTAGATTGTTAGCCCTTCCAGGGCACCATGTCTTCTCCTTCTTTCTTATCTTCCATTATTACAGTCTATTGTATTCTACTCAGAGAAGATAATCAATAATAAATAAATAAATTCAACCCACTCAAATGCCTGTGAATATTACATATATAGTTGAATTTTCATGCACGTGGATACCTACATTCATATCTCGATTTCTGTATCTTGCACATAGCAAGGGCCTAATAAATGCTTGTCAAATTGAATTGCATTTTGGCACTTAGTACAGTATCCAGCATGTAGTAGATATTTAATAAGTGTTCACTGACTAACTGGTTGGACATATTTTCCTATGTGCTTGCTTATCTGTCTTGTAATCTGATTTGGATTAGAATGTAAGTTCCTTGAGAGTAGGAATCATTTCATTCTTTGTATTTGTACCACTCAGCACACAGCACAGTATCTGGTATGCAACAGGCACTTGATAAATGCTTGTTGATTGATTGATTGATTTGCTTGATTTGAGTTGTAACCAGAGACTATGTCTCCTCCATAGACTCCCAAATTCATAGTAACCATGCAATTGATATTAATAAGGCCAACCTTAAGAGATGACCACCTATGGGGTAGGAATGAAGAGATTCCAGGAAGAGGGCCTCCTTCCCTTTCCAAATATAATTCCTCCATATGCTCACTGATGCCTAAATTTCCTTTAAGTGGGAACAAAGCCATTCTTTCCATAATTAGAGAATACAAATGCCCCTGGGAGAGGAAATAATTTGGCTTAGAGTCATACAAAGATGTAAATGATTGCTATCAAATTCTTTTCTGAAAGCAGGTTTTAAAGGAGGTGATTGGACGAGGAACAGGCCTCTGGATATGTGAGTTGGGCGAGGGCCTCTGGAAAAAGGAAGAAAGCAACTCAGAAAGGGGAAGATGGGCTCATTGGGTGGTTAAAAAAAATACCAACCTATTACACAAGTTGTTTTGGGATATGTGGATGACAATCACTTCATAATCATTTGGAATATTATACATACAATCATACTCTATGTGAAAGCAAAAGTTTCTCACATAGCACATGGGACACTTTAAGAAAAGCATTAGGAATGCAGAAAAAGCGCACAAAACCTCTCTGAAGGTGGATCATATTGTAAACATGCTGGTCTGCTCCATAGAAAGCAAGGGTTACTGACCATTTTTGTGCCATGGACTTCTTTGGTAGTCTAGTGAAACCTATGGATCCTTTCTTAGAGAAATGGTTTTTAAATGGCATAAAATAAATACATAGGATTACAAAGGAAACCAGTCACATTGAAATATGGTTATCAAAATCTATTTAAAAATAAACAAGTTCATGAACCTTTAGTTAAGAACCCTTGATATAGAGGATGTGGCCATTCCCACAATATGGTCAGCATTCATTTTTCACATTGTTTGGGGACAAGAGAGCTTCCTTCCGTGGGGGGAATTCTCCAGACTACACTTTGCAGAAGGCTATGTTTGAACTTGCCAGGTGTTGATGTCCCAACATTGATGCTTAATGAGAGACAAACACTCCCAGTTTGAGAAGAGGTGGGTTTTTTTTTTTTAATGCTGCAAGACGTCTTAGAGAAAGATTAGTTTAGGGCAGCGTGGATGTCAGTAGCTAGAACAGACACAGAGAGAGGTACAAGTGTCATGACCTAAACATGGTACTCTGAAAATCCAGCATGCCACCTGGGCAATGATGATGGCTGGAAGCTTAAATGTTCATTCAGTTCCCAAGAAGTCAGAGCTCTCTAGATTGCTGCAAAGTGATTAGAAGGGAAATAAGTAATCAGAGCAGTTTTGAACTCTAATCTTTAATCATGGCTGGTGTCATGATGGATTTGAATGTGTCTCTTTCTTGCCACGTTAGAGGGACCAAGAGATTAGCTGAAGCGTTCTCTAGCATTCCTCTGAACATGTGTGGAAATGATAACCATTTGGTATAGGTGCAGTGATGTTTATTATCTGAGGCAATTCCTTGTTATTTACCTTGCTATTCTTTTTCATCAAATGCCTTTTACTCTGAATTCATGTGGCATCTGGCATGATCTTGCTTGAATATAAATGAGTGGGGGCTCAGAACTGCAGATTTGAAAAAATTACAATCCAAACAATACTCTGACGCTGAGTGTAACTAAGAGGAGTATGAAAGCAATAAAGAAATGCTCAGTTAACTAAGAGAGTCAGACCCAGAGCAGTAAAGAATGACTTTTTTGTATTTTGTAGTAGATAGACAATAGAAAACTTCATTGTAAGACACCAGCCTTAGCTTGTGATTTGTAAACACAGTGATTCAGTACTTTAGGTTCCAGGGGTTGGTCAGAAGGAACTGACCAATAGAAAACATAGCCAATACCAGAGTCGTGTCTGCTATTGTAGAGATGTTCAAGGTAGTTCCATCATAGCTTTAAGATAATTGTGCTTCAGAAATAAAATTCAACACAATTGAGAAGAGATAACTTCTTGCTGGAAAGAATGAAAGAAAGAGGACCAAACTAAACTCTTCACATGCCCCATGACCTTTTGGTGCTCATTTTCCCTGGCTGTCACACTAGTCCATTTTCCTTCCCGTTGGTTAAACTGACAAGAAGCAAGAGAAAGAAGGGACTGACTTTCCTGACTTTTTTCATTAGTGATACCCATTATCTGTAATGCCCTAGAGCAGAAGGACAAGAGAGGGCTTTTTTTTTTCCTTTTCCTCTTAAAAAAAAAACCTGAACAGCAAGGTAATTAGATAAATAAAGGACCACAGATACAGGCTGCTTTAGCATGTGTAGGCAAAATTTGAAAAGCTGCCAGAAGATGCCAGAAATCAGATTTGGAATGAATGCTCCTCTTCCTACCCTCGGGCTTATTGTAAATGCTGATATTTGTTTAGGGCTTTTGAATATTGAATCTCATTGGATGCAAAAGGTTGGCCATAATATATACCAGTGAAATAAGATCAGTCAAAAATTGTGTCCTAGTTCTTTTACCTTTTCTTCTTAAAATTACAACAATACTTTGGATCAGGGAATGGAGGGATTCTTCATTTTACTGAAGCCATGTTTGAAATAACTGGATAGATTTCCCGATATCCCTTGACTGACTACCTAGGAGATATCAGTCCCAAAATGTATCAATTTATATTTATATTTCCACCTCAGGAATATTTTTCCTATTGTTCAATTTGCAAAAGAGATTCCCCAAGCAAGTACCTAAAGACATTTTCAAATGGCATTTTCAATATCTGCCAACCCATGAATGTTTCTATCTCAGCAAGAAAGGGCTTAGCTTGTGAATAAGCTTCCTCAACATCAAACGTTAAGGGAACAAATTAGAAGCCATCTCCTGCTTAGCCAAATTGTCCCAGCGTGTGTTGTAATTGGGAGAGTATTGGCTATTGACTACAGTCAAATAAAAATTCTTTTTATTATTTTATTAGGAGGAAAGTATATAAAATTTCAGGTGGACATGTTCATAGTAAAATATCAGATTTCCTTTCGAAATGTGCCATTTTACCCAAATGCATGTTAAATACGTTAGCTTGTGTCACTATGGAACTTATCCCATCATGGCTCAAGCTAATTTGCTCCTCCTCATAGTTTCTTTGCTTTAAGGAATGAAAGTAATTGATGTCATAGATCTAGGTGACTAGATTTTGAAGATATATCCTTGAAGGGCTTGTCTAGATGGCCCTGAAGGTCCCTTTCAGCTCTAAAACTCACTGTCCTCTGGTTCTGTTATCTTGCTTCTCATTTCCATGTCCATTGACCTTCTCTGGTCTAACTGTACTCTGACTTCACATGTTGGCTTTCCAAGAGACACAGTTTTGCCTCGTCTGGATAGCAATGTAATTAGAAAGCAATTTGGCACACATGTGCCATTCAAGGGTAATTTGGCACGGCCTCCTCACGATGCTGGCAACAATGATTTTGTTTCTCGTTGGCGACTCTCCCAGATGCCTTACAGCTCATGAGATTCTCATCTGCACATCCTTAGAAAAAACTCCTGGCAGGATGTGGATGTCAAGTGTGGTGGGTTGGATAGCTGTGTTTGCTCTGCCGGAGTGTATAGTGTCAGTCTCTTCATCAGACACGATTGCCAGGCATTGTAGGCTATGGCACATCAGGTTGAAGAAAGGAGAACGGCCAGATTGGGCTATGTGCTGCCCCTGTTATTTCATTGGCTTTATTTAATGAGTCGTGTGGGCAGCAAGGGGGTACAGAGGATAAAGTGCCAGGCCTATAGCCAGGGAGACTCATCTTCCTGAGTTCAAATCCAGTCTCAGAGAGTAGTAGCTGTGTGACCCTGAGCAAGTCACTTCACCCTGTTTGCCTCAGTTTCCCCATCTGTAAAACGAGCTGGAGAAGGAAATGGCAAACCACTCCAGTATCTTTGCCAAGAAAACCCCAAATGGAGCCATGTATTAAAATGACTCAACAACAGCAAACTCCAGTCTTGGATCTAGACCACTTTCCTCCTGGCCTCTGTCCTCACCCTGCCTTTTTCAAATCGGAGCCAGCTTAGCTCTTTTCTCCCGACTCCCCCAAGATCTCATCCCCTTTGGCTGCTCCCCTACTGTGACACAGACCTTCTGGGCTTCACAGGACAGAACGTTGCTACCTGGGAGCAAGATTGGACCTAGAGGGGGAACTTTGAACCCTTCAATCACCCATCTCCCTCAACAGAGCTCTCTCTGGCCACTGATACTCAGCCTGGTAGCACTATGGATAGTGCACTGGACTTTGGAATCTGGAAGACCTCGGTTCAAATGCTGCCTCAGATATTTACTAGCTATGTGACCCTGGACGAGTCATTCGACAACAATAACAACAAATAAGTCTGCCTCTGTTTCCAAAATTGCAATGATAATAGCACTTACTTCACAGGATCTGGTCATCATAGTAAGGTTAGGAAAGAAAAACTGGATGTGGTGATCAGTTCATTATGGGACAATAGTATTCGATGGGTAAAAAGCAATGAAGGCAACTTGAAAACTCAAGGCCCATGATTTAGAAATATTGTTTCCTAAAATGGAGAAAAAGAGAGGGCAGCTAGACAGAAAGATGAAGAAGGAAATCTTTGCTCTATTCCATTCTGAGGACAAGCTGAGAAGTCAGAGGTACAGAAAGAAATGTGTCTTTGAAAGGAGGTAATTAGGAACTAAAACCAGGGTGGAAGGAGGAGTTATTGATGGACAGAACGTTGGTGAGGACAAACAGTGCTACTGACCTAGCAGAAAGGCTGAGGCGTACTCTGCCAGGGCTTTGGCCAAAGTGGGTTTTTTTTTTCATACTCTGTTGATGAACTGTCTGATTCAGCTGGAAGTCTAATCACTTGTAAATTCCTGTGAATATACAAAGCTGAGTGACCTCCACTCTCCCCAGCCCCCTTCTAAATTTATTTTTGGCTCTAGTAGCCAGGCAGGACAAGTTCTTCAGTTAATGAAAACGAAAGTCAACTTGCCAAACACCCACCGGCCCTTCCTATACTCACCAATGATATAGGGCAAACACAGTCAATGATTGGGACTATCAGAAATCCAAAGAAACATCCAGGGTTGGAGTTTTCATACTTACGGAATTAAAAAGCCTCACTTGCCCAAAAGTGTCTTGACCTCAATTTTCCCTTCTTTTGCAAGACATCACTATAGCTAACCCTTCTCTGCTCTCAAATTCCCTCTTTCCTCCCAATAAAAATGCATTTATTTTGAATAAATAAGCATAATCAAGCAAAACATATGCACACATGGGCCATGTCAGACAATATTTCTTCTTGCACTGATAGCATGCTGTATCATCAGCCCCCTGGAATCATGATTGGTCTTTGTATTGATCAGAATGATATCTATCCATCCATCTGTCTATCTATCCATCCATCCATCTATCAATCCATCCAATCTAAATTTATCCATCCTATCTATCTGTCTGTCTGGCTATTTATCTGGCATAAACACTTTCAGGAACTCTCCAATTTGCTTCCTTGAGTTATCTGTACAGATGTGGAGGGCCAAGGTGAGGCACAATCTTCAGAGACCCCTGTCTGGGTTTGGGCAGTGGTCCCAATGTTCACTCCCAAAAGACCATTCAGGACATGAAATCAGAAGACATCATTGGGCAGATCACTAAGGATTACTTGTTCCCCAGAGGTCAGACCTAATGTCTCTTTAAGCTTATTTTCTGCCTTGAATGAATATATGAATGAATGAAAAAGGCACTGTGCTAAGCAATGGGGCTATAAATACACAAAGTTAGATAGTCCCTGCCTTCGAGTTATTTACATTCAGAGAGAGAACACATATATTCGTTCGGATACATTCTCTCTTCCAGTCCTTTCCAAGGGTTCTCCTAGATTGTGCTGTGTGGGATTTATTTCCTTTATTTCCGAAGCACTTGAGCCATCCCTTGTCTCCTATCATCTTCACCCTGTCACTGTGTGAAGAGGTAGGAGCAGATCCTCTCATCTCTTTTGTAAAGACAGAGAATGAACCACCCAGGCCCTAAGTGCTTTGCTCCAGAGAAGTAGAAGTCTCTGGCCACAGGCCTCGGAGTTCTCTCCTCCCCCACTCTTCTGCCACATGCATCACATCCCGGGATTCCTCCTGAAAAGCATTTCTGCACTCCAGGAGCAGCCTGTGATAGCTCTCTTTCCAGGGAGACGTACGTTAGCTGTCACATCTGTACTCCATACGCTCGTGGCTTTCTGGTTGCCTCTGAGCACAACTGAAGGTATTGGTTTTAACCTTTAAAATCCTGTCTGGTCTGGTTTTTGTCTCTGACCGACCTCCTCTCTCCTGCATGAGTTAAGGAGCTAGAGTCAATGGAGACAGCTTCGCTCTCTGACAATTGACAGGGATTTCTCAGTGGAAGACCGTTGACTTTGGAACTTTCCCTCTGTCAGCCCTATAAAGCCCACATTTCCTGACCTTCAGGTCACAGCGACAGACCCATCTGTTTTTGCAGTCAGTCACTGGGCGGGGTGGGGGGGGTTCTTAATTGGAAAGAAAGTTTGCCTAAAGTTGTACTAAGTGATGAATGAAAACCTGGCCATTCCATTTGGTGATCACTGAAATCAGCACATCTTCCCCACCACATTTTCTTCTTTTGCTTTCAGTAAGCAGGGGCTCAAAAACTCCCCAACATTCCTCAAATGCAAAACAATGAACACAAGAAATGGAGAAAACAGCCACCAAGCGGCCTGAAGCTTGTAACCTTTTCTCAGCTAGCTCTCCGTAGTTTTCGGTCTTAGCACCGAATGGTTCTGGATTAATAGATTAATTCAACGACGACAAACTCTATAAATAGATATGGATCCTTGAGGGCCGCACATGACTTAGAAAACGACAAGTTAACATTATCTGTGTTACATTATACTTTTATTCATTTTTTTGAACATTTCCCAATGATAGTTTCATCTGGTTCTCGACCTCTTCTGAGAGTTTTGAGTTTGAGTGAAGCAAGCTTGACACTTCTGTGCTTATCGATGGAATCCATCCTGAAGATACGGTCATTCTGCTAGCTCATCCCTCAGGTTAGAAGATTGGGGGAAAATAAGAATATTACTAACCAATACATCTAGCCACGGTAGCTCCATGATGGTTTATTAAAGGAAATTACAAACCATCCCTCCATGCTTCTCTGAGGAACAAAACCTTAAAGCTGGGATGGATCACACACCTGACGTGGTGTTGGAATTCTACATTCTTCTATTGATATTCTACATTCTCATAAAATCTTATAGAGATTCTACATTCTTATATTACTTCAAGGCTCTCCAAATATTAATTCTCACAGCAGCCTAGTGAGACAAGTGAATATTCTTTTTTTTGAAACCACACATGAAAGCACCCCTACCCCTGGGCAGCTTCTCTGGGTTCCAACAGACGGCTCCTCTACCCCTAACTCTGGTCTATCTGATCTGGACATTGCCAGGCCTCGATGTTACCTGCATTCTCTGGCTGGCATCATGTAATTCTGAAACTTCCACTGACGGATAAGAGAGGGCTGGCACTTCTAAAGCCCAGTATCATGGCGACCGAGCCAGAACAGGCTGTTCCTCTTTGTGTTTTCTTTCCTGATATCAGGTAAATGACGTAAGTGGCAGATAGCTTCATGAGAGGCTTCCTAATCCTATGATTTTTGTAGTCAGGTTTCTCCAGCTCATAATTCCAATCTCAGAGCTTCTGAGTTCCCATAGAAGATGCTTAGGGCTTCAGGGGCAGGGAACCTGTGGCCTTGAGACTACATGTGACCTTCTAGGTCTCGAGTGTGGCCCTCTGACTTCTGTGCAAAGTTTGGATTCAGAGGGCCACACTTGAGGACCTAGAGGGCCACATGTAGCCTGGAGGCCTGAAAGCTCCCTACCCCTGGCTTGATTCATCTGCTAAGGAATGCCCCTACTCTTTGTGATTTTCATTTTCACTCTAGGGGTCAAGGAGAGAGAAGAGAGGACAAAATTATGAGACAAGGGCAGAGTAATTAATCAATCAACAGCATTTATTAAGGGTCAGGCACTGTGCCAAGTACTGAGGAGACAAAGATAGGCCCTGTCCTCAAGGAATGTACATTTAAGTGAGGGAGGTAACATGTACACCTAGAAGTATACAGAACATATATATATAAAATACAGACAGGGAAGTTTGGGGAGGGAGTGCTCCAGAAGCTGGTGAGACTAGGAAAAGTTTCCTGGAGAAAGTGGTACCTAGGCTGAGTCATGAAGGAAACAAGGGATTCTAAAGAGGTAGTGGTGAAAAGGGAGCGCATTCCACGTGTCGGGACAGCCAACTCAAAGGCACAATGATGGAAGACCAGTATGCAAAATGAGTAGGCTGGTATTGTTGGAACCATAGAGTGGGAGGAAGGGAGGAGGGTATGATTGTGACGGAATACTACTGTGCTATCAATATAAAAAATGATGAGCTCAATGATCTTAGAAAAACATGGAAAGACTTGCACGAAAGAGTGAAGAGAGTAATGAGCAGAACTAAGAGAACGTTATATACGGTAACAGCAATATTGGTTTAAGAACAAATTTGAGTGAATAAGTCATTTTGACTATTATAAATATCCAAATTAAGTATAAAGGACATATGAAGAAAGAAGCTATCTGCATCCAGGGAAAGCACTGATAGAAGTGTGTATAGAATAGTTTTACATATATATACATATATACTATATACACATATACATACACACACACACACACATAAATACCTATTTTGTCCAACGCTATAACTAGGGGAGAGGGGAGAGTGAGAGGAGGAAAGAAAAAAGGAAAAAATATATATAACTTTATTGTATACTTAATAGGATTAGCAAGTTGTATATAGTCGATTTGCGGTTTCATGTGCAACCATCTTTTTCATTATACTATGTTATGGGAATGCTTATTTTATCTCATAAATTAATAAATAAAAAGAAAGAAAGAGTGTACCATCCCACACTCCTCCTTGGTAGTCTACCTCATTTCTTTCTCTCACCAGATTGCAAAGAGATTAAAATGTCAGAGGAGCCTATACTTGAACCTGAAGATACAAGGAAGCCCCTGCAATTTATTGACCAGGGAAGTGACATCATCATGCTTAAGGAAAATGGAAACTCTATGGAAGACGTTTAGAATGGTGAGAGGCTTGAGTGAGGGAGACCAAATAAGAGTGAATGTAACACAGTAGAAAGAGCTCTGGTTCTGGAGTCAGAGGACCTGGGTTCAACTCCTACCTTTGAAACTTACTACTTGTATGACCTAGGTCAAGTCCCTTAGCTTCCTAAAATGAGAGGATTGAACTAGATAGCCTCTGAGGCCCTGTCTTGGGAGAGCTAATATATAATACGGGATAGTGGATATCTCCATTTAAACAGCACTTTTCTCAAAACAATTCTGTGAGTTAGGGAGTATGATCAATATTGTTACTCCCATTTTTATAGATGAGGAGACTGATCCAAGGTACTCTTCCAAGTTAAGTGACTTACCCAAGGTCACATCTCAGACTACAAAGTCAGCTTCCTTTTCACCATCCCACACTCTTTCTTGGTAGTCTTCCTCATTTCCTTCTCTCAAGAGATCTGGGGTCAATCCTACTGCATTGAACTTCCTCCCATCCTCCCCCCCCCTCTATTTTTTATAAAGGTGAAATTTGGTCCAAGTGAATATCCTAGGAGATAACACAAAAACATAAGGGGAAGAGGATGTCAGGCACCTGCCCTCAAGAAGTTTACCTTCTACATATTCTAGATTCCTTTTAATATTAGCTTTAAATCAAGTAGAGGCCAGAAGCAAAACTTAATTAATGGACAGAAATTTATCAGCTACGTATTATGTACCAGGCACACGTTATATAGTTTGTTCCAGAGTAAGATAGAAATTAATTTTGTATTATCCGCAATATTGTTCCTTCCCTTCTATCCCCTGCCCTGCTATCCTCTCCATGCCTTTTTCTGCCCCTCTCTCCTTGTTCCTTCTCTTTGTTCCCTCACTCCCTCCCTTCCTTCTTTCCTTCCTTCCTTCTTTTTTTCTTCCTTCCTTCCTTCCTTCCTTCCTTCCTTCCTTCCTTCCTTCCTTCCTTCCTTCCTTCCTTCTTTCCTTCCTTCCTTCCATGAACTACCTACCATCAATGCAAACAGTGAAGATATACCTGTAATTAATGTCTTTTTCTTCCAAAAACAAATAACCATAACCAGAGGTGTGGCTAAAACATGGACACTAGTAATCTCCCCCAGGATGTGGAATTAGGAGGACACTAAAAGCATTATCTCCCCAGGCCCTCCCTTGCACATCCCATCCCCAGTAACAATGACAACCCAGCTGTGCTTCCAACCTGCAGATTCGCCTTCACAACTCAGCTAGAAATGTGCAAAAAGCATGCAGTTGGAGCTCAGGCTTCCTCTCCACCCATCCCTGCCCTCAAGAAGGATTCACTTCCTCCCTCTACCCAGTTTTTTGAGAAATTTAGAGAGAACAAACAGCTTGGACTCAAACTTTCTCCTTAACCTACCCTCCCCCCCACTTCCCCTCTCCCTTCCCCCTGCTCCTTTGTTGATCGTACCCCCAGTGAGGGTGTACTTCCTCCCCTCTGCGGCTGGAAAATTTGAGACAGCAAACAGTGCTAGTCCTGAGCTCCACCCTCAACCCCTCCAGCTGCAGCCCCCTTCTTCAATTCAGCCTCCTGCAGTGTACATCTAGGGGATCACGCCTTCCCTCACCCCCCTGGACCCCATCTGCGCCACACCCCCAACAACTGCCAGGTCTTCATGGCATTTCAGAACAAGCTTCCTTACCCCAATATGAGATACCCCCACCTCCCTACTCTGCCCTTGCCCTAGGCACAAAAATTGTTAGCTATAGCTCTGACTAGAACCTTTCTAATGACTCCATATACTTCTGGTTATCCTGAGTGGTGAGTGTTATTTTTTTTTAAAATGAAGTATGCTAAAAGTGAAGGTAATTAATGTAATTAATAGCAATATATACACATTTGCATACATATGTATATGTGTAGGTACTATATATGTGTGTGTGTGTGTGTATATATATATATATATATATATATATATATGCAGACACACACATATATATACATATATATGTGCGTATATTTCCCCTGCATGATTCTCTTTCCATTCTAAGTCAATTCCTGGATTTTTCTGGAACAGGTGTATTTATCGAGATACTTTCATTGATTTGCTTACCCTGACTATTCCTGCAGGTCCCTTTCCTGGGAGACAAGCATTAATTCAGAACCCATCACTGTATACTGTTTAAATTATGTATGGCTTAAATGATTTCTTTCAATGTCTATTACCTTTCGCCCTTCTATGTTAAATTTGATCAGCCGCCGTGTTTTCTCAGTCACCCAGCTTTATTAGATCCATCCAAAGTCCCTCCCAATCCACCTTAGCACAGAGGAACCTAAATAGTTTTGTGTCATCAGCACATTTTTCCACACTGCTATTCACTTTATCCACCAGGTTATTAACAAGTATATTGAGCTAAATCACTGAAACTACCAAGTTGATCTTGGGGCATTAGCAGCATATGAAGCTGCCCCCGTGCCAAACTCAGCACCATCTTTAGATCAGATCCTCTCTTCCTGGAAGCATGCATTCTTCTCTGGATAATTCCCTATAAAATTAGGAGCAGGAATGGTAGGGGAAGGAAAATTAAGGAATTAATTAAATTCAAACATTTGCTATCTGCAATATAAATAGTCTAGTTAGTGACAAGGCCAGTCATGCATAAGCAGAGGAGGCATTAGCCTTCATATTAGGGTTTGAAAATTGTTCAGAAGTTCTCACCTTGACTAACACTATAACCTCCACCAGACTGTAAGACTGTGTCAAATTCCACAATTAGAAATTCATTCTTTTATATTGACAAATATCTCTTCAAATTAATTTAAATGAGTTTTTTATTCTGAACTTAAAAACACTAAATAAAATGAGTATTTTCATATACAATAGAACAGAAACCAAATTGTATCTGAAACTCTGAATCTGAATCTGAAAAAAATCTGAAAATCTCTATTACATAGTTTGCTTTTCCTTTTAAGTATATAATATATTAAACATGTAACTGTCAAAGATTTCTTGCTTGTCTATGTTTTTTTTTCTGATTTTTCTGTTCTCTTTTGTACATTGTTTTCCCCAAAAAGGCTTTGATGACCCTCTTTTATTTTCTTTTTATGGGGGGTGGCAACCTTATTTCTGATTTCTCTTGTCCCCAAATCCCCTTCTTCTGCAAAGAAAAGTCAAATAATTTTTTTTAAAAAAATTTATAATAAATACACAAAGTGAAGCAAAACACATTGCCGTGTTGGTTAGGTCCCCAAATATATGCCTCATTAAGTTGTATTATAAGTCCATCACCTCTCCATCAGGAGGCAGGTAGCATGTTTCGTGCTAGGTCTTCTGGAATCATGGCCGGTTATTTCATTGAACACAGTTCTTAAGTCTTTCAAAGTTGTTTTTCTTTACAATATTGTTATCATATAAACTGCTCTCCTGGCTCGGCTTACTTTACTCTGCATCAGTTTTGTGGTTTTTGAGTTTCCTTGATGCCTGTTTTTACATCATAATAATTTCCAGATATAGTACACACACACACACACACACACACACACACACACACACACACACACACACACACACACACACACACACTTACATTGAATGCTCTCTTGTAACAACAACAAGTTAAAGAAAACCAGCTGACACAGTGATTGTGTCTAACAGATGCACGTTTCATTATCTGTTCTCTGGGACCGAGATTGGGCATTACAGCTACTCAGAATCTGGCTTTGTTTCACTTTCTTTACAATGAAATCATTATAGTCATTGTGAATATAGTTCTTATGGTTCGGCTTGCTCCAATCTACATCTGTTCGTATATCCTCCCATCGTTCTCTGAATTCATCATTTCCTATCGCATAATAACATTCCATCACGTTCCTATGCCACAGTGTATTCAGCCACTCCCTGGTTGTTGGGAATCCTCTTTGTTTCCAGCCTTTTGGGCAAGCATCTTAAAAAAAAAAATCAGCGTCTCCGGAAGGATTAGTACACTTAACTTGTAGCCACTATATCTTAGTGTGAATTAATCTAAACTGATTTTTCTCCTAACAGGTGGTTGAGAGCAGTATGATATAGTGTAAACAATGCGGAATTTTGAGTTGGAGGACCTAAATTAGAATCACAGATCTGCTTATTACTATCTGCATGATATTTGGTCAATGACTTAGTAGTTTCTAAACATGTTTCCTCATCTGTAAAATAAGAAGATTGGACTAACTGACCTCCAAAGTCCCTTCCTCTTCCAAAGCTATGAATCCATGACAGCTTTTCAGAAGGAAGCTACCTAGGTTCAAGTATGTGAGGGATAGAAAGAGAATGCTCAGGACAGGAGCAAAATAGAATAGAATCATGCCCCAAACAAACTCTGACCACTCTGTAAATATGTCTAGAGCCCCATTGGTGGTGGTCATCTCTTCTGACCAAAAGCCATGTCCCTTTTGGCTTGGAGAGCTGTAATCCACTGATGCATGCCTTAAGTCAAAGACATGAGCCTAATGGTAGAGATTTCAGAAGCTCTGACAAGTCAGTCAAGGAGATGTTTGGGGACAGGTGGAGCCTTGTGTAATTCTTCTAATAACAAAGTGAAGGTAGTTTTCAGATGCAGGCCTAGTTAGGGGTTTCCCATTTACTCCACATGAGTCTTTTCTTACTTTTTTTTAAAAATATTTATCATCTTCAAAGGGCTTACTATGTGTCAGGTGCTATGCTAAGCAGTGAAATTACAAAGAAAAATAAAAATGCAGGCTCTGCCTTTGATCAATAAACATTATTAAGGGCCATGGACTGTGCTAAGTGCTGGGGTCCCTGCCCTGGAGAAGCTCACCTTCTAATGGAAGAGACAACAGAGGAACAATTATGTTCATATGAGACATATACATTGCAAAAGGGAAGGGAAGCGCTAATAACAGGGCCAGGACAGGCTTCTTGAAGAAGTCGGAATGTAGCTGATTGAAGGAAGTTGGGGATACAGAGACAAGGAGGGTGTGGGGCACAGCCAGAGAAGAGGTGGAGTGGGTAGATTCTTTTTTTAATATCTGACTGTCAATTCCAAGGGAATTCCCTCCCCTCACCACCACAAAGAACCCTCTCTTATAACAACAGAAGTAAGCAAAAATTCACATCCTCATCTTGTCTAACGAGGTATATCTTATTCCTCCCCCATATTCCACAGAAGACTGCAATTACGAGCTAGGTAGTACAGTGGGTACAGTGCTGGCCCTGAAGTGACGAGGTTCAAATCTGACCTCAGATAATTCCTAGTGTGTGACTCTGAACAAATCACTTAACCTCAGTTTCTTCATCTGTAAAATGGGGATAATAATAGCATCTACTTCCTAAGGCTGTGAGGATCAAATGTAATAAATGTAAATAACTGTAAAGTAAATGGCACATAATAAGAGCTATATAAATGTTAGCTATTATTATTAATTACCTTTGGGTGCTTTATTGATCAAAGTGTTGAAATCCTTCAGCTTTGTTTTCCTTTACACTGTCAAGGACGTTGAGTAAATTGTTATCCTGGTTCCCTTGTTAGATTATGAGCACCTTGAGAATAGGGCTTGTTTCATTCTTTGTCTTTGGAGTTCCAGTGTCTGATACACACAAATCACTTCAGAAATTCTTGTTAATTATTTGAATGACTCTACTTATTTCAATCTGCATCAGTTCATGCAAGCCTTCTCTAGTTTTCTGAATACTTCACATTTATTGTTTCTTATGTCATTTCTTTGTAAATTTTTTTTATTTTTCCACTTAACAAGCATTTATTTTCTCTTCCTTTCATTTGTCCTCCCCCATGAACAACATAAAATGGAAAATGAAAACCCTTATAGCAAATATGCGTAGTCAAGCAAAGTAAATTCCCTCATTGTTGTTGTTCAGTTGTTTTCAGTCATGTCCAACTCTTTATGACTCCTTTTTAAGATTTTCTTGGCAAAGATATTGGAGTGCTTTGCTATTTCCTTCTCCAGACTTGAGGCAAATAGGCTTAAGTGACTTGCTCAGGGTCACACAGCTAGTAAGTGTCTGAGACGGGATTTGAACTCAGATCTTCCTGAGCCTGGCACTCTATCCACTGCACCACATAGCTATCTTAAACTCCCTCATTGATCATGCCCAAAAGTTATATTTCTATCTGTGCCCTGAGTCCTTTCCCTCTCTGTCAGTAGGTGGGTAGCATATTGCATCTTCAGTCTTGTAGAAGTAGTTAATCATTGTGGTGATTAGAGTTCTTATGTCTTTCAAAGCTGTTTTTCTTTATAATGTCATCATTGCATATATCATTTTCCTGGTTCTGCTCACTTCAATCTGAATCAGTTCATGGATGTCTTCCCAGTTTCCTCTGAAACTTTCCATTTCATCATTTCTTAAAGTACAATATTTCATTAGATCCCTGTAACACAATTTATTTAGCCATTCCCCAATAGGTGAGAACCTCCTTAGTTTCCAGTTCTTTGCTATCATAAAAGAGCTGTTGAGGTCATTGTGCAAATTATAAATACTTTTAAATAATTTAATAATTATAAATTATACATACTTTTTGTATATGAATCTTTTCTCTCTTACTTTGATCTTTCGGAGTGTATGCCTGGTAATGGCATCTCCAGGTCAAAGGGTATGCATAGTTAAGTAAATTTTAAGGGATAATTCCAAATTGCATTCCAGAATGGTTGGGCCAATTCACAGATTCAACAACAATGAATTTGTGGACCTGTTCTCCTTCAGCCCCATAACATTCGTTTCTTTTGACATCTTTGCCAATCTAATGGTTATCATAGCTGCTTTAATTTTCATTTCTCTAATTATTAGTGATTTAGGGGCATTTCTTCATATGATAAATGATAGCTTGGATTCCTTCCTTTGAAAACTGTCTGTTTATATCTTTGACTATTAATTGGAGACTAGTATTTCTTATAAAACTGAATCAGTTCCATATATGTATATCCATGTGTATGTATATATATATGTATACATATACATATAATACAATATATGGAACTTATTCAAATTTTTATATGTATTTATACATATATGCATTACATACTATATATATGAAGTCCTTATCAGAGAAACCTACTGCAAAGATATTTTCCTAGTTACCTGTTCCCCTTCTAATTTTAAGTGCACAAACTGTTTTGTTGGTACAAAAACTTTTTAATTTTATATAATCACAGTTGACCATCATGTCTTCCACAATCCTCTGTTTGGTCACAAACTCTTCCTATATTCATAAGTTAGAAAGATATTTTTTTTCCTTGCTCCTCTAATTTGCTTATGATGTCACCTTTTATGTCTCAGTCATGTATCATTTTGGAGGTTATCTTGGTATATGTTGTAAGATGTTGGTCTAAACCTAGCTTCTGCCAGACCGTTTTCAGTTTTCACAGCAGTTTTTGTTAAATAGTGAATCCTTACTGCAGTAACTGGAGCCTTTGGGTTTGTCAAACATTAAACTTCTATATATTTTCTACCTAATTTGTTCTCCAGATTGACATCTATTTTTAACCAGTACCAAAGCATTTGGATGTATACTGCTTTATAGTATAGTTTGAGATCTAGTATTACTAGGCCCCCTTCTTTCCCACTTTTTTTCCCATTACTTCTTGATATTCATGAACTTTTTCTTCTCCAGATGAATTTCATGATTTTTTTAAATCTCTATAACATAATCCTTTCATAGTTTGGTAGTATTTTAGAATGTTTCTCAAAGGAACATTTTCTAATGGTCTGGTAGGATGGTGGGTATCTATCCTTTAAGTCTATCAGTACAAGCAGAAAAGGAAAGTCAAGGCCCCTAATTAAAATTCCCCTGATTTCTCTGAACAGACAAGTGATGAAGCAACAACTGAAAATGAACTTTGATTATTCCCTTCTTTGGAAACTAATTCAGTTACTCCTTTCCTAATGGATCTTGGGATCATTTATTTAGTCCATTGAGAAAATGGAGGCCAAGATGGGATGACAGACTTGCCTAATATTTCTCAACTAGTTTGGGTATAACAGAGGCCTGGCCACTGGGAGCTCAGTCCTGAGAACATGTCCAGAGCCGACAAGTGCCACAACCATAAGGCCAGAACTAGTACCTAAGTTGTCTGTCTCCCATTTCAGTAATCTTCCCTCTTCAGGAATACATGCCTTTCATCATAAATTAGCTTAACTAAAACACTAGGTTAGATAATTTCTTCTTCTAAGTAGAGCAGTGAGAGACAACCAGGGTAGAATGATGTAGAATGTATATATCAGCAGATATTTACATTGCCCATCAATTTTGCTTAATCGTTTTTGTTAGAAGAAGAAGAAGAGGAGGGCAGGGAGAAGAAGCATAGCAGGAAATGATGGTGATGTAAAAACCAGAATGGAATAATAAGATAACTGGCTACCTATGATATTGGCGGCCAGTCATCTCTTCTCCATAAAGCTCTACTTTTCTGCCCTTCTATTCTATCTCTTAACCAAACCCAGACATATCCAAAGTGATGTTTAATAAATACAAAATTATGTCCTCATGCATTTTTTACAACAAATATTATAGCCAAATAATTTAAGGTGCTATGCTACTTATTAACCTCCTTGGTCCTCAGTTTCCTCATCTGTAAAATAAAAGAGTAGGACTTATGAGTTCCCTTCTAGCTCTTAATCTATGACCTTATATTTCTTTAATTTATTATGCATTTCAATATTTAAAGATTAAAAATACCTTTTCCCAAATTGGGGTTAATTTCTATTCTGGGCACACATATGCTTAGGAAGCACATTAGCAAAACCCTCTCTACACTGGTTCTTAGAAGGTAAAAGTGACAGACAGCAGAGGTGAATATTTTCTCTATAAAAATGCAGATAGGAAGAGATAGTCTCCATATTTGTTGACACCAACCTCTTCTGGATCTGAGTTTAACACTACCAGAAGCTAAAGCAGTTGCCATGGGCAAGTGGGCAGCACGGGGGGGTTGGGAAGGAGTGGGCTGTGGTTGAAAGAACTGTGGGACAGGAATGATGAATTTACTAGGCTGCCTCTTACTCAGCAGGCTATAAGCAGCAATAGAGCATCAGATTTTAGATGCTTCAAGTTTAAGTCAAATCTAGATCTTTCTATTGAAAAATCCAGGTCGACCCACACCCCAGCTCATACTACTGGGCGATAAGAATATTTGATATAACTTTCACCTTTCACTCTTACTGCAATGAGATGAATTATTTTAGGCTGAAAGAATGCTTAGCTAGAAACTGTTTTTTAAACTTCTCCCTAAATATAATTGATATTATTGCAAAAAAAAATTAAGATCTTAAGTTTCCAGCACTGTATTTTTAGCTTAGTTTAGCTCCAGGCATGAGGGTTAGACTTCTAATAGGCAGCAGCTCTATAGAGACGTTAACACTACCTGCAAGAACAGATTGGCTAGAAGTAGAACTCCCCATTAATCCAGTTATAGAAATAGTAACTTAAATAATGAATGAGATTTTACTACTGGCTGTAGACAATGGGATTTAAGCAGCAGGAGGAAAGGTAATAGTATTCACTCAAATAAACATGTATAATTTATAGTGAAGAACCATACAACTTCTAGGGAGAAAATATCAGGTATTTTCATCCATCAAATTTCCTTTTTCATCAATTTTTAGAAATCACAATATGTTAGCAAGAGCATTTGTAGCTTAAAGCCATACAATGCTCTAGTGTATGACTAAGACATTTAAAAATTAACACTTCTTACCTAAGAAAGAGGAGACCATGGGAATTTTTTTAAAAAAGGAAACATTCTTTTTTCTTAAATATGGTAGTGAACTGGATGCTGGTGCGTGATTTACTCATTTGTAGATTCATAATTCGGTTCACGCTATGAAACTAGCATAAATAAATGTGAAATAAGGCATTTAAAATGGTGAATTTCAAATGAAACAACTTTGGAAAGAGAAGGAATGACCCTGCATGTCACTGGTAAAAATGTCATTACTCTGAAACTTTTGACTCTCTGGCCATTTTTATTGGCTCTCCCTTGCTAGCTTCCCTTCTCTAAACCCAATTCACTCTGCCTCTTTGAAAGAGAACCAAACTTTGCATGATGACACAAAAGTCATTTAAAACAAGACGAGTTTAATTTTCACACAAGTATCACTCTGAAACGATGAAGCAAAGTTGCCCAAGGGCAAAATATACTTGGCCCTCTCTCATATTTTAATGAAAAGTATATCCCAGTGAGCATGAAAGCAAAACAGCTTCAAGATGCAGTGATAGGTTCTGTGGAATGTTGGAAGGTTAAGATTTTACTCTACCCACCAAAGCAAAGCAACATGTGAAAATCATCTCTAAAATCTCCATGACACCCACTAAAATGGATCATTTATTTATTTCTCTGGATCAAAGGATGGTACCATTGAGATTCTTAAGAGTCTCATTTTCAATTGTATCATTTGGAACTAGAATATTACAATCCTTTATGATCCTACCTGGGTATTAAATTGTTCACTATATAGTCAGAGGATGTATAAGAAAAGGGCAAGACTTTTAAAGAGTGCATTACGAACAAAAAAATTGTGGGACAAATTCTGGATACTGGGCTCATAACTAGTTTACAGTATTATTCTCAGCTATCAGATTGATCTGACCATGTCGTTCCTTTATTCTATAAACTTCAGTGGTGGCCATTCTCTGTCTCCTTTCTTCTTAAGCTGTAATCACTGAATGGGTGCTGCCTCAGTCAAACTGAGACCTGTTAAAGGCCTTAGCTTGAAAAGGCCAAAGTCTCCCACTGCATCCTGGGCCATCTCCAGTCATCCTGATCTATATCTGGCCACTGGACCCAGACGGCTCTGGAGGAGAAAGTGAAGCTGGTGACTTTGCAAAGCCCTGCCTCACTTACATCCAATTCACTTGCAAGTCATGGCATCACCTTCCTGATGTCATGGTCCTCTTTGAGCATGGAGGACAGACAACAACAACACACTTCAGTGGTTTCCTATTACCTCCAGGATCAAATACAAAATCCTCCATTCAGTGTTTAAAGTCCTTCCTAATCTGCATCCTTCTACCCTACCAGGTTTTTTACACCTCACTCCTCTCTATAGTCTGCAATCTGGTAACACTATCTGATGACTGATGTCATCACACGTGACCCTCCATCTCCCAACTCCAGGCAGTTTCACTGGCTGTCCCCTGTGCCTGGAATTCTCTCCCTCCTCATCTTCATCTCCTGGTTTCCCTGGCTCCCTTCAAGTCCCAGCTAAAACCCCATGTTTTGAAAGAAGCCTTTCCTGCTCTCCCCTGAATTCTAGTGTCTTCCCTCTGTTGATTATCCTGTATACATCTTGTTAGGGGAAGCTAGCTGGTGCAGTGGACCTGGAGTCAGGAAGACTCATCTTCCTGAGTTCAAATCTGGCCTCCGACACTTACTAGCTGTGTGAGCCTGGGTAAGTCACTTAACCCTGTTTGCCTCAGTTGCCTCATCTGTCAAATGAGCTGGAGAAGGAAGTGGCAAACCAGGGCAGTATCCTTGCTGAGAAAACCCTAAATGGGGTCACGGAGAGTTGGACACAACTGAAAACAACTGAGCAACAACAAATACATCTTGTTTGTACATGGTTGTTTGCATGTGTCCTCTCCCATTAGACTGTGAGTTTCTTGAGGGCAAGGACAGTTTTTTTTTCTTTTTCCTGTATCCCCAACACTTAGCTTAGTGCCTGCACAAAGCATTGACTTGATTTTTCATTTTGGGAAATACAAACTTTCCTACTTCCACAAACAGAACTAGAAACTGCAGCAGGACTAAATATCATACTGAACTAAGAAATAACAACCTAATAAAGAGTAATGCAGACTTTGGTCCTTTCCTCCACCCTGTGAAACAGCTCTGGAATTTCCTGCTTCTCTTTTATGTGAAATGCTCGTCTTTCTTTCTTTCTTTCTTTCTTTCTTTCTTTCTTTCTTTCTTTCTTTCTTTCTTTCTTTCTTTCTTTCTTTCTTTCTTTCTTCTTTTCATCCTTTCTCTTCAGGAGCTGACTGGTTTTATCATTTTTGAATGTGCTTTTTCCTTTAAAATTTCAAATTAAAAAATTCTCAGCTTCGCATTGTCCCATAAAGATGACGCCATGATTAAAACCAGATCCAGAATGTAGATCCACTCTCACTTACTTGAAATGAAAACAGGAATAATCTCAGTAAAAACATTCCATTTCCCACCAGAGACCCCTTGCAATGGTAATCCAGGTATTACCCTATCTGTAAATATGCATCCAACAAGCAGGGCATATATGGAAATACTTTCAAGCTCAATGTAAGATTTTCATATTAAGAATGGAATGTGATACTATTTGATTCCTTAAAACCTGGATTTTGAAGAAAGGTACCTTTACAAAATATCCATATGAGCAGATTATGGCAGTAACTTGGAACTTTTATTTTTTTGCTTGAACAGGAATGCAATATTAAAAAAAAACCCCTCAGAAACGCCCAATATTTTAACAAAACACTCATCATAGACTTTGAGCTGGAAGGGACCTCAGAGGCCATCTGGTTCCTAGTTTTATAGTTGAGGAAAATTAGGCACATAGAGGTGCCTTGCCCATAGGCGGTGTAATAAGGACCATGCCAGGGAGCATGCTCAGAGTTGGCCTTCTGGGCTCTGGCCAACCACTTATGTTGACTCAGTGTTTGGGCACATGGGAGATGAACTGACCATGCATCTGACTCAGAACTGAAAGATGTAGGCACTTTGAAATGATAAGTTGATCCCCTCATTGGCTACTTTGCCAGAAGAGCTGATTCAGTGGACCTTTAAAAAGAAGAGATAGCTTCCAGGACGGTCTCTTGCTATATCATGTAGCAAGTAGTGCTGTCTGTGCTGCCTATTACAAAAATACCTACGAGGGGTGGGTGGATTAGCAGTGTTTCCTTTCCTAACTAAATGACCAAGCATCTTTCTCAAGATGGATATGTCTAGGCGTGGAGGCAAACATATTAGTTCAAGAAGTATGTAGGTCCCTGTTCCAATGAGTGGAACTGACTGGAGACAAGAGAAGATTCTGCATTAGAGGATACATCTAGTGATAAGAAGAGGAGGAGCCCAAGCCCCTGACCTGGCTTTACAGAAGAATGGCTTTGAGGGAGGCAGTAGAGAATGGAAGGGAAATGTAAAATGCCTAATCTGTCGTCTTACAAATAGCTTTATGCTTGGATGAAACTTAAATATCACTCTCCCAGTAGTTTATAATAGTACTTATAAGTTCCTATTTTAAGTTATTCTGCCATTGCATGCTATAAATCTTTTAGCATTATTTTTGTACGTGGGAAATAAATACCCGTCCCATACCTGATTCGTATTGTACATTGAATACATTTCTACTTCCCCCTTTTGGGGACACCTAAATGTGATACCAAACCCAAGCTCCAACTAATTTTAAGCCACCAGAGTGAGTGTTCAAAGAATGTGAAAATGGGAGCCTAGCCTCTCTCCCAGGCTCCTCTAGGATTAAGCCCAATCATGGATTCGTGAGGATCATGTGTACGAGTCCAGAATCAAGAGGACTCCTTAGTAGAAAGTGGGTATAGTATCCCAACTTCTTTGGCCCAGCATCAGTTCCTCAGCATCAAGAGTAGTAAGTGACAGAAGCTGGGATTTAAACCAGGTCTTCTGATGCCAAATCCAGTTGTAATGTGGGATATACAAAGCATGTACAGATGTTCTCTCTCTGCTTTGGGTAGATTGCATGGGAGATGTGCTCTCAGGTAATATGGTGATCCCTTCCTGAAAAGACTTGGCATTTCAATGTGAAGTGGAAAACCCTTTGTGGTCCTTTGGTTTTCCCCAACAGTGTGACAGCAAGAGATGGAGGAAAGCTGCAGCCACTAAAAGAAGAAATAGCTTCCAGCTCAGGTCTCTTGGGCTGTAATTCTTCAAGTAGCAAGATGTGACTTCAGTGAGATGTGATGTGATGTGGGTGTGTTGTGTGTGTGACGTGGCAGTATCAGTATGGACATCCTGAGAACAGTTTTGTAACCAGGAAAGTCAGTCAGTTGATAAACATTTATTAAGCGTCTACGATGTGCCAGGCACTGTGCTAAGCACAGAAGATACAAAGAAAAGCAAAAGACAGTCCCTGCCCTCAAGGAGCTTACAGTCTAATGGGGGAGACAACATGCAAACCAGCTATGTAGAAAATAACTTGGAAATGAGTCAGTAGCCTTTTATTGCATTTTCCACTGACAGAGGGAGCCTTACCTCCAGATGGCAACTCTAGCTCATTGAGAGAGAATGAGGAAATAGATGAGGAGTTTGGGAAATAACTAACTTGACATGGAAGCAAAGATAGGGAGTGGTGGGTGCTCCAGTAGAGCGGTCATTACCCATCTCCTATGGATGACAAATTCTCTACTCATGCTCTCCTTAGCCCATGATTCAGAGTTAGTGACTCCTGCAACAAAAACACTCTTCTCCTCCTATCCATGCCCACCCATATTCTGCCAGTCAGTAAGCATTTATTGAACATCTACTACGTGCCAAGCACTGTGCTAATCGCTGGGTGTACAAACATAAGCAAAAAGAAGGTTAGATTTACATTCTAACAAAGCTCATAAAAGGAAGCTGAAAAGGGAGGAGGAGAAAGGACCCAGGTAGAAGCATGGTGGTGAAGTCCAGAGAATGAAAGATGGCCGTCCTGGACCTTTCCCCAAAATGGAGGTTCTGGGAAGAACTCACCCAATGGGTGAAAAGGGCCATAGAGGGCCCCTCTTCACTCCAGCCTTCCCCCTCAACAGTCTCTATCTGACCATATGCAACCTCCTCTTCTTCCATCGCTCCCTGGACATCTAAATCTGTTTTTCATCTTCATTACCTCCAGTCTCTCCAACTCCCCTTGTTTTCCTAGTCCCTCCTGCTCTGGCCTGTCTTTCCTCATTTCACTGTCTTGAGCCCATGGTTGACCCAAATAGCTATCTTGAGTCTCTTGCCCCCTTGTTCCACCGCCAGTCTCCCTTTGCCAATCCCTACCCATCCCCCAACTCCCACCTGCCTTCTCTATTAATACTCCCATGCTTCTAAACATTCCAGGAAAAAGTCACACAAGCAAGCTTACCGAGTTCACTACAAATTTATGTTACCTAATTGCAACTGGGCTTGCATTGCTGAACAGCAATCCCTTTTAGCCTTTCCCAATTTGCTCTATCACGTTCCCCACAACAGCTGTTGCCAACCTTCTCTACTTTCCATACCACCTCCTTTCAGCAGAGCACCTCACTTTTTACGTTACTGAGAAACTAGAGGACATTCTTCTCAAATTCCCTCTTTTCCCTCACTCTATACCTCAAAATTCCTCTTCCTCAACCCCCAATTTTCTCCTCCTTTGCTCTGATGAATGGACTTTCTGCCTGCCAAGGCTAACGCTTCTCCATCCTACACAAATATATTTTGTATGGACTTTATATGGGCTGTCAAAATCTGCCGGGGTTATAAATTTTTTTTTAATGGAGGGGAGGAAACTGTAGATTCCCAGTCATCTCCGCAACATGCCTTCTGTCTCAACCAATCATACTGTCTCCTTCCTACAAGGAACTTGGATTCTTCCTGCAGTCCCTTGGCCCTGATAGACGTGCTTTTATTTTATCTTGCTGGGAGTTCAGCCTCTGCACCACTTCCTGGCTATCCCTACACCATACCAACTCACTTCTGTGCCCTTCACTTGGTAGAACCCTCTTTACTTGCTGTGTTTCCCCATTAGAATGTAAACTTCGGGGCAGCTAGGTGGTGCAGTGGATAGAGCACCGGCCCTGGATTCAGGAGAACCTGAGTTCAAATCCGACCTCAGACACATAACACTTACTAGCTCTGTGACCCTGGGCAAGTCACTTAACCCCAATTGCCTAACCAAAAAATAAAAAAAGAATGTAAGCTTCATGTCAAAGGGCATGAATAGGCAGTTTTCAGAAGAAGAAATCAAAGCTATCTTATAATCATACGAAAAAATGTTCTAAATCACTTCTGATTAGAGAAATGTGAATTAAAACAACTCTGAGGTACCACCTCACACCTATCAGATTGGATAATATGACAGAAAAGGACAGAAAAAGACAAATGCTGGAGGGGATGTGGAAAAATATCTTTTGACCCAGCAATATCACTACCAGATCTGTATCCCAAAGAGATCAAAGAAAAGGAAAAGGACCCACATGTACAAAAATATTTATAGCAGCCCTTTTTGTGGTGATGAAGAGTTGGAAACTGAGGGAATGTCCTTCAACTGGAGAATGGCTGAACAAGTTGTGGTATATGATTGTTATGGAGTACTGCTGTGCTATAAGAAATGAGGGGGATAGTTTCAGAAAAACCTGTGAAGACCTATATGAATTGATGGAGGGTGAAGCAAGTAGAAGCAGGAGATCATGGGGCACAGTAACAGCAATGTTCTAATGACAATCAACAGCAGAAAAACTTGGCCTCTCTGATCAATACAATGATACAAGACAATTCCAAAGGATTTATGATGAGAAAATGTTTTTCACATCCAGAGAGAGAACTGATCAACTCTGCGAGCAAATTGAAGTATGATTTTTTCACTTTATTTTTCTTGCCTTTTTTTTTTTTGACAACATGACTAATATGGAAATATGTTTTGAGGATTTCACACGTCTAGTTAATGCCATACTGCTTGCTTTATCAATGGTGGGGGAGTGAATGAAGGGAGGGAAAGAATGTGGAACTAAAAAAATTTTTAAATGTTAAAAAATAAATGAATATTTTTTTAAAAAGAACATAAGCTCTTGAAGGCAGGAACTGTTTGCTTCTGATTATGTATCCAGGATGTAATAACTCCTGCCACCACATAGTAAGTACTTAAAAATAGATGTTCTCTCTCTCTCTCTCTGTATCTTTCTCTCTCCCTTTCTCTTCCTCTCTCTATTCTCTCTCCCTTATTTCTTTCTCCCTCTCTCCCTCCTTCATATTCTCCTTTCTTTCCCCTTCTCTCTCTTTTCTCTATCCTTCTCTCTCTTCTCCCTCCCTCTCTCCTCTTTTTCTCTTCTCTTTCTCCCCTCTTCCTCTCTCCATCTCTTTTCTTTCTTTTATCTCTCTATTATAATAGAATAATATGTTATCTATACATATACACACATATATACATGTATATGACATACACATGTGTACACCCCTGTGCATGTGTACAACCCCCCCCGAGAGTTGGTTGTTAAACATTTACCAGTACACCACTGAACAGAAAATATAGATGTATGTGTATCTAAACACACTATTATATAATTATATAACATATATACATATACAAGTCCTGTGCCCACCCCTCAGAGTTTAATATTATATATACTATTAAATTAATATTTAAAATTGAAACAATATTAAAATATTATAATTTAAATAGAAAATTAATATATAATTACATAATATACAATATATTATATATAATACAACACATATGGGTGTGTTTATTATATATACATACATATATAATATTATATATTATCTAGTAATATTATAACATTAAACCCTGAGGAGTAGGCATAAGACTAATTAGAAGGGCATTTTGTTAACAATGGAACAGGGGCTGCAGAGGGCACAGTGATGAGGTGGGAGAGAGCAGGATATGGATGGAAGGGTTTTCTACTCAATCATACATGCACATGTATCAGAGAATAAGAAAGAGCTAACTTACTGCTCTACTCCTTTTTAGATTTGCCATCGGGAAAAGTGCAGGTCTCATTTACCATGCCTGAAGTATTCTAATTTCTTAATTGCTACATTTTTGTCTTCTCAACAGTTCACTAGAGTCAAGAAGAAGCTGCCATTTCTTGGAGTTTTTATCCTGAGTGTTAATTTGAGGATATTTTCTACTGTGACCTGAAGGCCAAAGAGCGCACCAACTTGCTCCCACACCGGCTTTGGAATTCAGAACACAAGGCCAAAGGGGGTAAGAACAGGAGGTCTATAGAAGTGAATTCTCTCTGTAGCAAACCTAAGGAAACAGACAGGGGCCAAGGAGAAAGCCTGGAGGTGTGAGGATCATAGGAAGAGTCTTCAAATCTCAAAAATCCAATGGGCCCTCAGGTTATAATCCTGCCCCTAGCTTAGGGGTCAGGAAGCCGAGGGCACAAGTGAGCACCTGCATCTTTTCACTGGCACCATTTGTGGGTTAGCCATCTATTCAGGGCTTGTCCCCTACCAAACCACTAAGCAGGTAAAGCTTGTCTTTGCCTCATTTTCCTCCACCTTCCCTTTTGGTAGCCTTTGCTTCTTATAAGATATTCCCTTACCCTCCCTCTCATACCCTGCACTGAGTTAAGGTACCCACTGCCTTCTTCCCATCCAAGCATACTCTTGCTTGACATTTCACCTACATGTGAATTTAAATTCCTGTTTGACTTATCCCAGGGAGATCACTATAGACTAATAGTTAGAATGCTTCACGGGAAGTGATGTAGCCCTTGGTACCTATCCTGCCTCTGATATTTACTGTCTGCATGACCAAGGACAAATGGTTTAATTTCTGAATCTTGGACAACTCCCAAAGACTTAACTGCTAAGTTAGGCCACACTGACATTTCCTCTCCCATTCTGCTCTAATTGCAAAATGAGAGGTCTCTAATTATAGTGTTTTATGGAACATGGTGGGAGAGTGGAGAGGAGGTGAATTTCTTGACATCCATGAAATCTCCCTGAGCAGGTATGGTGCAAGGGTAGGTAGGTGGCACAGTGGATAGAGCATTGGACCTGGCGTTGAGAGGACTTGAGTTCAAATCCGATCTAAGACACTTCCTAGGTGTGTGACCCTGGGCAAATCACTGAACCCTGTTTGCCTCAGTTTCCTCATCTGTAAAATGAGCTAGAGAAGGAAATGGCAAACTATTCCAGTATCTTTGCAAAGAAAACCCCAAATGGGGTCATGAAGAGTTGGACATGACTGAAATGGCTTAACAACAACAACAGATATGGTGTGTACAGTAAGACAGCTGTGGATATGAGCTATGTCTTCTCTTCAGATTTATATTCCTCCAGTATTCTTAACTCTCCAGACAATTAGTTACTTATTCCAGAGCTGATAGCAGGCCCAGGGCCAAGATTAGACTGGGCATGGTCATTCATAAACATGGTTATCTTGGCTCCAGGGTGAGCACTCTATCCACTGCACCACCTAACTCCTTAGTAGCCAAGGAAGGCATTATGATCCCAATTTGCCAGATAAGAAAACTGAGGTTCAGAGAGGATGACAGTAAGAATATAAAGTGTGGAGGGAAGATATGAAGGAGATAAAACTAACAGGACTTGTGACTGACTCAATGCAGGACATTAGAAAGAAGGCTTTCTTTGGCTGGGAGGCAGGAGCAGCACTATTTAGGCTTCCACCAACAAAGCTGAGCCTACAGCTGCTCTCAGTCATCAATAATTGTGCCTTGTCTGGCTCTTATGGGCCACCTCATCACCACTCTGCAAATTCCTGCCTAAGAACTCTTTCCCAAACTGGGTGACAGCCAGGTCAGGCTTAGGCAGAGCTGAGGATTAGGAAAGCTTTATAACCTCAAGCGTCAATATAGGACATAGATTTGGACCTGGAACAGAAGCCCAATTTCTGCCTCTACTCTATAATTTTACAAGTGAGGAAAATGATGCCGAGAAGTTTATTGACTTGCCTGGAATTGGGATTTGAACTCATATGCTTTGCATCCAAATCCAGCGTCACTGATTCCTGCAGTGACCCAAGAAGGCCGGGCTCCACAGACCAACAAGACAAACAGGGGCCCTGTTAGGGAATCCTCTTCTCCTAGAATGCAGAGAGGATGAAATCCCTGCATTCCTGATCCTCCGTGGTACCATGGCACCTCCAGGGTACCATGCCTCTCTCTGTTGGAGCTATAGTAAATATGTCTGCTTCTCTTGGGAGAAAGGAGAGGCAACAGGTCTCAGAATAAAGACCACCAAGCCTATGGGCAGAAGCAAATAGCTCTGCTTGACAGGAGTGAAGGATCAGGGGATTGGGATGGGGAACAAGGTTGTTCCTGATACACAGACCCAAAGAGATTGATATGACTCAGCCTTCTCACCATTTACTGTTGACTTCTCAGGGGACTACCATAAATATTCTTCAAATAGACTGGGTCTTTCTTTGTAAGAGTGAGGAAAAATATCCACTCCCTAAAACGTATGGGAATATACTCCTGTTTGGTTGGGGTAGAAAGTAAATGTGATGTAATTGTAGGCTTTAAATATGCTAATGTTTGTGCTGAAGGAGACTTGTTTCATAGAGAGCAAATCTGTCAACAGAAATCTGGATAGAAGATGAGATGGAAGAAAGAAATGGAAACTTTCTCAGAAATAAGAAAGGAAGATGAGAAAGAAACTGGAAAAAGGCAGAAAGTGCCATAAGTTGGTGAAGGTTTCAAAGTTTCAGAGGGAGAAGGTTTGAGAGTCAAGGGCTAGCTTGTGGGAACTGACTTGAGGTCGTGTGCCCAGGGAAGGGAGAAATGAGTTCGGGGGAATTTCTGTGAGTTTTGTGGCCAGGGGAACAGCACGCCTTGGAATGTTAGGGGGATTGCCCAGAGTACGATTCACTCTGGACTCTAGTTCTTCAGGTAAAGCCTAGAAAAATTAAACAAGAGGACGCTGGTTTCTGCTCCCTGCCCCCTACCCCAGTGGCTAGGGGAACTGAAAGGGATCCTGGGCTGACCTGGAGGAAGCAGCGAGGCAGAACCAGGAAGAGAAACAGAGGCAGCGAGTAAGCCTGGAGAGGAGACCAGACAAAGGGGGAGACAATCCTTGATGTCTGGCTCATAGGGTGAGAGGAGGCCTCTGTGCCCCGGAGCCTAAGCCTGAGGGCCAAAAGAAGAAAGACTTTGCAAGTCCAATGATCAGAGCTAAGCCACAGAACCAGCCATTCTGGGGAAGACCGGCAATGAAACTGTTGAGATCTGCATTTCGGTTGTCAGCTAAGTGAGGCCAAATTGGGCTTCTAGAACGTGGCGCCACAGGATTCAATCAACAAGCACTTATTAAGCACTTACTGGGGCCAGGCACTGTGCTAAGCACTGGCCGAAAATACAATCTCTGCCCTAGGGGAGCTCAAATTCTTACTTGGGAAACAGCATGCAAACAAGTGGTACATAGTAGGTACTGCATAAATGCTTATTGCCTTCCTCCCTATTGAAGACTCAAGCGGGCCACGCTATTTGTCTGCAGGTATTTGAAGGGTTATCACATGGAATAGGGACAAGACTCTTTTTTTGTTGCTGTTGCTGTTCAGTTATATCTGACTCTGTGACACCATCTGCGGTTTTCTTGGCAGAGATATCGGACTGGCTTGCCATTTACTTCTCCAGTGGGTTAGGCAAACAGCGGTTAAATGACTTGCCCAGGGTCATACAGCTAGTGCGCAACTGAAGCAGGATTTGAACTCGGGTCTTGCTATCTCCAGGTCCAGTGCTCTGTCCACTGAGCAATCTAGACTTGCTTTGTCTAAGCAAACTTAGGCTTAATGTAAAGAAAATCTGAACGATCCAGTTTTGCCGGAAAGTATGGGTGTGGGGGTTCAAAAGACAACAGGATCCCTTTTCCTAGGTCTTAGAACAAAGGCTGAATGACAGTTACTTGTGTGTCTTGCAAAGAAGATTCTAGTTCAGGTAAAGATGGGTCTTGGCCACCTCTGAACTCCCCCCACTAGTTTCCGACGGGGTGGGGAATAGCCGCCCTCTTGTGCTGACATGAAAGTCCTGGGATCCCCGTCATCAGTGCTCTTTCCAGCCGTCATCAGCACCAGGAAGTGAAGGTGGGACAATTTCAGGTAGCCTTTGAGTTCCTCTTGACACTGATGAACTTGAAACTGGCCATCTTGATTCCGACGGAAGCCAGAGTGAACATATTTAAGGCAAGCTTTGTCCAATGCAGAGGGAGATACAGTTGTGACCAGGGAAAATCATTTGTACCTCGGCGACCTTGGACTCAGAACCATAGCCAGGACAGTGTGGCCAGGGCTTTGCCCCAGGGAACTGCTAATTGGAGCAGGGTGTACTTATACCACTGTGGACCACTGTCCTTCCCTGACCTGAATCATATGGCATGACCCTGCTCTCATGCCTGTCCCTTGTCCCCGTCCCCACTCCAGGGCCTCATTACCATGACATCTCTTTTCCAAACCCACTTTTCCCTCTGACCCCCACTGGGCTTTAGAGGGAATATTTGGAGAGGAGGGAGGAAAAAAGACACCCTCTCTACTGGAGGGAGTACATTCACATCCACAGATCAGCTTCTCTATTTTTGACCCAGTAGCTCTGTTTGAATTACACACTCCTATACAAGTTTATGTGACTCCCTTGGTGTTTCATCTATAGGATCAGGAATGCAGGGATTTCATCCTCTCTGCATTCTAAGAGAGGAGGATTTCCTGACAGGGCCCCTGTTTGTCTGCTTGGTCTGTGGAGCCTGGCCTTCTTAGGTCACTGCAGGAATCAGTGAGTGATGAGCTCTGGCCCCAGGCATGGCTGACTCAGAGCACACATGAAAAATGTCAAGCAGAGCCTTTCTCTCTCATCTGCATTGTAGGTAGTCATGCAGGAGGGAGGCATGCTAACCCACAGTCATGTGTGTATGAAGAAACAGCTGAGGGAAATTAAGTCCCTTCCTTCCCCATCTACCTCAGGAGAGCTCTTGCATCTCCTTGACTTCTCTGACCTGAATCTGGTTTTGGTGGCAATTCAATCCTTTGATTATATACTGGCAGCTCCCAGTGGTTCCTATGTCTCTAACTTGGATTCCAATGTGGCCACTCAGTTCTGCAGCCTCACCATCCACCTGTTTTTCATTTGGTGCTCTGTATCCCTGAAATACTTTGACTCTTCCTCCAAAGAGCTGTCAGTGTGCCCAAAATTCAGCAAGGAAAAAAAAACAAACCCTGTCCACTCCCTTCAGCCTGCTTCTATTTTAGGGGAAATGAAAGAGGAAAGGGGAGTGTCTCTTAGACGATGGGATCCAGGTTCTCACATTTGCCCTCTAGATCTCAGATCTGTTCACAAACATTTGACAGAGGGCAGAACTGAATGCTCTCTTTCATATGGCACTTTCATTCAGAAGTGGCCGAGAGCTTTTAAAAGTATGGATGCATCACAGGAAAAAAAAAAAGGTTAGGATATATTTTGGGCCTTTTGCATATACTCTTCCAAGAGCCTACTCATTCAAATATAGAGGAGAGAATTATGACATTTTCTTTGCTTGGAGTATTTTTTTTTCTAAAGACAGAGAATTCACTAAAATATTCATTGAAACTTTGTCTTTGGCTGCACTGACTACCCTGAACAAGGCCCACTGGCCGTAAAGATGATATTTTGGACGGCAGCATCGAAAAATGTCTATTAATTTTTACAAATACTCCAAAAATTTCAGAGTTGGAAGGGACCTCTGAGGCCATCTAGTCCAACCCATAGCTAAAGAGTAATTTCCTCTACATTTATGCAAATTGATTCTATTCAAATTGATAATTGCATAAACGATGTTGATTGGCTCTTTTGTTGTTAAGTTGGGCTTTTTTTTCCAGTAGTGTCCGACTCTTTGTGGCCCCATTTGGGGTTTTCTTGGCAAAGATACTGGAGTGGTTTGCCATTTCCTTCTCTAGCTCTATAAATGGCTCTAGCCCAATGGAAATATGCAGCACAAATGCGAACAATTGACCACTTCGTGAGATTCTTTATTTGCACTAATTAGGACCTAGCTGTACGTCATACCTGACATGCAGTCATGCAACCTTTGTTTGAAGACCTCTAGTGAGGGGGAACTCACTACTGCTCAAGACAACATGTTTCTCTTTGGGATAAGTCCAATTGTGAAGAAGGCTTTCTTTACACAAAGCATAAATCTACTGCTTTGCGACAGCTTCCATCACTGCTTCCAGCTCTCTTCTGGGGTGAAGTAGTATAAGCCTAGTTCTTTCTCCATAGGACAATTCTTCAAAAGCCTGAAGACAGCTGCTAGCTGAAATCTACTCTTTTGCAGATAAACATCTCCACTTCCTTCAGCTGATTGTCATACAGCACAAACTCAAGGCCCTCCACCATTCCGGTTGCTCACCCCTGGCCATTCTCCAGCTCACCAAGGTCCTTCATAAAACATGGACCCGTCAACACTTTCTATTCCCCGCCTCCATCCTGGCAACAAATAACTCTTGTGGCTACGACAGGAATCCTTCCAGGCTGCTGGCTGGAATAATCTTATTTAGTCAATCTCATTTAATGAACACTTGCTCTATGCTAGCACCCTAAGAGTAAGAAGGGCTGGACGTGTGATTTCATTGGCATGGAGACGCTCCAAAGAAGAAAACTCCCTCTATCAATACAGGTTGATACTTTTTCCTGAAATTTATAGTCTTAGAGATTTGCCTAGAGCCCTGTGAGGTTAAGTCATATAGGTCACACAGCTGGTATGTGTCAAAGACAGGACTTGAACCCAGGTCCTTCTGGCTCTGTGGATGGCTTGTAATCCACCTAAAGTTCCATTTATTTCATAGGAGCCAAATGTAAAACAAAACAGAACCCTGAGGAAGAAGGCCATGAGAAGTCTTCCCCCAGTTTCTCCTTGTTAACATGGATGGAAAGAGAACACTTCATGCCTCCATTTTGGAGATGGCCAGACTGATATGCTCAGTGAACGCTGAATATGTCATGCTTATTCCCCACTTAAGCACCTCTTGACCACCTCAATTGTACCCATCCTTCAAGGCTCCGTTCTATTTTCACCTTCTCTAGAAAGCCTTCCCTGACTATTCTCCAGCTTCCCATTCAATTTGTTATCTGTACCACTCCTTTGGTACTTAATCATTTCATATTTGACTGTCTTCAATTGGTTATTTTTTTAAAATGCTTTATCTAATGTCTTTTGTTTTTATATTACAATAATTTCATACTCCTCAGATTTGAACCCTTCCTTAAAAACAATTAAGCAAAAACACACTGTGATCATGTATATTCCCTTCTGCTTCAGTGGTCTTCTGCCTCTTTGCTAAGAAGTAAAAGACAGGTTTTTTTTCATTTTCATTGTTGTAGCCAGTGAGTATATTTTAGTCTGGTTTCTGCTTTCTTCACTCTGAGTCACTTCATAAGATCTTCCCATATTTCTCTGAAATTCTCATATTCATCATTTTTTATAGTACGTTACTATTCCATTACATTCATATTTCAGACCTGAGCTATGTCCATACGTGGAGCTCCTGGTAAGCAAGCTCCTTCTACCAATGCAGGCCAGCAACTGTTCTAAAATATAGCACCTTAACCAGGCACCATGACAGGTTAAGTGAATTAAGGTCACTCAACCAGGATGTGTCAAAGGCAGAACCCGATCAGGCCCAGTTTATCCTCCTTCTGAAGCCAGCCCACTGTCCACAGTGCCTCCCTACAGTTACGGACCTCCACTTTTTCAGCCATTACGCAAATGAACTGAATTGCTTATTTTACTACTAAATTAATATTTAATTCTTCCCATATGTCATATAACCTTAGACTCAACTTTCCTCATCTGCAAAACAAGACAATACATGCACTATGTACCCTATGAGACTTGTAAAAGATATTATAGAATGCCAGTTAGTATCATTTATTCTGATTTCTTTCTCCCTAACTCAATTGTATTCTACTGGAGGTTATCTCTTACAACACCCTCAACAAATATACCTTGACTGCCTGAATTGGAAGAAGGAAAAAGACTAACACCTGTGTGATCAGCTATCACAAGTTATATCAGGTTTCATATTTTGTGGTAGTATCTTTTTATAGATTCATGTTTTGTAGTTGTGTGTGAGGGGGGACGGAGGGAGAAGAAGAGAGACAGAGAAAAGGAGAGGGGGAGAGACAGAGAGAGAGAGAGAGAGAGAGAGAGAGAGAGAGAGAGAGAGAGAGAATATTACAACCTGGCTGTTGCTAGGACAAAATGCGATAATTAAATACGAAAGTATTTTTTTAAAATTAGAAACATTGGGCTTAAGGTATTGTTATTATTATAAAATTTTAAAGCTTCTATCAGGAAAAACCAAAGCATGTTGATCAATCAATTGGCATTTATGAAATACTTCCTATGTGCCAGGCACTGTGGGTACAAAGACATAAATGAAATAGTCCCTGCTCTCAGGAAGCTTACATTCTATCAGGAGAAATCATATGTACATTTATTTATATATGAAAGATACTTCCAAACAATATTGCTGTTCAGTCATGTTTGACTCTTTGTGACCACGTGGACCATAGCACGCCAATACTGTCCATGAGGTTTTCTTGGCAACGATATTAGAGAGGTTGTCATTTCCTTCTCAAGCTCATTTTATTGATGAGGAAATTGGGGCAGAATTAGAGGGGGGGAAAAAAGCTTTTTCTGACCTTTGACCTAAATATGATCAAACATTTTAAAAACTCTCTTTTGGGCTAAACTGCATCTTTAGAGGGGCTGAGGGTGTTGTATTTCTCACTGTTGTGTCAGCCCTCTCTCTCATTTTTAGCTCTAGCCCACAATCATAGCTCATCCTGTATGAGGTGAATAAAGGCTCTATGTAAGGAAGAACTTCCTGATAATTAGAATTATCCCTATGTAGAATGAGAGTCTGTGGGAGGTAGTGGATTCCCCATCACTGTTGGTCTTTGAGCAAAGGTTAGATGACCATTTGTTGGGTATTTGTTGGATGGAGAGAATTCTAAAAAGGATTCATGGGTTGGGAGACTTAGATGGTTTCCAAAGGCCCTTCCAATTCTGAGGCTCTGTGGTTCTCTGGGATTACTCAGCTCTTGTGTGATCCGGACATCCAGGAGCAGAATCAGAGCCCAACACAGAAGTCTTCTCCTCTAAATGATGCATGAGCAACTCATGGGTGAGCTCACAATGTTCCTCCTCCCCAGATGCTCTTCAGGGAGATTCATTGTCCAGCTGCTATCTGAGTCAGGGAAATATATGCATACATACGTTTCTCATTATATCCCTTTAGGATATTAGGGAACACAGGGCTGACAAGTTGTGGTTTTTCTGGACCACACAAAGCTCATATTTAGCACTGATCAATGATTTAAAAATGTAAAAATCCATGGAACTATGCCACTGAAATAATTCTTATGCATCTTCTCTGGGGAAGCCCCAGAATTCCATGATAACACTACTGCCTAGATCTTTTTTCCAAGATAAACTAAACTGTCTGGAGTTTGATTGTTTTCTGATAATCCTCATTTGGAACCATTTTTCTTAGTAGAAAGAAAGGAGAAGGTAGAAGTTGATTATGTATATGCCAGACTATTGATACCCATGGAAAATATTTTGCTCTAGAAGAAACTGACCAAGATTTAGGTGTTCTGTTTCCACTGAAGACTTGAGCCGACACATTTTTTACTTATGTCTCTATATTTCTTGGGAGCCGTCACAATTTTAAAAACCAAAGCCAGGAAGACCTGAGTTCAAATCATGCCAATGACATATGCCCTACTCTGTGATCTTGGACAAGCTGCCCTCAGCACCCTCCAGTATTGTCAAACTCAAATAAAAACAGATCCTAGCACGACCTATTAGCTTAGAAAACCACAAATTAGCATTAGCTCTTATTGGATTTTTCTTTATTCTGTTAAACATTTCCCAATTTCATTTTACTCTGGTTCAGCCACACAGGAGTATTGTGGGTCACAAGTTTCACATCTCGATGCCAGACACCCCTCTACCATTTAAAAGTCACAGAGAAAGATTTCACCTGCATTAGTAGAGGGAATTTCCTCATCTGGAAATTCCCTCAATCCCACAAAATCACAAGTTCAGTCCCTATCCCCTTTTATTATCCCCTATCATTAGGGAATTGGGTATCTGAGCACCAGAATTGCCCAACAGTCAATGGTAATAACACTGAGCTCTGCCAACAAGAAAATAAAGTTCTTTGATTTATACTCGGATATGAAGTTCATTGGAAAAAGGGAATTGAGCAATGAGGGTTTTTTTCTTCTTCTTTCCTTAACCTCTTTGTTTATACTGGGGCCTACACCAGGAATATTACAACCTTCTTTAGTTTCAAATACCACACATTTCCACCTTCTCCCAAGGAAGCATTACAGGCTCACAGTTACACAGGGGTGTGATCAGGAGGAAGAATTTTTCCTTTTCTTTCATCCTTTTGAGGTAAAGGGCAAATTTGCTCAGACACTAGCAAATTTGAGGCTTAGAAAATAATTTTCTGGCAGAAACCTATTTTGTGGAATTTCAAACAGGCCAAATACTGGTCACTGTTATTTAAAACAAAAGAAAACAAAATCCCTTCTCCAATAACAGAGCAAGTAGCTCTCAATCCCCTCTGAAAATGGAAGGTGGCTCTGGAATCTTTGCAACAATCCAGTTCAACAAACATTAAATACCTACAGTGGGCAAGACATAGTACTAGGCCCTGGGGAGACAAAGACTGAAAATGCAAAAGTCCTTCCCCGGTGCAGTGCATAGAGCACCAGGCCTGGAGTCAAGAAGACCTGAGTTCAAATCTGACCTCAGACATTGCTAGTTGCGTGATCCTGGGCAAATCTCTTCATGCCTATCCACCTCAGTTTTTCCAGCCGTAAAATGGGGATACCTACCCTCACATAGTTGTTGTGAGGATCAAACAAGATAATATTTGCAAGGCTAGCGTACTACCTGGCACATGATGGGTATTTAATAAATGCTTATGCCCTCCCTTCAGGGTGCTCAGCTCTTCCATGTCGTTGAGAAATAGCATTCGTGATGCCTCTAAGAGGGAGAGAGCATCCGCAGCTCAGGGATCAGAAAAGGTCTCATGGAAGAGGTGGGCTTGGAAGAAAGCTAGGGATTCTGTGCAGCAGAGGTGGCGAGCACATTGCTGATACGGGGAGCTGTCACTGGGCAAGAGATGGAATGTGGATGAGGAACAGTTAGAGGGCCAGCTTGTCTAGAAAGAAGAGTGTATGAAAGGGACTGATAGGCAACCAGATAGAGAAGGTAGGTGGGATCCTGATAACAACGAGATCTAAATGCTAGGTGAAAGAGTTAGCAGTTTATCCTGGCAGCAACTGAGGACCACAGAAGATTTTTGAGCAGGGGAGGGACATGGTCAGATCCATGTTTTAGAAATATCAGTGTGACACCTATGTGGAGATTGAGTTAGAAAAGAAGGAGATTGGGAAATAGAGAAACTAATTATAATAAACTGTCTCAATAGTTATTATGTTACTCAGCATTTCACATGGCATTTTGGCCAGAAGCAGAGCGCCTGGAACGGTGGATCCTTTCTACAATACGTCCTAATAACTCCCCAGTATTTCCCAAAGGTTGCCCAACAATGGCACCATGAGTGAGGATTCCCACCCATTGGCCATCAGGAGCATCACAATGATTGCTCAACCCCTCTCCATTCTGGGAGAGTGTTTACCTTCTGTGTTTACAGTCTGAGCACTTTCTGCTCAGGAAGATTTATTGTTTAGCTTAGTGGATACCTTTCATGCTTTTATCCAGGTGGAAGGGGGAAAGGCTATTTTACAACTCAAAAAATTCAATGGAGGAACAGAGTAAGGGAGAGTGAAGCTAGTAGACAAAATTTTAAGGGAGAAGATGTCCCAAAATAATATTGGGATTCTTAGGACAATCAAAATCCAAGGATTGGGGATGGGGCCTAATCTAGATCTCAAAGAATAGAAATATAGGTCCACAGTCATTGAATTTAACTATAGGACTTATTAATACTATATAGACCCTGATGGTAAGTACATAGAAAAAAGATATGGCATACACATACATGCTCATCAGCTTCACTGGCCACCCAATTTCCCAACTGCCAATTCTGGTCTTTCAGAGGAGCAGTAGTAGCCCATGGGTCAATTTTAGGAAAACTAGCCCTGTCTAGAACTCCTGGGTATGGCAGAGGGCACTGCAGTTAGGGATGGCGGACAAAGGCAATTGTACAATTGTATATGGAGTTGGGCTGCCCTCTCTAATGCCGCCACCCTCCCCAACTGAATTTGTCCCAGGTATTGGCTCTCCTAGTTATGACTCTGGTGATGAATCAACTAGATGAAGATACACACGGGGGAGGGGTGTCATATGAATTTATCCTTCATTCTAGCTTTTTCCATCTATCTGCCCCATCCTTCCCTCTAGTGAAAGAGCCCAGTTTGAACAGATTGCATTCCCTAGCTTGGAAGTATTAAAGGTAAGTGTCAGTAGACTTAGTAGGAGAAGAGCAGAAACAGAATTTCCCAATAGATGAATGCCTCAGGGTAGTATGCCAAAGAGGGCTTTCTGAGGAAGTAAAGTGTTATGGCATTCACGGGGGCACCTTTGGTTTTTTTTTTGTGTGTGTGGTTCTGAGGAAATAGGGAATCAGTTGCGGTATTGTAGAAAGAATATTGAACTAGAGTTCAACTAGCTTGGGCTTATGACAGTCACTTATCATTCTAGACCTCAGTTTCTTTATCTATAAAATTAGGATTAATGCCTTTCCAGCTCTAAATTTCTGATTCTTATTCTATCCGATTGTGTGTGTCCTGGGGGTTGTCCTGATAAAGCCTCCAGATGGGATGATTTTTTGGTGCATTCTCACCTAACAGCTGAAATAAATTATCAACAGTTCGTTTCTCATATTCCGTTTACCATTCCATCATGGCATGGGCTTTTTTCCCATTTTGTAAATGCTTTAGTATGGGAAAAAGCACGAATTGTGAACCTACATTTTGGAGAGAGAAAAAGGTCACCTGTAGACATAGCAGTGGAGACAGAAGCCTTGTGCCAGAGACTTTCTCCTGGCAGAAGGGGCCCCCAATCGGAGAGATTTCCTCCTTCTCTTGACTCGCAGACCTCCTTCCAAGAAATCTGGGGGAAAAGATACATAGTAGCCATGGTATGTTGAAGTCGGTTCCCCATTTGCAAGCATACAGCACTATAATATTACATAAGAAAAGTTTTATTTAATGGAACAACAAAATGGAAATCCCAGAATGAGCAACCATTAGTCTTGAGGATGTACGTTAATCCCCAGGGTCACTTAAAGGACCAAATATGGAGGTCCCTTTGGCAGAAATACCTCCTACAAGTCAGAAATCACAGTCTTGGAGCTGGAAAGGGACCTAGGAATCCAATCCATACCTAAATGAGAATTTCCTCCATGACCTTCCTCTCCTGTCTTCTCCTCCCCTCTCCTTTTATTTCCTCTCCTCTTTTCTTCTTCTATCTCTTCTTTCCTCTCTTTTTTTCTCTCTCCCTCCTTGTCTCTCTTTCTCCCTCCATCCCTCCTTCTGCCTCTCCTTCCTCACAGCAGAGGAATGTGATCTTTTTTTGTGTCGTGGATCCCCTTTGTAGTCTGGTGAAGCCTATGGACCCCCTTTAAGAATATTTTTAAATTCATACATTAAAATACATAGGATTTCAAAGGAAACCAATTAGATTAAAATACAGTGATCAAAGCTTTTCCAGGTTTACAGACCACAGCTGAAGAAGCCCTAGGGCATGGCTGACTTGCTTTTCAGATTAGCCTGGCAAGTCTCTCCAGAATCCTTTTATTTTTTAGGGCTACCCTCACCCACCCAATCTCTTCCCCAACCAGAAGAGAGCAAAAAACTTCCCAAGTCCTCTTCTCTCCGTTTGCCACTCCTCTTTCCTAAAAAAAAGATCTTCAGCCTCCCCTAGTTACCAACACATTCATCCCTTGTGGGGTGGATATACTTTCTTTTCCCCAGTTACTCAAATGAGAAAGGGAGGTGAGAGGAACGAGTATCTCGACATTCACTGTGTGTCAGATTGGGTGATCAGAAAGTACACGCCTCAGTCATTTCTTAAAATCCCCATAATTCAACCGATCCCAGGTGCAGGCAGCATTTTTTTCTGCTGGAACCCTGTCACTCTCTCAGCAGGAAATCATTACTGAAGTTGGAAGCTCCTATCAGCCAGCTCTGCCGCACCGTACGAGATGTGCTAGTTACAGACATCCCATGCTGATAGCACTCCCAGCAGCACGGACTGCCAACATTGCTATTAGCAAAGCATATGTCTACACTGCCTTTGTATCCAGTTCCAAAAGCAGAACACTTCTAGGATGCCCCAGAGGCTGGGCCTTACCAGTTGCAGCCAAAGTAAACCCTCTACCTTTGGGGGAGGGGGGAAGCACAAGGAGAGCTCATGAACCCATGCAGATAACTTCTCAAATAATCTGTTCTTTTTAAACAGAACTCCTAAATTGACCAGTGTAGACAAGAGATATTCTGGCTCTCCACACAAGCAAAATAGATAACTATTCAGTCAGCCAGTCAATAAGTATTTACTAAGTGCCTACTATGTTCCAGGCACCTTGTTAAGTGCTGGAATACAAAGAAAAGTAAAAGTCAGTCCCTGCCCTCAAGGAGCTTACAGTCTAATCTACCCACATGATATGATTTGAAGATGCTGGAAGACCCTTAAGGAAGGCCAGAACTGAATCTTTCTAAATGTTATCTCTCCCTCAACACCTAGCACAGTACTCTGCAGACAGCAAGCATTTAATAATGGAGGATTTTTGAGGGTTTTTTTTTTAATTGAAGTAATGGCATTTCCTCTTTATATAGTTAGTAGCTTATTCAACTGTAAAACAAGGGGGTTGGATTAGATGGCTTTGGAGGTCCCTTCCATCTCTAGATTATAGATCTAGGTATCTACCTATGATTACTCTAGATTTGTCAGCCACTACAAACTTCTAATTTCCAGCCTTCCAGCCATTCCCCTGGGTTAGAAAACCATGGTCGGAATAGAGAAACCCATGTTTCCATTAGCATAGAAGAATTAATGTATCAGATTAGTTGACTTCTTATAATAAAGAGAAGGGAACCTGGCACTGGGAGGAATGATATGCAGATGGATAAGTTTCTTCCTTCCTTCCTTCCTTCCTTTCTTCCCTTCTTCCTTTCTTTCTCCTTCTTTCTTTCTTTCTTTCTTTCTTTCTTTCTTTCTTTCTTTCTTTCTTTCTTTCTTTCTTTCTTTCTTTCTTTCTTTCTTTCTCTTTTCTTCCTCTTCCTTCCTTCCTTCCTTCCTTCCTTCCTTCCTTCCTTCCTTCCTTCCTTCCTTCCTCTCTTTCTTTTTTGTTTCTCTCTTTTTTTCTCTCTCCTTATCTTGTCCAGGCTGTATGTGCAGCCATTCATGGGTGGTCCCACTGATGATGAGCACAGAAGCTTTGACTTGCTTTGTTTCCAACCTGGGCTAGTTCCCAACCCCTGCTGGTGACTCCCGGGGACGCATTATATTCCTTCTGGACTTCAGCTTCCCCCAAAGCTAGGGCTATAAGCATGCACCATCACTCTTGGCAAATGGTAAGTTTCCAGGGATGGGGTGGGGTTGTACTAGGACAGCAATAAGTCTGGATCACAGATGGGAGAGAGCAGGCTGAGACTGATGGGGTATCTGGTGTTGACAGCTAGAGGAGGAAGCATCTAGGCTCGTTTCTAGACCAAGAAGAAACCCAGGAGTCCATCCAGTGTAGAGTCTCCAAAGGGGATGGTGGACAGGGGGACCCTCCAAAGTGTGGTGGGTAGAGTGATACACCAAAATCAACTTTGTCCACTTGGACGTTTTGCCTAGGGCCATCTGGACTTCATGTCAGAAAAAGGGATGGAGCAAGGAGAAGAAGTGGTAGTGGGCTGAGGGAATTCTTGTGGGTTGTATGGAATTCTGAAGTGTAGAATTCTGGTCACCATAGAACCAAGCCCTATAAGACAAGACAAAGAGGCCACTTTTTTTAAAATTTTTACCCAGAGATGTCCATAGCCCAGGGCCAGAGTTCTGCCTTGAGGATTTACTAAATGATAACTGTTAAAGACTCATCCACTTGATTTCCAAACAGGAGCTTAGAGGGCCCCTTTATGCGTCTTTTCTGAAAGATTAAAGGGGAGAAAGAAGACAAAAAAAAACCTCCCACAAAAACCTACCTCTATGGGAATGGCCCCGAGACATTAAAATGTGTTCTCTTCCTTTGAAGCAGCTGTTAAGTGTTTCAGCCTCCCACATCTCACCCAGGCTGGCTCCCTTCTAAAGTTGCATTCCTGGCAGGTCCAAGAGTCAAGAAAAAATCCACCAGAACAAGCAGTGCCCTGGTGCTCTCCAGTTACAAGGCAGGTGGACGGTGAAGTCACAGTGAATGGAAACAGTGTTGACTGCTTTCCAGAGATTAAGGATGCTCCCGTCCTTCCAGGGGCAGGCCTGCCTGCCCTTCAGAATTTCCCTGGAAAATTCTTATTTTTTGTTGTCATTTATTTTTTCATCTTGGAGAAAAATTCTCTCTGCCAGCGTTTACTCTTTCAGCAAAGGAAGCTGTTCTTTTTGCCATTAACAAAATCCTTTGGGGGCAGCTAGGTGGCACAGTGGATACAGCTCCAGCCTTGGAGTCAGGAGGACCTGAGTTCAAATCCAGCCTCAGATACTTGACAATTACTAGCTGTGTGATCCTGGGCAAGTCACTTAACCCCAATTGTCTCACCAAAAAGCAAAAAAAAAAAAATCCTTTACCCATACAAGCTTGTCTGATATGGGGATACTTTGTATAAATGGACTCTTCTGGGAGATTTTTCAACATTTCATAGGAATCCGTCTGCAGAGAAAAAGACTTGTGGTCATTGAATATGTTTTTCTAATTGTTTGTCTAAAGTAGGGGTTCCTTTTTTTTTCCTTTTTTTAAAGTCTTCTGGGGCAGCTAGGTGGCATAATGGATAGAGCTCCGGCCTTGGAGTCAGGAGGACCTGTGTTTAAATCTGGCCGCAGACACCTGACACTTACTAGCTGTGTGACCCTGTCACTTAACCCCATTGCTTAGCAAAAGAAAAAGAAAAGACTGGGTCTTCCTATCTTAACCAGGTCACCCACAGCCACTCCTTCTCTGTTTCTGACTTGAGACAGTTTGCCCCTGCACAGCCTAGTGAACCTCCCACTTCTAAGGGTTCACCACATTGGTGCCAGACTTAGTGTGGACACCCAAAGGACTCTAGTCCTCCTGCATCTGAGAACTCTTGAACTCAAGAAATCCACTAGCCCCAGTATCATGGAACAGAATTGTTTACCACCACACCCAGTAATGCAGGGGTCCTTAACCTTGGGTCCACCACTAGATTTCAGAGGCTCTAATAAATTGGATGGTAAAATATATCTTCATTTTCACTTCTTTTTAAAATGTATTTATTTAGTATTTTATTTTTCCCTAATTAATCTAAAAACATTTTTCAACATTCATTTTTAAAATTTTTTTGAGTTGCAAATTTTCTCCCTCCTTCCCCACCTCCCTCATGGAGAAAGCAAGCAATCTGATAATAGGTTATATATGATTTTCACTAATCTCTAACCAAAATTTAGTATTTTATTCAATCATGAATTTTAAAGAATATATTATTCTTAGAAGGTGTCTATATACTTCACCAGACTGTCAAAGAAATCCATGAAACAAACAAAAAAATAGGGGGCAGATGGCCCCAGTCACACATCCATACACTAACTAGTGAGCTAAGAAAAGAAAGATTTATTTTTTTTAATTTACATTTTTCCTAAAATGGCAGAGCTGAATTTACATATCAAATGTCAAGTTTTTAAAAAGTCATTGGCCCGAACACTAGATTGACTTTGTTCTTCAGGTCTTTGCTTTTGTTCTCTGGACAGCAAGGTATTTAAAGAGGGAAAAGGTTCTCAAAATGCCCAATGACATGGCTACTTATTTCCAAAACCATGATATGACAGTGCAGTTAGGTAGGTTAATTATAGTTATAAAAATAATAATTACTGTTTCAGATCAATTTTCCTTATCTGAGGTACCAGGAGAGTTCTTTCCATACCTCTACATAGTGTTGGGCTGGCCACATGATATCATGTAAGGAGTCTAAATTGGACTTGGCATTGTCCTACTGGGTGTTCTATGTCAGAAAGAATCCGAGTTTTCCATTTCTTTTCTCATTTCTTTTCTACATAATTTAGATACCTTCTTGAGCTTTCTTTAGTCATTCACTACTTTATGTGATTGGATCAGAGTGTGGCCTCAAAATTGCTTAAAGTCTTCCAGGATCTGACTTTACCTTCTTTTATCCAATCTTTTTTTCAACTTTTCCCCAGCATACTAGAGTCACATGGCATAGCAGGTACCGAGAGCTTGCCTTGAAACTAGGAAGACTCAGGTTCAAGTCCTGCTGCAGACACATACTAGCTGTGTGACCCTGGGCAAGTCATTTAAGCTTTAAGTGCTCTAGGCAGCTGCCTGAGAGTATAAGAGAAAGGAAGGAAGGAAGGAAGGAAGGAAGGAAGGAAGGAAGGAAGGAAGGAAGGAAGGAAGGAAGAAGAGAGAGAGAGAGAGAGAGAAAGGAAGGAAGGAAGGAAGGAAGGAAGGAAGGAAGGAAGGAAGGAAGGAAGGAAGGAAGGAAGGAAGGAAGGAAGGAAGGAAGGAAGGAAGAGAAAGGAAGGAGGAAGTAAGTCAGGCAGGAAGGTATCTACCTTCTTTGGCAGAGAGAGTTTATTTATGCGGGAGTTTTCCAACACCCATGAAATCACGGTTCTAGTCCCTAGGCCCAGAATGTACCTTCCGTTCTTGACAGGGCTCTTTCCCCACCATTCCCTGAATGTGCCGTACCTATGAGTACTTCACCTTACTTTTGTTTATGCTGTTATCCTTGCCTGGGATGTCCCTTCATCTTTCCTTTGATTCTCCAAATCCTACCCATCTTTCAGGAATCCAGGTAAGTCCGATCTCTCTCCAGAAGACCTCCTTGAGCACTCTGGTCCACATTCTCCCACCCCCCTTTTCTGCACAATTGCCATCAAAGTGGGCATCACCCAATTTAGCGCTTAGGAGTTGATTCTTAGCTACATTGTAAGGGCCCTGCAAGTCTGGATCTGGATCTTTCCCTCCATCTCTTGTTTTCCCATAGCAGGAGCTCAGTAAATACGTATCAATGATAATTTATATACTATGCATTTCAAAACCATGTAATTGTTTCCTCTGTGCTATCAGAGACAGTTCTGCATACTGGACAGAAATGCTGGGCTTGGAGTCAGGAAAACCTGGGTTTAAATCCCACCTTGGACCCTAGTAAGCTCTGGGTAACTTATTTAACTTCTCTGACTTCTAGTCACCTTATCCATAAGATGGAGATAAGAATGCCTGTTGTACTTGTCCCATTGGGCTCTCAGGAGAATCAAATGAGATAATGTGGAGACAACTGAGATGATCAGAGAGCTCAGTGGCTCAATGGACAGAGCGCTGGACTTGCAGTCAGGGAGACCTTGGGTTCAAATCCCACCTCGGTCCCTTATTAGCTACATGACCTTGGGCAAGCCACAGTTTTCTCATCTGTAAAATGGGGATAATAATGATCACAGAGTTGAGTTTAGAATGAGGTAAATACAGTCCTTTGTGCTATATAAATGCCTCGTTAGTTTCTCTTTTTTTGTTCGAAGCACTTTGAAATGCTAAAGCACTACATAAATATCAGTTACTCAAGCACATCATTCCATCTCTCAATGCCCCGGGGCAACCCCTCAGACTCTAGTTGGAGAAATTTCTCATCTGCTTTGGTACAGGAGAAATTCCTCACTGGGAGGTCCCTGACACCAGTGAAATCACAGGTCTGTTTGCTTTTTTTTAAGTCACCATTAGAAAAATAGGTATCATTATATCTTCATTTCAGCAGTTAAACTGTAGTTGAATTGGAAAAGCCCCCAAAGAAGCCTAGACTACCATGTACTGTTTTGGAACATAAAACATCAACTTTAAAATGTTTTTCAGGTTGGGAAAGAAAGTGACAGTAGCAATAAAACCCTCAGTTACATCTCTTGCAATACCTTAGCACATCCTGCTATAGTTATTATAGGACACAATAGACTTCACGTTCTGCCCTTGTACTTCCTACAGAACCCCCTGATACCTAAGCACAATAGAAGTCAAAAAATCATGTGAATTCATTTCATTTTATTTCTGATTTTTTTTCCTATACATGGTGCCTCAGAACAACTTTTGATTTGAATCAGCTCAATCACTTAAAAAAGCATATATTAAGCACTGGCTGTGTGCCACCGGGCCCTGGGACACAAGCAATTCCTGCCTTCAAGGAGTTTACAGATTATCAGAGGAGGTAACATGTGTACCTATAAATACATACAAAATTAAATACAGAATTGGGTTTTCAGTAATCCAAGAGGTGGGTATGGAGGGGAGGGTTATTTTGTCTTAAATATGCACCTGGTGCTGACTGATCATGACTGTTGAGCTCCTATCAAATCTCTTTCTATGTCTTGAGGCACAGACCTCAGCCCAGCTATAGACCTCAAATAATGTTCCACCATCGTCTCGAAAAGAACTTAACTCATTCGTTCGACAATGGTTTAATTTACAGACGTAGGCAAAAACAGAGCAGTCACTGTCTTTAAGGGACAGGGCGGGTAGACAAGGGGAAATGGGGAATGGTACAGCATGTACCACTTACTGCTGCTAAGTAAATCCAAAATCAATAAAAAGAAAGGATAACTTTAGGAGGGCCAACAGCTGGAGAGAGGAGATGGATTGCCGTGTATGGGGAATAGTTAGCGGGCCAGTGTGATGAAAACATTTTTTTTCCAAATGAATCCATGGGTGTAGGCAGAACAAAAGGAAAGCCTACAGAGTTCCTGGATAGTCATGTGGGGAGCTTTGCTAATTAACCCCTAAAATAACGCCTTCTTCTAGCTTTTGTCCTCTATTTTTGGTTCCAAACCCTAATTTCATTTCTCTGTCTCTGGTGGCAACTTATTTCTAGGTCTTTTTCTTTAAGAAACCACCCTGGTTTACTGACCAGGGCTGTTACTAAGGTGGTACAAAAGGCTTTTCCCAGGCATTAACAATAGGAGAAGTTCACTTCCCTGGTGGGGGACAGGGTGTGCTTACTTATTAGAATGGTCTGGAGATCTTCCTGCCCTACAGTCCTTTGCCAGTCTGACCCCTTCTCCCAAGGTTGATAGAGAGTTGATGGATGGTTGATGCAGGAAAAAAGAAAGAGACATCACAGGGCACCAGAGGCTGAGGAAGGCAGGGGCAATGGGTCACCCTCTCTCCTAGCATTACTGCATTTTTGTCAAGCTGTCTCTCTTGGGGGCACATATTTGCAGCTATTACCCCAATGGGAGTAGGGTTGGATGATAATGACCAATGTGGGACCATTCTTGATTTGATACCCTCTTCCAAAGTGCTACTTTAATTTGCCCCCAAATGCCAGCTCTGAAGCTAAACCAGAGAAAGTGACCAGTGAGGTAGCTAGGTGGTACAGTAGATAGAGTTTTTGATAGGCCGGGGGCCAGGAAGACCTGAGTTCAAATTTGACCCCATATTCAAACTAGCTGTGACCTTGGGCAACTCACTTAACCTCTGTTTGTCTCCGTTTCCTCATTTGTAAAATTGGGATAATAATAAGTACCCCCCGGATTGTTGTAAAGATCAAATGAGATAATAATATAAAGTGGCTGGCACGTAGTAAATGTTATATAGATGAAATTAGCAGAGCTGAGTTTCCATGGCCTTAGTTTGAATTTGGATTGGGCCTCACATCAATCTCCTTGTCATAGAGAAACTGTGGTCTCCATTGCTGTCCTCAAACAGAATAAGGAAATGTGGGGTGGTCAGGGAGGACGAGCATCTGTGGTGTGAGAGGCTTGCCAAGGCCTCTTCAGGCTGTTCATCTCTCTTTGGTATCCACCTGGCACCCGACTCTCACCTGTGGCTCCAAGAAGCTGTAGCAGCGCAGCAGTCACAGCTCAGTAAATCGTCCTGGCAGACGGACTAAACCAGATTGAGGGTAACCAACGGGCCTCAAACTTGTCAGTGAGTGAGGGGGAGATGTCTGCTCCAAGCATGTGAAGACTTCCTCTGGTGGGCTGGGCACATTGGAATGATTTATTCCCACAGCCATGACAGTGGCTGAAGCAGGCGCTGTGGAGCAGTTAGAGATTGGTCAGACACTGAAGATACCAAAGTCATCCAGCGTGTCCTAGGCCATGGCCAGTTGTCTTGATTTTTGTCATGCCATTGGACTTAGATGACTCTGAAAGAGAGGGTGAGGCTGATGCCTTTGTGCGACTCTGCCTCACTTCAGTTCACGGGCGACTCAAGACATCACCCCATGATGTCACTGGTCTTCTTTAAGAACAAAGGGTAAACAACAAAACAGAACATGGCTACATAAGGTTGCATTAGGTCATGCTCTTTAACTTATGCCCTTAGAATCAAAGCTCTTTGAAATCAGTATATACAGTCAACCAGCCTTTATCTGAAATCCAGGTGATAAGCAATCTCTACTAATCAGTCTCCCTCCTCCCCTGCCCCCATTTTGCCCTCCATTTCTGACAGTGATATTATAAGCAAACAAGCCATACCTAGGATTGATTCCAACATAATACCTTCAAGTATACCACTGTGTCATTTTAGAGATTCAGCCCTAACTCTTCAGCTTTCTACATCTACCCCTCTAACACTCATACAATGCAAATGGCTATTCATACGGACAATCTTGGAGCATCATAAAATGCTGACAAGTTTTCTGATTCTGAATGATGTTTGGCAATTTCATCAGCCAGAAGGGTTCCCTATACTGACTGGCTGCAGCCTCTCTAAATATTAGATGCTGAGGATCATGTCTGGCCCATATAGGTGCTATATAAACTCTTGACTGATTGCTTCTGCTATCATTGTTAGCCAACCTAGTAATGCTGGTAACCAACCTAGGGATGAGCTTCTCCCAGCTTTGCCATGCTGGTCTTCAGATGATAAACATGCACTCTGTCTTGGGGCCTGTACTTGAATCCCTTCCTCCTTGGGGGGGTTGGGGAGACAACTTGACAGAATTTGTTCTTAGCTGGTAGAGCCTCTGGGTGTATAGAGTTACCCCTGTATAAGAAGACATGCAAGCAGGACTTTGGTGGAAGGGAAGAGGGGAAATATACACTATTACAGACATTCCAGTGGGGAGAGCACTGGATCTGGAGTCAGGAGTTCAGATCTGCTCTCCATCTCTTACTGGCTGTGTGATCACAGACAAGCCACTTTAGTTTGCCTTAGTTTCTTCATCCATTAAATGGGGACAATAATTGTGCATACCTTCCTGGGTGTTGAGGATAAAATGATATCATATTTCTAAAGCTCTATGCATACCTTAAAGTACTATATAAATGGGAGCTATTGCGATCATCATTCTTTAACCAGGCTAGTCAACAAACTAAGGTATCCCCTGTTCTAAATAAGTGGGAATTGATAGTACTAACATAGTGGAAATAATTTATAAATGGAGTATTTCTAGATTAAAAAAGAAAAAACAGATCCCTTTTCTTTTTTCTGATTAAATTTTGTTTTTATTATGAATTTAATTATCAACAAACACAAACATTCCAATATATAAAGAACATAAAACGAAAGCATGAACTTCCATTAGGCACAGTTTATTATTATTTTTTAAGTAGTAACAATTTCCTTGTTCGTTTGCAATCCCTTATGAACCATTTTTTCTTTATTTTCTTCTGTGTGGTTTTTTTGCTTTATTAGTATTCTTTTTATTTCTTTTTTTTTTGTATCTTTATTGCTTCTTTCTAATTCTACCTGCCTTCCTCCTCCAAACAGATGCCTTCCCTCGTGACAAATAAGCAAAACAAATCCACAGACTGCCGGCACCTTTTTTTCCTGGGAGAAGGTAAAAGCTAACATGTAAGCCTACTCAATAGGTAGAAAGGTACTCAATAAATGCTCTGCTTACTGATAAGAGGCTCAATTCTATGTGAGTAGATTGCCTCAAATGGGGACTTTCTCTTTTCTCCCTCTCTTTAGTATATCCTGCAGTAGAGATTCAGCTTAGAAAGGTCCTTTTTAAGGCCATTACTTGGGCTTGAATTTTTTTAGTAATATTTTTGTACCCTAATAGCATTTCTAAATGACACTTTCAAAAATGTAGCTTCCTCTAAGAGGAAGGCTTTCTAAGCCTTAGGCCCTGGTCTAGAGTCCTATCTGTTGCTGGAGGGGATATTATTCACAGCAGATGATGGAAACCCCTATGAGACTAATAAAAACAAGTATAAAATAGAGGGTTTTCTAAGTGCCTTTAATCAAGTGTATTTTCATTTTCCTCTCAGTTCACTATTGCTTTTCGGTAAATCTGCTTAGTCCCTAAGCTTTCAGAAATGACACAGCACATCTGAGTAGCAGCTGGGCAACAGAACCTGAGAAAAATCAAAAGTCCCAATCACCGCAGCCCTGGGGCCGGGATGCTTACTCAGCACAGTCGTCGGCCTGTGAGCCCGGTCCATCGCATCTAAATGACTGCATCAATTCCCTTCCCCATCAGTCAGCTAGGGAGTTCAAACAAGAAGGAGACAGCAAGCACTTCGCATCACCTAGGTGAGGGGGGCCCTGCCTTAGCCCAATCAGGCTTAAAGAAAGCTCGTGCCTTGAAAACGCCATCTCAAATCAAGGGCGGTCCCAGATTGGTTTGTCATCTGACCCTGTTCCCAGGACAGGCCAGTTATTGGCTCTTCCCAGGAGACCAGCTTCCAGAGGCCTATTCTCTGAATCCACTGTTCAAAGGAGAGTGGAGAGGATAAACACCTGGCCAGTCTTGTAGGGAAGTACACCGTGATTCAGGTTCTTTCCCCATACTCTGAACAGATCTACTGGTGTATTATAAATAGACCAACTATGCACAATACCTGAAACAAATGATGTTCCATAATGTATAAGCCCCTGGAAACTTGCACAGACTGAGGGCTTAATCAATGCTGTTTCATTTAAACTGGCATATTGACTCTAAGCAAATATGTGTCTGAACCATCAAAACCAAAGATCAAAGCTTCCAAAAACACAAGCTAATTCATAATTATATTGTGATTTATACAACTATTCCCAAAGCAAAATGTCTCTTTGTTTAAGGAAGATATTGGGACTTGATATTGGTGACTGTGAGTAAATCCATGGGCTTTTTGTTTGTTTGGGGTTGTTTTTTGCAGATTAGGTCTTGGATTTCATGTCGCTGTTCAGTTGTTTTTCAGTCATGTATGACTCTTTGTGACCTCATTTGGGGTTTTCTTGGCAGAGATACTGGAATGGTTTGCCATTTTCTTCTCCAGATCATTTTACAGATGAAGAAACTGAGACAAACAGGGTAAGTGACGTGCCCAGGGTCACACAGCAAGTAAGTGACTAAGGCTGGACCTGAACTTAGGTCTTCCTGACTCCAGGCCCAGAGCTCTATCCACTGTGCCACATGGCTGCCCTTTGGGTTTCATACCAAAGCTCTTAGAACAGTCAACATCTTCTCAGATTAACAATGTTAATAAAAAACTTAGAGCCTTAATTGAGCAAATAAGCAATGGCCCTCAAGAATAGCTATGTGGACAAAGTCATAATTCATTATTTTTTTCCTGTCTTATTGTTGATGTCATATTGGTCTGTGTTCAGTCTTTGAGAGGCAGTGTGTTACAGGACAGAGGTGGCAAATACTCCCATGTTTGGCCCAAACTAAACTAAAATGTATTTGGAAAGTATTTAGCAAGACAAAAATATAACAAAACTTAGATAATATGTGGTTTTCTAAGCCCATGCCTTACCCACAGGGTTTACCTCTGTAGTGCCAGTGAATCAAACAATATCTGAAGTACTAGAATACAGACAATGGATTCAGCTTAATTGGTGTTGCTCTGAAGGACAGAACTAGAATAAATGCGTGAAAATCATAGGAGTGGGGCAGATTTTAGCCCAGTAAAAGAAATAATTTCCTTCCTGAAAATTAAATAGGCTGCCTTGGTAGGTAGTGAGCTTCCTGTCACTAGAGGTATTTGAGAAGAAACTGGATGGCCCTGTGTTGTAGATATTATAAAGTGGATTCCTGCATTGGGTAACCCCTAAAGACTCTTTCAACTCTGAGATTCTGTAAAAAATAGCAAGAGCTAACCAAATCAGCAAGCTACTAATACAATATTACCACTTACTCCCAAGGGCAGGTATTCAAATAGTAAATGCTAACAGGGAATTTCCTCCCTAAGATCCCCTTGCAATCATTTCCAAAGAAAAGGTGAAAACCTAAGATTCCCATGGCCAGCTGGCCTTGGCCTTTAAAGTCTATTTGAGCTTATTCAGGTACACTTCTGACTAACACAGGATGAGGAAAATCCCAGTGTATGGAGAGACCACACATTTCATTTGAGGAAGCTTGGGAGCCGGGACATTCCACTAGACAGGTTTTACATTTCAGTTAAGAATCCAGTCCCACATCAGAAACAGGAATGTATCTGTAAGCACAGCATTACCTGTTGCCCCAGATTTTGCATACGCTGCTGTGTAGGGTCATGCGGAGACAGCAGATCCCCATGAGAACAATGCTCATAACTGCCTGGAGTCAGATACTGCAGGACACGTCATGCCACTGAAAATGGAACCCGTCCATAGAGGGAAAGGCTAATAAGACACTATTTATTCCTGCAATAAACATTTATTAAGCACATTCTGTGTTCAACACACTGTCCTAGGTACTGGGAAGAGATACAAGGATAAATCAGATATTCCTAGCCTGCCCCCAAAGAGTCTATAATTTAGGGAAGCATCAACTCATACTTTGTCAGGTTTGGTCACCCAGAAGGCACCTATCAATTACCTTGCCCCTAAAGGGATGAACCAGGAGATAACAGACACACGTTGCAAGGAATCAAATTTACGTCCTTTATTAGAAAAAACTTGCCAACAATTTGAGCTATTCTAAAATGGAATGGGCCACTAGGGAAGTAAAGGATTCCCACTCATTTGAGGTCATCCAGCCAAGACAAGATGGTTGAAACCACTTATTGAGAAGGCCATAGAGGGGATTCTACAGCAATGGAGCACCAAGCTCCATGTTTTTAGTTATCTCCCATAAAACATGTAAGAGAGTAGGGATAAGTAGTATGAACTTTGTTTAAAGATAAGGAAGCCAAAGTGATTTCCTAAATCCCCAGAGGAGATCAGGAGCAGAGGCAAAAGCAGAAGAAGGACATCTCAATGGAGCACCTTTCTCATGACTGGTACTATCCAATGGAGGACTGCTGTTAGGCAGGAAGGAGCAGAATCATAGAATGCTAGAGTTGGAAGGAACCTTAGAGATCACCTTGTCACAGAACCACAAAATATCAATTAGGTGGGACCTCAGAGACAATCCAGGCAATCTGGGGTCTGAACAAGAATGTGTCCTATCTACAAGTGGTCATTCATGCTTCCCAAGGCAGCCCATTCCATATCAGGATGGTACCTTTACCTCAGGTTGAAATCTACCCCTCTGTAACTTTCACCCACTTCTAGCATTCCCCGATGGGGCCAAGCAAAATGATTCTTTCTTCACATGACAATCCTTCCAACACTTGGCAGTTATCATATTCCCTAAACCTTCCCTTCTCCAGGCTAACTATCCCCCAGTTTCTTCTTCTCCTCTTATGGTACTGTCATCAAACCATTCTAGTTGGCCTTCTCTGGAGATTCTAAAGCTTGCTAATGTCTTTCCTATGAATATTATCCAAAATGTTCTCCCTAATGTTACTGTCTTCTCTCTGAAACTGCCTCTCATATTATCTTGTATATATCTCACCTATACATAGTTTGTGTATTGTCTTTTTCATTAGACTGTGAATTCCTGGAAAGAAGGGACTGTTCTAGGGGGGTCTTTCTTTGTATCCCCAGTCTTTAGAACATACCCTGGCATATAGTAGGTGCTTAATAAATGCTAATTGACTGTCACAAGTATAGCTATACCATGAATGCATACACTGTTCAAAGTGCGATACAGATGGCAGGGGGTCAGCTAAGTGGTACAGTGGATAGAGTGCTGGCTCTGGAGTCATCTTTCTGAGTTCAAATCTGGTCTCAGATACTTACTAGCTATGTGACCCTGGACAAGACATTTAACCCTGTTTGCCTCAGTTTCCTAATCTGTAAAATGAACTAGAGAAGGAAATGGCAAACCATTCCAATAGCTTTGCCAAGAAAATCCCAAATGGGGTCACAAAGAGTCAAACACAACTGAAAAACAATACCACAACAACAGATAGCAGACCCCAGTGACAACAGTACTCATAACTGCCTGGAATTAGATACTGCAGGACAATTCTGCCCCTTAAAATGGGACCCTATAAGTCTCCACGGTGTTATGAGATAGGACCAACACTCCCTTTGTGGCATAGCCATATCTTATTAAATTGCAAACCCTTTGAGGGGGCAGGGACCATGTTTATTTATTAACTTTCCTATATGTCAAGGGCATCACCATTTTTCCATCCACTGAAGATCACAGTCTTCAAGTCATCCTTAATTGTTCAGTGTCTCTACCCATACTTAATCAGTTTGCATGTCTTATTGATTCTACCTCCATAAGATCTCATGTGTTCATTCCCTTCTCTTTACTCATATAGCCACCAACCTGGATCGGGTCCACATCACTGCTCACCTTGACTACTGCATGAATCGGTTTCCCACACTGATCCCCCCACTCTCCAATCCATCCTCCACACAGCTTCCAAAGTGGTATTCCTAAAAGCCCAAGTCTAACTATACCACTCAACCTTCTCAAAAACCTACAGAGGTTTCCTATTGCCTCTAAGATATATTTCTGTTTGGTGTTAAAAGCTTTTCATAACCTGGCTCCAACTTACTTTTATAGGCTTTTAACACATTCTTCTCTTTCGGTCACTGGTCTTTGCCAAACTAGCTTACTTTCTGTTCCTAATACGTGACTTCAGTCTCCACCTCTATGTCTTTGAGTAGACTGTCCTCATGCCTTGAGTATACTCCTTCCTCACCCCTGCCTCATAATCTTTAGCTTCCTTTAAAGTTCTGTTCAAATGCTGTCCCCTCCATAAGACTTTTCCTCATCTCTCTAATTGTTACTGCCTCTCTGTCCCACCCCCAATACCTTGTATTTACATATACCCATATTATACACACACACACACACACACACATAAATTTAAATGTATACATGGGGTGTCCCAAAAGTTTTACAACAGTTTTAAGCTTTAATAGTTTAAAACAGCTTTAGATTTAACAGCTTTAAGCGGCATTAACACTTTTGGGATGCTGCATGTGTATGTGTATTTGTGTGCGCCCCCACATACATACATATATACATACATATATCTTTATTTGTACATGTACATCCTTTGCCTCCAATTACTTATAAGCTCCTTGAGGGAAAGAACTATTATAATTTTTTCTTTATATCCCAAGAACCTAGCACAGTGCCTAACACACAATTAGTACTTAACAAATGCTTTTTGATTGATTTTTGCATATTCCCCAATGCCCAGCACAACGAATTGCATGTTGGGTTTAATAAATGTTTGTTGATTGAATGCCCAGCCCCCTCATCTTTGTAGATGAGAAAACTGAGTCTAAGAGAGACAATGTGACTTGTTCTGGGTCACACAGATAGTGGCTACATGATTTTCACTGGTTTCTCCCACCCACTGGCTTTTAAAAGTATAGATATAAAAGTGTATATATGTATATAGATACATATGTATTATATACATATGTATATATACACACACACTCATACACATATATACATATATGTTATATACTATATGTAAATATAAAAGTATATATACACAAGTGTGTGTGAAATATAAAAGAGTATGTGTGTGTATATGTATATATATATACATATACACATACACACACACACATGCAGACATGCACATGTGCAGACACACATTCCTATGGAAGGAAGAGAAGGAAAGTAAGGTGGAGAAAAGAAAGGAAAAGATGAGAAAGAAAGGAAGAAGACGAAGGGAAGAAGGTAAAAGAAAATTCATAGTACCGTCTAGAAACATTAATTGTCCTTCTCCATCCTCATAACTCACCAAATCATCCTCCTGTGGGTTAGACTTAATTACAGTCTGGTTTAAACTCATACTGGACATGGTTATGAATTCTCATTCTGATGCCAGAATATGCATCTGGAAGAATGACTGGGTGGGAAGGCTCCTTCCAACTTCATTCTGTTCCAAATATGGAAATACTGAAGAATGTTAAGATTGATTTCAATGGGAAGAATTAAGTGCAGTGTCTCTGAAGGCTTCTTGGCTCTAAGATCCCCTAAAGAACGTCATAGTCCTCTGACCGACTCAAGCAGTGACATTGAAAATTAGAAGAATCATGATTTCTCCAATAACAATAACTTTTACCTGGCTTATATGACAGGGCACTGCTTAATTTAGTGATTTTCTTTTCTTTTCTTTTTTTTTAAAAAGCAGAACTAAGCCTACACATTTTTTTTTAAATCATCGTCCACTCAGTAAGTGCCTCCTATGCGCTCAATTCTTTGCTATTTTTCCTACTTTTCAGTTCCTAGTCAGAGCCTTTCTAAGTAATTATCACTTCCTTGGTATTATAAGGAAATACTTAGCAATTATAGGGATAGAGACTGGACCTGTGATTGCATTGATATAAGGAACTTTCTGGATCAGGAAACTCCCTCCTCCAATACTGGTTGGCATCTTCTCTGCAACTTTATAGCCTTTCAGAATTGCCTGAGAAATTAAATGACTCCCCCAGGGTCACACAGTCAATATGCATCAGAGTCAAGACTTGAACCCAGGTCTTTGTGGCCTCTTTTCTATCCACTATGCCACGCCATGATTCTCTCTATCACATGGCAGTTGAACTCGAAATGGTGAATTCTTAGCCCCATTTATTTAAAGGCCCATTCCTTGATAGCCTGTCATGAGGCAGGGGGCTTGACTAATTGACTTTTCAATTTCCTTTGCTGCCCTCAGATTATATGATCTTCAGTCAAGATCTTTATTTTCACTAGTGATCACTTCGATGACCCAAAGACTTTGGCTTTTTGGTATTTTATATTCATCACCACTCTAAGGGTGAAGATCTGTTATGATCTCATCAGTGTGAACCTTATCTCCTTTGGCACAGAATGCAACCCTGCAGGCCTGCCTTCCTCCCTGATTCTTGTCCTTATCCAACCATCAGTTCACCACTAACATACTGGGGGCCTTCTTGGTATTCTTATCACATTGTGTAGATAGCGATGAAGCACCTGGGCTGTCCATCACACACACATCCTTGCTCTCACTTTGTGACTGGCCTATCTTTTTTCCTGTTGTACATTTCTCACGGTCATTCATTCATTTATTCAGTGGGGTGTAGGAGTGTTCAGGGAGGACTAGCACCTACAGTGTGATGGCTTGCCAAGCCCATTGGCTACTCATCCACCATTGGTGTCCACCTTCACCCAGCTCTCACCTGTGACTCTAAGGAGCTGTAGCCACACCACTTCAGCAGATGGGCTAAACCACCCAACAGGCCACTGAACCTGTCAGTGAGTTAGTGGGGTACCTACCCCAAGCGTGAGCCATCCCCCAGCAGAATGGGTGGATGAGAACAATTTGTTCCAAGGGCCATGAAGGCGGCTGAAGCAGGTAGCGTGGAGTGCTTAGAGCTTAGTAAGATATGGAAGGTACCAGTCATCTTGACTCTTGTCTTGCCAATGGACTTTGATGACTCTGGAAGAGAGAATGTGGCTGATGACTTTATGCAACTCTGCCTCACTTAAATCTAATTCACTTGCAAGTCAAGACATCACCTTGTGATGTCATTGGTCTTCTTCAAATATGGAGGACAAACAACAACAATCCTTTACGTTAGCTCTGCACAACTTCAGGTTTGGAAAGCGATGTCGCCTGCTGTGGCCCACCATTCACCTTTCTTCTGATCTTTGGGTGAACCTCAATTCTTGCATCATGACACACAGTCACACAAAATCACCAGAATGTTGGTATCAAAAAGATGGGCCTTTGTTTCAAGGAAGAGTGTACGGTCATTAAAGGGAAGGGAACAAGCATTTATTAAGCACCTACTATGTGCCAGGCATTGTGCTAAGAACTTTAGAAAAGAACTCTGCAACATTCCACAGACAACCCACTCTGCTATCCTCTTGTTTGATTCTGGGCAAAGGTCACTATTTACTCGCAACATTGGTCCAAGATCTTTGTATTGATAGATTAAGCCCTATGAGTTCTCCATTCAACTCTATAGCATAGAGAGACAAGGGGCAGTCATTCTCCATCCATTTAGTATTTCCTTGGTGGATAATTAGGCCACACCTTTTGAACGATCTCAGATCTTATTTAGAAGTTTCCCCAATGTTACAATATAAACAGGTGCCAGGTGGCACAGTGGATAGAGCACCAGCCGTGGAGTCAGGAGGACGTGAGTTCAAATCTAGCCTCAGACACTTACTAGCTGTGTGACTCTGGACAAGTCACTTAACCCCAATTGCCGAAAGAAAGAAAAGGCACAGGTGGTAGAATCACATGCTGTTTCTCACAGGTATTCACAGTGGGCAGAGCACTAGGCCCAGAGTCAGGAAGAACTGATGAGTGTGACTCTATGCACGTCACTTAACCTCTACCTGCCTCACTGTCCTCAACTGTAAAATGGGGAGAATAGAAATAGCACCTACCTTGCAGGTCTGTTGTGAGAATCCAATGAGATGATATTTACAAAAGCAGTTAGCACCATGCCTGGCATATAGTAAACACTTAATAAATGCTTGTTTCCTCCCTCTCCCTCAATTTTTTGCTTAATTGCTAACAAACAGCGCCATTCACCTGGTGGCAGCCATTGAGTTAGAAGCCTGGGTCTAAGCACCAAATATGTTAAGTGACGCTATGTGTCCCCAGTGTTTTTTATGGCTCTAGCTTAGAATGGGGCCGCTGGCTTCCAACCTTCCCTTTGTTTGGGGCCCTGTGATCCAAGCAGTAAAAGCCCCAGACAGTGCTCGGTGCTCGGGGAATTGTGTTTGAGCTTGGCTTCTCATTTCAGATTCATTGTAAATGACATTTGCAGAACCTTTGTAAAGTCCTTCCTGGGGCACTTTTAAGCCTTCTACCTTGGGTCTGTACATACATGATGGACACAATCTCAAAGTGGAATTTAAAGACAAATATATTAGCTTTCAGTAGGCTGACATTACATGCTTGTTCACAATATATTTATTTCAGGTCCTGGGACAAACACACATGGCCCCTGTAGATGAGAAGCTAAAACAGGCAGCAGAGCTAGCGGAAATGAAGCCTGCTTAGTCCAGGGGGAAGGAAATTCAATTTGCCTCCAAAATGCTATCCCCGGGTTGTTTCTAGTGCACTTAGGCTCTAAGACAGTAGAATTCAAAGCAGCTTGAACACGTTAGGCGGATTCTCTATGTATCCACCAGCAATTTTTCACCAGGAATCTCTGATTTTTTATTTAGGCGTGGCACATGTGGACCAATGCACATTTTCATGGCAAATAACTTGAGGCCTCATTTCACAACTCAAGGGCTCAGCTTTTTGCTGTTATGACTTTTCTTTTTCTTTGGTACAGATCAAACCAAGGGAAACCATGCATCTTTTTTTAAAGAGGCTTTTATTTTTATTTTTATTTAAATTTTTTATTTTATTTATTTTAAAGAAGTTTCTGTTGAAAGACCTCTCTCCTCCCCCATTCTCATAAAATGCTCCGGTATGGCTCTCTCTCCACCTTGACCTCGATTTCTAAGAGGCTCATAATGGAGAATCAGTCAATCAACAAGCAGTTTGTGCCAAGCACTGTCCTAAGCACCAGGAATACAAATACAAGCAAAAAAGACAGTCCTCAAGGAGCTTACATTCTAATGGGGGGAGGAGAGACAATACATAAAAAGGTAGAGCAAGGGACCTGGGGAGGGCATGGTGGCTTAGTCTGGAGAATGAGGGATGGCTGGTCTGGGGTCCTTTCCCAAAATTCCCCTGAAATTTCCAATAACTCATCAAAGAAAGAAGAAGACTCCCAGTGGGGAGAGTCAGAGTTTGCTGAGGCATGGTGGTGTAGTCCATAGAACCAGGTATGCTAGTCTGGGGATCTTTCCCAAAATGGAGGCTATAAGGAGAGCTTACCAAAGGGAGAAGGACCTCTAGGAACAGAGTCAGAAAACAGCTGAGGCATGATGGTGTAACCAGACGAAAGTAGTCCAACTCAAGTAGAAAGAGTCAGAATTCAATTCCTAGCCTTCCCAGGTCACTTGTGAGGCAAATTATTATACTCCTTTAGCCATCCATGTCCTTATCTATACAACGAGGGGTTTGAATTAAATGATTTTTAAGTTTCCTTTCAGCACAAAGGCTTAAGTTTTCATGTAATTAGATTTCCCATATTTTTCCCTAAGCCAGTACTGGATACATAAAAGAAAAAGAAGAGGTGTGTTTTTCTTTCTTTTTTTAATTTAATTTTTCCTTAATTACATGTAAATTAAAAATGTTAATATTCATTTTTAAAAGAGTATTTTATTTTTTCCAATTACATGTAAAGACAAATTTTAACATTCATTTTTTTAAAATTTTGAGTTTCTAATTTTCTCTCTGCCTCCCTCACCTCTCCTGTGTTTTTCTTTAAATCATATACTATCCAACTATTTTTCTATCATAAAGTAGATCTAATGTTGCTCTTTGAGGACTAGCTGATTTTCCCACCTAGAATCACAGAATTGCAGCATTTGAGAGTCAGAAGGGACCTTAGCAGACATTTAGTTAGCCAGTACACTCAAAGGTATCTTCATTATAATATACTTGGTGAATGGCTGAGCCTACTATTAAGAAAATTACTGTTTAAAATGGTCACTAATTCTTTCTTTTTCAATGCAATTCTCTCTTGAAATTTTTATCTTATTTTTATCAGTCTTTTGTTTTCATATAGATCCAAATAGATCCCTCACTACTCCACTATCCAGCAAGTCATTGCTCATAACAAAGAGGAAGAAAAAAAAGCAATTCTGCAACACTAAACTCCTCAACCCTGCCCAACAGGGCATGTGCCATTCCACACTTCATGGTCCCCCAACTCTACGAAGAAGGGAGGGAGATGAAATGTGTACCTTGTTACAGGTGACTTCAAGTATTTGAAGGATTCTGATGAGAAGAAGAATTAGGCTTGTTCAGCTTGCCCCGGAGGATACAACTAGTAGTGATGAGTGGAAACTGCAGACAAATTGAGGCTTGATGCAAGGAGAACCTTCCCACCGATACCCTAAGTGCAACGGGCTGCTTTGGGAAATGATGAGTTTCCACTCTGTAGATGTTTTCAAAAGCTGGACGACAACATGTCCAGTGTGTTCCAGAGAACAGGATTCTTGTCCAGGTTCTAATTGGACCAGACAACCTCTAGGATTTTGCAGTTCTGTGTCATGCCATGGTGGGTGACTTTCTCCTTGTCGAAAAACAAGAGAGAACAAATTTTAAAACAAAGTGCCAAATGAATAATATTGAGTGAGTCTCATATGAAACAAGTACAAACCCTTAATAAATGATGCCATTAAATTTTGTGGTTTTTTCATAATTATTTTTAAAACTAATATTCCTTATTAATTATTTTAATCATTTGGCAGGAAGTGACCATAAGGATTATGTTTATGTTTTTCTTACTTGCTGAAATTTGAAAGCCAGTTAGTGGGACATACTTTAAACCTATCACTGACTTCTGTTTTTAGGTAGCATGGAAATAATGTTTCATAAATTAAAATCTTTTCTCGGGGTAGTGTAGTATGACAGACGGAGCACTGAACTTAAAAGTCAGGACAACCCAAGTTTGAATCCTGCCTTATATACTTATCAGTCATGTGACCTTGGGCACTGAGTCTGTTTCTTAATCAACAAAATAGGTACAATAATAGTCAAAAAGCATTTATTAAGAATTCATTATGTGTTTAATAGTGCTAAGTGCTGGGAATACAAAGAAAGGCAAAAGATAGTCCTTCCTTTGGAATTCACAATCTAATGGGGGAAACAACACATAAACAACTATGTACAAATGTCATATATAGGATGCATTGGAGATAACCAATACCTGATATATCTACCATACAGGGTTGTGGTGCGGATAAAAAGCAGTTAATGCTAACCTTCAAGTTCTTATTATTTGCATGGTATTATGTCCCATAAGAAAGGGAACTTCCTTTTTTTTCTTCTCAAAGAAAGTTTGTATACAAAATACCTATTGAATGAGAGGGGAAAATTTTCTATTAATACTTCTGAGCCCAGGAGATTGCAAGTAATGCATTTTAAAAATATTCACCAATTTATTTCTAGTTTTATTCTGTGTAATTCACATGTTTTACTGTATTTATAAATCACTCCTAGATGTGCTGTCTTTCCCTTCATTGGTTTCACTTCCAAAGAAAGGCCATCTATTTCTCAGTCTATATACAGACAAGAATATTTATTAGAAATTCTAAAGAACTCCAGAGTCAGACAAACCAAAGGTTTGGCCCTACTGAAGCAGAGCTCTGTCAGGGAGGGAGAAAGGGATTAACTAGAAGGGGGAGAAGGAGGGTGTTGTGGGGGAAGGGAAGGAAGGGCCAGGGGCCTCTGGGTAGTCAAATATGCCCAGCATCCTTGGCCGACGCTCCTATCCATCCATTTCTGTCCCTGGCTCACGCTGGACAGCACAAATTATTCTTTGTCAGACCAGTCCGGTCGCCTTATACTTATGCATGAAACAAAACAAAGCTAAAAAAAACCACAGCGTACACATTTCCAAGCCTGAAGGTCTCCTCTTTGTGTATTAGACCTCTTTATTATATAACGTTGCTCGTGTAAGGTGGATGATGATGGCCTGTTTAAATGGATAACGTTAAGCAAATGAATCAGAGCATAGAAAGGCAACCCAGATCTTTCAGTTTGCTCACTAGAGCTCATATAACTGCAAGCCTAATAAATGGCTGAGCTGGAAGAGCATTCTGTGTATTGACATGCAAATAAGAACTCCAAGGATCACTTTTTTCCTTCTAAAACTACCCATCTCTGGCAGATCTCACAGCAAGTCACTTTTGACTTCTAGACTGTAAGTTCCTTGAGAGCAGGAACTGAGTTTTCTGTCACTTTGTATCCCCATGGGATCTAATGCAGAGCCTGGCACTTAATAGGTGTTCAATAAACGTTTGTTGAATGAGTAAAGGAATGAACAGCTCTTGTTTAATCTGTTGAAGAGGGTAAATGGGGTATGCATTCCACCAGTCTTCATTCTTTTTAACTTTCTTGTATTTTAGGGAGGGAGGGAGGGTGGGAGGGAGGAAGGAAGGAAGGAAGGAAGGAAGGAAGGAAGGAAGGAAGGAAGGGAAGGGAGAAAGGGAAGAAGGAAGGAAAGGAGGAAGGGAGGAAAGAGGAAGGAAGGAAAGAAGGAAGGAAGGAAGGTCTTCACTTCCTGAAGGTCCCTCAAATGTGTTTACTAGAACCCAGATTTTTTTCTGACTCTGGCTCAGCAGAGGATGCTGGGCATTATAGAGAAAGCACAGGACTTGAAATTAGAGGAGCAGGTTTCTAGTCCAGGTTCTGATTCATAATTAGTCATGTGAACTTCTTTGTGCTTCAGTTTCCTCATCCATAAAATGGGGATAACAATAAGTGTAGTACCTAACTCCCAACAGGAGGATTAAACAGGATGGTCCATGTAAAGCATTTTGTCAACAGTAAGGGGCTACATGACAATAGCTAGACAGGTAGATGTGAAGTAGGGAGAGACAAGGCAGACAAAGAAAACCTAATTCTTGCCTGGTTGTCATTCCCTGTTCCAGGTGACCACAATGAGACTTGGGGGTTTTGCAATGTGAGATGATGAAGAAGACCTAAGCCTTAAGGCCTCAGCATAGCTTTAAAAGAGAAGACCACATCCAGTTGGGACTCTCTTGGCTCCAGCTTCCCAGATGGGCCTCATGTGATTCCAGGGGGAGAAGCCCTTCCCTGCTAGAGCATCACTGACCTTATTGCTGCTCCCCACATGGATTATGGATGATCTCAATGAGGTAGGCTTTTTGCCAGGGCCCCTGATCACTTTCACTTTTTGTATATGCTTTCTTTCCTGGTATTAGGCAAACAAATACATTATGATCACATTATCTGGGACTGGTGGGTGACCTGGTGAGTTCCAAAAGGTCTGAAGGTCCTTAGGAGTCCTTAGAGGTGGCTGTCCTGCCCCTGGAGCAGAAGGAAGATTAACCCAGGCTTGGCTATTTGATTGGACAGTGCCCAGCCAAGATAAAACGTAAACTGGCGAATTACATCCTAATGAGCTTTTAATGTTGCCTCCCAGCCAATTGGAACTACAGTTAGTTAAGTTACTAAATTTCCTTAATTCTGTTCATGCGTATTGTGATTCTTCACAGTTCAATATTTCTTTCTGTTTAAGAATAAAGACGCGTCCCATACCCAATTCATGTTTGTCCACTGAAAAGGGGGTTTGGGAGTGCCAGCTCCAGCTGGCCACACCCCCGATCGTTAAATTTTCAGAGTCAGCATATACACCTCAGCCACCAGCAAACACCACAATCAGAGCTTGAATCATTGTTTTGTTGATTGTCTAGATTTAAGAAAGTGATGAAGAAAATGTCAACAATGCAATTTAAGCTTAAAAGGCATCACGGTATCCATTTCTCTACCCCTCCCCCGCCTCCTCCTGCTGCTGGTGGTCAAACATTTACCAATACATCCCTGACTGAATGCTTCTTATACTCCCCTCTTTGGAGTATCCCTTACACTTGCCAGCCACAACTCTCACCATAATTAGCATCATCCTAGGGACACCAAGGTGGAGGTTTATTAAAGATCCAACTTAGCAGACCGATGAGTTGAGAATGAGGAGCCTAATTTCCCTAATTAGAGGTTAGGCTTCTTTAGGCCTGAAGTCAGGGTCAAACTGAAATGTCCGGTTATTGAACAGGGAAGAGTAGGTGTCCAATCCTCCGCAGGCTAAGCTAGGGGTGGGTGCCCTTTATGTTAGACTTAACTCTCCCCCGATTCCCTACTCAAATCTCCCCTCACCCAGGAAACCCTCCTGAATCACTGTTCTATGATTCTGAGCACTACAGCACTCAACATTAACTGAGCACTCAGGTTCTCAGATTGGACCAGATCAATTGATATTTGATTTGTAAATGTTCCTCAGTTGTTTCTTGCATGTATGTTTTGTTTCCATAACTAGGCTTTAAGCAACAAAAAGGGAGGAAGCCTGTCTTCTATTTTCTTGTTCATCCCCTCCCCACACACCCACTCCCCACCCCCATGCCGAATACAGAGCTCCGTGGGTGTTCAATAAAAATTGTTGACTCACTGGCATGTAATAAGGTGGTAGGGTAAGGAAAGCTGGATGTGGGCCAAGGCTTTCCAGGCTTCAGCCCAACCTGGAGTGTATTAAACTGGAATAACATGATAACATGTGGGGATAAGCAAAAGACTCCAAGAGCTGGTTGGAATCCAGAAGACTGTGGTCCCACTTCACTATAGCCTGCCATGCATGACCTGTCTTAAACAGGTGAATATTCTAAACCTAAAAGTGGCCCCCAAATATGGCTCTCTGTATGCCAAGTTTCTGCCTAGAGTGCAATTTTATGGCTGAATGATAAACTCTTGGAAATAGAGGTCTAAATGGAAATTTTGATAGAGTATTAACTACACTAGAATGAACAGCCCCACCATAATGCCTTATTTACTTCTCCTGAGGCTAGCCCGAAGAATGGCTGATGATATATTCATGCCACCACAGATCATTCCATCGGTAAATCACCTTTGATTTTATTTAGGAGGTTGGCATTGCAGATTTTCACCATTAATATAGGAAAAGTAGTCATAATAAAAAAAATAAAAACCAAACATGATACTAGGCTGTCCCCCTATGCGGAATGAGCTCCCTCCTCATCTTAGCCTCTTACCTTCATTCAAGACTCAGCTCATGGGCCACCCCCTGATCACTCTCACTGTTATCTGGAAATATCTTCTGAAATTATCTGTTTCTATGTTGAGTCTTCCCCACTTTCCCCCAATAGGAGAAGGAAGGGACCTTTTTTCTATTGTTGTTTTTAAAACCCCCGTACCTACCGCAATACCTCACAGCTTGTGTGCAACAGGCCCTGAAGGCGGCACAGAGTATCAAGCCTGGAATCAGGAAGAGTTGAGTTCAAATCCAGCCTCAGACGCTTACTAGCTGCGTCACTCTGGACAAGTTACTTCTGTCTGCCCAAGTTTCCTCAACTATAAAGTGGGAATAATAATAGCATCTACCTCCCAAGGTTGTTGTAGGGATCAAATGAGATCATTTTTGTAAAGCACTTAGCACAGTATCTAGCAGAAGGCTGCACTTGAGGACCTAGAGGGCCACATGTGGCCTGGAGGCCATAGGTACCCCACTCTTGGCCTCGCATATAGCAGGTACTTAACAAATTCAGGTTTCCTTCCTTAAGAAATTTTTGTGGGGGGCAGCTAGGTGGCACAGTGGATAGAGCACAGGCCCTGGAGTCAGGAGGACCTGAGTTCAAATCCAGCCTCACACACATAACACTTTCTAGCTGTGTGACCCTGGGCAAGTCACTTAACCCCATTGCCTAACCAAAAAATAAAAATAAAAATTTTGTGGAAAGAGACTGAATTTGATTGGTATTTACTTAAATTAGGGCCTGCCTTGAGTGGAATGGATGACTGCCTACCTGGGAAAGCACCTGGAAGTAGTCCCCTCTTAACATATCTGCCCACACATCTTAAGATTTTAAAACAATGAGACTTAAAGAAATAAGAACAATCCATTCATTTAGCATCAATTGCAATAGCCTAGCTACTTAAAATTTGGATTAAAATCTACTCACTACACAAGTATACAAAGCAAGGAGAGAGAGACTTCAGTTAAGGTCTACAATCCAACCATTTGATTTAATTCAGCAAACATGTATTACGCATTTATTACATATAAGGCATCTGAGCTAGGTTCTGGAGGGAACAAAGAAAAAAACAAAACAAAACAAAAAACCCACAACAACCTCTGCCTTCAAGGAGCTTATATTCTATTGGTGACATGAAACATGTGTACAGATAAGGTGAATACAAGGTAATTTTAAAAGGATATCATTAAGTGGGAGGATCAAGGAAGGCTTCCATGGCTGAAACGAACTAATGTATGTAAAGCATTTTTCAAACCTTAAAGCCTACATAAATGTAGGTTACCATTATTATTATTATTATTACTGATGAGATACAGACATAGGGAGGGAGTGTATTCCAGGTATAGGCAAAAGCTTGCACAAATGCACATTAGTAATTTTGGGGAAAAAATAAATATTATTTTTAAAAAATCAAAAGCGCATTAGTGGGGAATGGAATTTTGAATTCAGAAAACAGCTAGCAGTCCAATTTGGCTGGAGTGGAAAGGGCATAAAGGGAAACAAGGTGAGATGATGCTGGAAAGGTATCTTGGAGCCAGATGGTGGAAGTCCTAAAATTCCAGGCTCAGAAGTTGGTGTTTTATCCTAAAGGCAACAGGGAGCAAGTGAAGGCTCTTGAGCAGGGGAGAAACATGATCATCTGTGCCTTAGGCAACTATGTGAAGGGTGGGGAGCAGATTGAGAGACTGGAAACAAGGAGTGCAGTAGAGAGAGTGTTTCAGGTCACAGGTGATGAAGGCTCCTAACAGAGTGGTGGCCATCTGAGTGGGAAAAAGAAGCATGAATGCCAACTGTGTGATGGGGTCAGAATAGGCAAGAGGACAATTGACTGAATGTGAGGGATGAGGAAAATGAAAGAATGAAGGGCAACTCTAAGGAAATAAAGCCCAGAAGAATGGAAGGGATGGAAGTTTGGAAGAAAGACAGGTTTAGGGGAAGGATGATGAGTTCTCTTCAGAATAAATTAGCAAATCTATGCACAAATGAGCAAACATGATAATATATTATCTTTTCATATAGTCTTACATGCAAAGGCTAATTGTTTATTCCAGTAAGGACTCCTGTCTTGGTAAAGGCACACTCATCTCATCTACAAAGGTATATTTCATAGTTTGGATTTAACACCAGGGAGCCAGAGACTCAATTAGCACCTAGGCCCCAGACAAAGGCAATAAAGAATTAGTTACATAAACAAAGGCTTTGAAAAAGAAGACTAAGCAAAAACATAATATGTGAATTTTATAAATGTTGTCCTCACACTATAGACTAAACTAGAGTTTGGAGATTATATATAAAGAGAAATGGAAACTGTTGTCTTCAGGAAAATCACTTGGAATGAGGCTAGCAGGGTTGGTTAATATAGAGAGTTAGATTTAGGAAAATGTGTAATATAGAAAGAATGAAACTAAACAAGAATTGCTGTAGAAACATTAGTTGCTATGAAACAAATGAAAAAAGTAGGAATGAGGGGATCAGTTGATAGTTTCTTGATACAGGGTATGTAGATGGAAAGATGGTTCTCAGTTGAGAAGCTAGAATGTCTGATGAAAAGATATAATCCTGCCCCCTATCCCTGGGCTAATTCCTACTGGTTCCACTTTTTTTTAGTTATTCCTCTGAGCCCTGGTAACAAGTTGGAATTGACCCTAGCTTGACCGGATTGGACAATGGATACTCGGGTAGATGGGGAGGGAGGCAGCTATCCTTAGGGGATTTGCTTGACTGCAGTTGGAAAGTGGAATACTCTGGTAGATGGGGAGGCAGCTGTCCTTAGGTATTTGCCACAGCCAACTTGACTGGAATTGAAAAATGGATTACTCTGGGAGGTGGGGAGGCAGCTGTTCTTTGATGATGAGAGGAAGCCTGAATAGGATCTGGCCACACCAAATCAGGTAGATGTTAAAAACTCTAACTCCTCCTGATGAAACTTTAGAAAAAAAGAAGCAAAAGGTCATGACCTTGCTGATGTACCCTGACTAACAAAGTATGAGAATGGGTTTTAGATTGTTTGGACTTTTTGTTGATGGCATTTGTGTCTTCTTAATATCACAACAAAGAATGATTCTTGGACCATGGTAATGGGCTGCAGACCCATTACCCAGGCCTTGGGATTCCTCTACTTCTCCTTCCCTTTCTCCATCTCTTCTTCTTTCTTTATTCCCCCAGGAAAGATCCACCTCCAGAGACAGAGCTGCCATTATTCAACTTTCCCATACTACATTGGGAAGAACAGGCAGCAAACTACACCTGGGGACAAGAGTGGGGAAATGTGGAAGTCTTAGGGTGTGGGGATGGGTCAAGTTTTGTTGCGTTCTCGATGGAGTATATTATAGCATACCTTTTGAGAACCACTACCTTAGAATGATCAAACCTTGGCATTGTTACTCTGTTCAGATACCCCTAGCTTTTGCCAGAGGTTGAAGATTTACCTGGATACTCAATAATGACCCTTCTAGATCTGGCTTGTTCCATTCCCACTGCCCAAACCTGTGACTCACCATCATCACCCCTTCCTTCCCCAACCAGGTAGGCACATCCACATCCTTCAAATACCTCTCAGTCCATTGGCCTGGAAAGGCAGAGAGCAAGAGAAGAACAAAGGAAAGGCAAAGGTACTATTCAGAGATGCTGTGCAGCTGTTAAAAGTGGATTTAAGCACTCATGAGTAGTGGTAGTATAGCAAGGGTACCTCACACGTTCTGGACATTTGGACTTTGGTCAATTTCCAATATAATCACATTACAGATTAGATTTAATACAATGGCTTTTCAAATGTGGCACTCTTTCACTGGCTGTCAATATTGAAAAACAACAAATATCCAAGTTCAAATTCTATTGGGATCTATTTAGTCTGGCCAACATGCATTAATTCAGCATAAATTAATAAGTAATTAGTTGGTAATTAAGTATGGAGGCATGCAAAAGCAATACAACATACCATCTTTGTCCCTGAGGTGAAGGAGATGAGCTGTCAAAATGGTTTTCCTAAAGCATAGGTACAGTCATGCTACTCCACAGTTCAATAAATGCCAGTGACTCCCTATTGCCTCTAGGGTCAAATACAAAGTTCTGGCATGTAAAGTTATTCACCAACTGATCCCCATATCTTTCAATATTTATTTTACCTTATTCTCCTACAGATTATCTATGATCCAGCCAAAATGGCCTTCTTGCCATTCCTTCATCCCCATTCCCCATCTCTATGCCTTTGTATAGGAAGGAAGGAAGGAAGGAAGGAAGGAAGGAAGGAAGGAAGGAAGGAAGGAAGGAAGGAAGGAAGGAAGGAAGGAAGGGAGGGAGGGAGGAAGGAAGGGAGAGAGAGAGAGAGGGAGGGAGGGAGGGAGGAAGGAAAAAAGGGAGGAAGGAAGGAGGAAGGGAGGGAGGGAGGAAGGAAGGAAGGAAGGAAGGAAGGAAAACAAGCATTTAGTAAGCACTTACTATGTGCCAGGCACTGTGCTAAACTCTGAGGATAAAAAAAACAAGTAAAAAGAAAGGCAGTCATTGCCTTCAGGGAGCTTACATTCTAATGGCAGAAGACAGCACACAAAAGGAAGTTTAAAATTAGAGATGGTGGAATGCAGGTACTTGGCACAGGGGCATGGTTTTGAAGTCCAGAAAGTCAGGAACAAGATGAGAGGAAAACAACAGCACAGGATGTACTTGAAATACATTTCTTACCTCTTTTTTTGGAATCTCTGGTTTTCTTCAAGACTCAGCTCAAGAGCCATCTTCTAGATGAGGCCTATTTCCTGATAACCCAAGCTGCTAACCCTGCCCCTCCCCCAGCACCTCCTGCCCACTAGTTTTACACTCTTCCCTATTAGACTTTAAGCTCCTTGAGGGCAGAGACGATCGTTCTTTTTCTCATTTGTATCCCTGGCACTTAGTGCAGTGCTTGACACACAGCAGGCACTGAATAAGTGTGCATTGGATTGTGTTAGAGTGTGCTATATAGTACTACACTGTGCCATACACTGAATTATACACTGTATTATATCGTATTGTGTTATGTGTCACCTCCCCTGATAGAATATAAACTTCTTAAGGGCAGACTGCTCATTTTTTGCCTTTGTATTGCCAGGTCAGAGCACAGTACCTGGTCTAAAAGTGGTTAATAAATGCTGATAGATTACTGGATAAATTAGCAACTTACCTAAGGCCACACAGTGGGATTTGAATCCAGGTCCTTTGTCTCCAGAACCACACTTTCTCCACTCTTTTCTGATGTCACTCAGTGAGAGGCCTTAGAAGCAGGGAAAGCATTTTAGGCCCGAGGAGACTATAGTTTGTTCTTAAAATTCCATAAACTGAAGTGGCAGGGTCCTGAATTACATTAGTGAACTGTGTCTACTAATGGAATTCAGTGTCTGCTTCTACGAGTTGTTTTTTGTTTTTTTTTTTTGTTTTTTTGCTTTTATTTTTTTAACACGCAGTATACAAAAAATATACCTAAAAACTTAGAGTTAGTTAATTAGCAGAATTTCAATTCTACCTTTATATTACTGTCGGACTACATTTTCCATCTGGGACATTTTTTTAATAGATTGGGGAGGAGCGTTGGGGGGGGAGGGAGAGATCAAAGCTAGTTGAAAAATCTTTACCTGATGACATAAAGCAAAATTTTCCGGGAAGGTTTTCAATCCACACTAGCACTGTTTCTATCCTTCGCTCCCCTTGCCAACATTTCTCTCCACACAGCTCACTGGGTGTGAAAAGTGTTCGTGACGGCTGAGCCCTGCATGGTGAGATCCCCAAACCCTTTTACCCCGATGTGCTCAGTCCCTCTGGGTTTAAACAGAAACCCACGGGCCTTTAGGCTCTTTGTGTCTCTCCGGTCTCTCTGGCAATCTCTACAGGCTCAGCATACCTTATTTTTAACACCCATCATTTCTTTAGCACAGGTCATTTGGCCTTTCTTTCAAAAAGCTCAGTTGTTGGGGTTTCACATCTTACAGACTACAAATCTCATTTAGCTGAAACTTGGCAGGCAGACTGTCAGCTTGGAGTGAAAACTGTCTGACTAAAACGGTTTCATTTTATTGATTGTATGGCCAGTTCTCCTCTTAGTGATCTCCCACTTCAGTCCTATGGTTTCTGAGACTCTTTATCCTAAATTTGGAAACAAAAGGCCTAGAGTGGTTTCAGACTCCTCCTAAGGCAATTTATTTCAAGAGTCCTGGGTTGCCCAAATCCATTTTGGAACCAATTTCTGTCTTTTTAAATCTAGACTTCAAGACACAACAATTTTGGTTAATTTTCCAGTAAGTCCTTCAGGCAAATTAAACCTCAGGTCAGGCATCAGAGGAGGCAAGTCAGTGGTATAATATTTCCCTACAAGTTGGCCATTTTTGTTTAATAATTGGCACCTATAGAGAGGTAAGATAAAAAAAATAGTTCTGAAATGTAACCCAGAGGAGAAAAGGCACATAAGGAATTCAGAGTTGAGATGGAAGGAAGGAAGGAAGGAAGGAAGGAAGGAAGGAAGGAAGGAAGGAAGGAAGGAAGGGAGGAAGGGAGGGAGGGAGGGATGGAAGAAGAGAGGGAGAAAGGGAGGGAGGGAGGAGAAAGAAAGAAAGAAAGAAAGAAAGAAAGAAAGAAAGAAAGAAAGACAGACAGACAGAAAGAAAGAAAGAAAGAAAGAAAGAAAGAAAGAAAGAAAGAAAGAAAGAAAGAAAGAAAGAGGGAGGGCTGGGAGGAAGGAAGGAAGAAAGGAAGGAAGGAAAGAGAAAGAAAAGTCAAAAATGTGGATTTTAATTCATGAATCTTTTCATGTAAAGACAGAACTTAATAGAACTATATCTTAACATTTCCTATCTATAGCTAACAATATTTTTAAGAACTGATGAAACGCAAATTGTTTTTGTTCTTTCAACTTATCATATGTTTTAAATAAACCTTATGGAGTAGATGTGTCTAGGTATATACCCTGGGAGTAATTCCTCTAGGCAAAGCAAACTCTGAAAAATGTGAATTTGTTTAGTCCTAGGCTCATTGTTGTCCCATTGATACCACACTGATGATGTCCACCTAGGACTTGGCCTCTAAGGGAACTCCGAAGACCCTAGAAAGCTAGAATGAGATAAATAAGACAGAAAAGAGATGACCTTTGAACAGAGATACGCCCAGTTTTCTGTAAAGAGGCCTCTGTAATCATAGAGTCTCAGGGATGGCAGTGGATGGGGCCAATATCAGAGTAGTGACAGGTTCTCATGCAAAATGGGAGTAAAAAGAATTTAGTACAACAGAAGTTGTGTGGCAATGGCATAGTGAAAGAGGCCCTCCAAGCCCAGGTGGATCATCAAATTTAGCTAGGTGGTCTAGTGGATAAAGTGCTAGACCTAGAGTCAAGAAGACCTGAGTTCAAATGTGGCCATGGACACTTACTAGCTGTGTGATCCTGTGCAAGTCACTTAACACCTATTTAAATTTCCTCATCTGTAAAATGGGAATAATAAGAGTGCCTTCCTTACAGAGTTGTTGTGAGGATAAAATGAGATGATATTTGTAAAGCATTTTGCAAACTTTAAGGTATTATATAAATGCTATCTATCTGTCTGTCTGTCTGTCTCTCTGTCTTTTCTCTTTATCCAGAGCAGCAGCATTATCTGTGAGAACCAGAAGGGAGATATAAGAAGGCACAGAGTCATGAAGAAGAACAAACATAGACCTTGCCCTTCACTAGCACTGTGAGTTCATATGGATCATAAAGGTCCATAGACAGTAGTACAAAGTAGTTGCAGACAGCTGTAGACAGTATGACTATCTAGTAACACCAAATTTTAAAAGGGAAAAATATAAATTCATACTTAAGTTTTTTAATGGCTTCATTGGTACAAGAAGGGGGACAGATGGTTAGATAGCAATTTTCTGGAAAAAATATTTTTTTGGTCGGTTTTAGTGACCTAAAATGTCAGTATGAGTTAACAGGGTGATTGATATAGGATAAAAAGCAAATGCAATTTTGAGCTGCATCAAGAGAGATGTAGTTTACAGGAGCAGAACAACGATCATCTCTCTAAACTCTGACCTAAACAGGTCATATGCGCAGTTTTGTGTTCAGTTCTAGTGGCCACATTTTAGGAATGATATTGACAAGTGAAAGATCATTCCAAGGAGGACAACCAGGAAGATGTTGGGTCCATGTCATAGTGGGACCAGTCAAAGGAACCAAGGATGTGTGGCCTACAGAAAAGGGACAAGACAGCTATTTTCAAGTATTTGAAGGGCTATGATTTGAAAGAAAATGTATTTAGACTTGTTTCATTTGGCTCCTAAAAAGAAACCCAGGAGCAATGCGTAAGTTGTTAAGAGGCAAATTTCCTAACAATCTTCGTTGTTGTTCAGTCATTCAGTCACATCCAACTCTTCATGACCCTGTGGACCACTGCACATCAACACTGTCCATAGCATTTTCTTGGCAAGAATGCTGGAGTGTCTTGCCAGTTCCTTCTTTGGTGGATTAAAGCAAACAGAGGTTAAGTGACTTGCCCAGGGTCACATATCTAGTAAGTGTCTGAGGACAGATTTGACCTCAAGTCTTCCTGACTCCATTTCTAACAGGTTTTCATTGTTATTGTTCAATTGATTTTTAGCCATGTCCAACTTTTCACGACCCCATTTGGAGCTTTCTTGGCAAGGATATTGACCGTATTGGCCATTTCCTTCTCCAGCCCATTTTATAGATGAGGAAGCTGAGGCAAACAGGATTAGATGACTTATTAGACTGAGGTATCTTCCAACTCTAGAACACTGTAATTCTTTCTGCCTTTGCAGAAGGAGACACCCCTGGGGAGAGTGAATATAAATCCCAGGAGAAGATGGGGCCAGCTATTGGAATGGGTTGCTTAACACTTGGTATTATCGATTGCTCTTCCCTGGCAGGGGAGCAACACCCAAGATAACACCTTAAGTTTAGAGAATTGTATAGGTCTTTGGGGGATGCAGAGGCCCATAAAAGGGGAGGAGAGGTATCTTGACGTTTTATGGGCTCAACAGTGAATTCTTTGGGTTTTGTTTGGTTTTGGGTTGAGAAAATAAAGCCTGTCCTATATATGATGTCTTGTTAACTTCAGAATTTGCATGGGAGCCAGGGGACCCTTTTCTCTTTTTATGTGGAGACCTAAATATGAACCAGATTCTGATATTCTCAGGGGAAACCACGGGCACAAGCTAAAAAGAAGCCCCCAAGTTTGACCTTATTCTGTGTGGGCCCAGAGCTCTTATAATGGGTCTGTGAATTGTGACTTACACAAAATCTTTTTGAGAGAAGATCGAAGACTGCCAAATTTGGCTAGAAAAGAAATGTAAATAAATGCATGTCGATATTTTAGAATAGACTCTTTAAACTAAATACGACATAGTAATACTTATATTTCCTCAGCACTGTGATACTTACTTTCAGCCCTTAGTTTCCAAACAGTGTGACATAAGCAGATATTTATGTAGTCTTTTCCTTGTAATAATGTGTATTACAACTAGTGATTATTTATTAGTACTAAAATATTTCTCCAGGTATTAATTTATAATGACTAAATGGAACATAAAGAAAATAGTTTCAAAGTTAATCTGTTGCATAGCTATTGTTTTCAGAAGTTTTTATTGTTTTAACATAGTAAAAAAATCATAGTTGAATAATCCTCAGCTTTACAAAACACTCCCACTAGTATTACCAGGGTAACATATCTGAACCACTATGGTGATATAGAGACTGGGTTGATATATTTTCCAAGAGAAATAGAAAATGGGTTTTAGTAACCACTGTTGTTGATACCACAAGATAGCACATGAAGAGGGGCTTCTGGCTTCACAACATCATCTGCCCACATTTCAGGACCTGATTAGGAATCAGGCAGGTAGGGAAAGCAATGACCTATAAGCTAAGGTCAAAGTGCAGATATATGACTAGGTACCTGGTGCCACTTCACAAGGACAGATGAAACTATATTTGCATGTCTCTAATGGAGGGACTCAGAGCTCAGTCCTTGGCTCTGTGATCGTCAAAATTTAAATCAATGGCTTGGATGAAGGCATAGACAGAACACTTCCCAAATCTGCAGATGACATGAAACTCTGAGGGATTGCTAATGTGTTGGATGAGACAGTCAAGGTCCAAAAAGATTTTGACAGACTAGAACTATGGGCCAAACTAAGTAACGTGAAGTTTGTTACACAAAAATGTAGTTTTGTACTTGAATTTTAAAAAATCAGCTTCTAAAACATTATGATGGGAGGGTGTAGCTAGATAACAGCTCCCATGAAAAAGGTTTGGACTGCTAACTCCATGTGAGTCAAGCATGTGGTATGGAAGCCAATAAAGCTTCCCTCTCCCAGGCTGCATTAAAAAGATGCAGAGTGCGGAGAATGAGGGAGGTGATAGGTCCCCTGTCCTCAGATCCACTGCCCTTGGTCAGGCCAGGTCTAAAGAATAGCTCAGGAAAATATGGCACCCCATTGTAGGAAAGACATAGACATGCTAGTCCATGGCCAGAAAAAAGGAACTCATCATGTGAATCACCCAAAGTCCAATGAATCACAAAACAGGCAGTTATAGCTCACCTAAGGCATTTGCCAGCGTCACAGAGAATATCTGGCGCAAAGCCAGCACAGGAAAAGGATTGTCTCTGTGGCAAGGTTCTCTGAATGCTCCTGCTCATGGAGGAAATTATACTAATGGTGTCAAACTTCAGTAGATAGCAAAACCTACTCAATGAAATCCATAGTTATTCAAAATAAATTGGTCTAACCATCCACCCTGGTAAACAAAAGTACATTAAAAAAAAAAGCACCCAGTTGCCCACATTGAACCAGCAAGCAATTTAATCCATCAGGATAAGTGTTTTGGACAGATCCTACCAAATGACAATGAACTGGGTCCAGAACTGCATAGAGGGAGGAGATTCGTCTAGATTGCATTTAGGAAACTGTGTGTCATTTTCAATAATTTCCCCTGCCACCACCACCCCCCTTTTAACACCAATATTCTCCTGGTAATGCTGCTTAGCTGTGATTCATGGAAAGATCATTATCTCAGAAGAATGGAATTACCCAAAGAACAGTGGAAACAGCCATGGGGGGCATAAACTAGCTGTAGCATAATACCAAAAAGAATTTAAGTGCTGACTGTGTGCAAAGCTTTGTGCTTTTGTTGTTTAGTTGTTCAGTCATGTTTGACTCTTCATGACCCCATATGGTGTTTTCTTGGCAAAGGTACTGGACTGGTTTGCCATTTCCTTCTTCAGTAAGGCAATCAGAAGTTAAGTGACTTGCCCTGGGTAACACAGCTAGTCAGTGTCAGAGGCCAGAGTTGAACTCAGCTCTTCCTAACTCCAGGCCCAGCAGTCTATCGACTGAGCCACCTTGCTACCAAAAACTTTATGTTAAACCCTGGAAATACAAATAGTAAGGCAAGACAGTCCCAGATCTCTAAGAGCTCACATTCCGGGGGGGGGGGAGAGAGAGAGAGAGAGAGAGAGAGAGAGAGAGAGAGAGAGAGAGAGAGAGAGAGAGAGAGAGAGAGAGAGAGAGAGAGAGAGAGAGAGAGAATGAGAAAACATATGAGAGGTTTTAGTTACAAGTCAAATGGAAAGGCTCAGTGATCCTTTGGCTATAGAAGTAAAAGACATGCTTGAATGTCATTGCATTGATAAAACTATATCTACTTCTGATACTGAACTCTTTGACAAAGCTGATGGCTCTGGTAGTGAAAGCTTTCTTTTCCTGGTCTTCAGTAGCCGTAGAATCTAAGGATGCAGCACTTGCATTAGGTATTTGCCAGCTCCTATCTCCACAAGAGTTACATCTGGCTACAGAGGCTAGGCTGGAAGTAGAACTGGTATTCTTGGGGGCACTGACCTGTGAATATACCAGAAGCAGAGGATGGCATCAAGTCATTGGCATCTTGGCATCTATCATGTTAGCTGGATCATTTATGGCAGATTTATGGAATGATATGGTCACAAATTCTACCACAAAATCCTACTCTGATGTTTCATGGCGGCATGGAAGTTAATCTTGGGTTCACTTTCTGGGCTAAGTCAGGAGAGCAAAGCTCTGGCAGGTCCATGCTAGGAAGACTCTGCTATGATGCCAACAATAGACTCTGCCTGTTTCCTGAGGGCCAGCCTAGGTAAATATGAAAGGAGGGCCACAGGTAGATGAGAGATTTTGTGATATATTATTTGGCCATGGCAACCAGTGAAACTCCCCATAGTCCTGTGCCATGTAATTCTACCTCAGTAGTGTTGGCAAGGGTATGGCAGAAAAGGGAGAATGGGGTGCTAACAACCACAGTTATAAACTGACTATAAACATTAACTAATGTAAAGGGAGAAATCCTGGCCCAATGACTAACAAGCGTGCATATTACCAGGGAAACGGAATTGTTTTCATCTTCACATTCTCACTATAATAAAGAAGTTATACCTTAATGGAAGGATGGATAACAGGTTCTTCTCAACAAAATCAATAAAAGTATTAGCAAATTTGGCTTTATCGTGTGTTCAAAGGCCACAAGAAACACTATTTAATGATGCATTTGGTTATCTTATATTGCAGTGCTCAAAAAGACCACCATGAAAATAATTGTAGTTTATAGGATAGCAACTCTTTTAGAGAATGTCGAGGCAGACAATTTCTACAAACAATTCAGTTAAGTACCCCACCACCACTAGTTAAATCAACATATACTTGGATTCTTAGTAACTTCAAAGCAAAGTTAAACAGAATCCCAAAAAAATGTCAGAAGAGATGGTTTAGGAAACTATGTCTCAAGAATTAAGAAGAGAGGCCAAAGTGAGGCCAAAGATATATAGACTGCAAAAACAAAAGCCTCCATTATAACGACTATCTGAAGAAGAAGAAGAAGGGGAAGCTAGGCGGGGCAGCGGATAGAGCACTGGCCCTGAAGTCTGGATGACCTGAGTTCAAATCCGGCCTCAGACCAAATACTTGACACTTACTAGCTGTGTGACCCTGGGCAAGTTACTTAACCCCAATTGCCTAAACAAAGAAGAAGAAGAAGGACATTAATCAACTAGCAAGCACTTATTAAGTATGTACTATTCCCTAAGCATCAGAGGAATAAATACAAAGAATGAAACAATCCCTACTCTCAAGGACTGTGATATAGTGAGGATTTGGGGGAGAAAAAAAAAGAAACTAATAGACAGGAAATGACTTGTTACTGATGTGAGTCATCCTTGAATAAGCTGTCTGTAGTTAGACCACTAACTTTTTCAAGATCAACTTTAATACAGAGCTATGAGAAAGAATAAAAATGAGGACACGTAGCTAAAACAGTTCCAACCTGACCTGTTGTTTTTTTTTAAAAAGATGCTGATACCGAAAATTCAGAAATAAATCAAGGAAAGGACACTGACACTGACTAAAGTAATTTCATAAAGAAGTATATTCAATGAAAATAAATTTGCATAAAGAAATCCCCAAGTCCCTAAAAACTGCCTTAGTTAGGAAACCTTAAGTGCCAAGGGGAAAGATATGGCAGCCAAGGGAAACATCAGTTTATAATATAAAGTCATTCCATCCTTAGGAAAGGATGGTGACCCCAGCAAAGATGGTAATGTGAAAGGTTGTAGCCACGCCCAAGTCCCCACAGAACTACCTTAGGAACAATGGGAAATAGTACTGAATGAAACAAGGGATTGACAACAAAGATTGATTTGCTAAGAGAAACACCAATAAGGTCATCCACACCATTAAAAAAAAAAAACAACCCACCCCTCCCAAATCCACAAAAACAAATGATGGCTCTCTAAGTTACAAATCAGAGGCAATTTTGAGGAAGCCCTGATCCTCGTTCCTGTATCTCCACCTAAAACTAGAGGAGTGGAACTAGGAGACCAGACTAGGAGAGACCAAGAGACTGGCCTCAGAGTAACCCATTAAGAAGATCTACCTTCCTAGTTCTTTCACCTTGTCTAAGACTACAGGAAATAGGAGAATTGCCCAGACACTGCCCACCCCCCCTCCCCAGTCCATGGATATAGGCAGGAGGCAAAAACGAAGTGTGGCTAACTCCTTCTGAAGTCTAAGAAGCTCAAAATCTTGGTCTAGGACTCCAAGAGGGAGACAAAGAGGGGGACAAGACCTGAGGTGTGGCCACTCCTCCTAGTATGTGAGCTCAGATGCCTGTGGGAGGCAGCAATATTTAGGGAATGTGATTCTTGCATCAGTACTCCCTTCTGGGACTCTGATAAGGTGGAAGGATGGGTTTTCAGGCATTTTTCAGATATGTCTAACTCTTCGTGACTCCGTTTGGGGTTTTCTTAGCAAAGTTACTGGAGTAGTTTGCGATTTCCTTCTTCAGCTCGTTTTATAGATAAGGAACTGAGGCAGTGTTAAGTGACTTGCCCAGGGTCACACAGCTATTATTTGTCTAAGGCTGGATTTGAACTCATGAGGATGAGTCTTCCTGACTCCATACCTGGGACTATCCACTGTGCCTCCTAGCTGCCTGAGGGCTAGGTAGCCTCATCCAAAACTACTGGAGTGAGCAGGCCCTCATCTAGACTCACCAACCCAGCTTAGGATTGCAATAAGAAAAGAGCTTAATAAATCCTAAGCCTAATAAATCCTAGCCCAGTGTCCCCATCTAGGACCACAAGAAGGCGGCAGGGTACAATGGTTCAGTTGTCCCACTCAGGACTATGTTCTCTGCCTCACCGCCCCATACCCAGGTTGCTGGAGGAGATGGAGTCAAGAGGCTATTATTAGTCAAGCTTGCTGACTGGCTTGGTCTACTGAAGACCAAAGACTGGGATCTTAGGGTGGTTACTTACAACCATCCACTCTCACTCCATGCCCTACACTGAAGGCCAAGATTGAATAATTATAGCAACCCAAGATAAGTTAGAAAGAAAGAAATAGTAAAGAATGTGGACTGTTGCCGGTGATCTCTAGTGGAGAAATTAAAGACATGAGCAAATAGAAGAAAATTCTTAAAACAATGAAGAAGTATTATAAATTAGGAAAATCCCAAGATGAAGTTTCAGAATACTTCCTCAATAATCATAAGTAGGACTCCAGAAAAAGAATGGGTTGGTTACAAGGACTCTAAGAGTAGAAAGAAGTCCTACTAAATCAAAGGAAGAATTGAAGCAAGAGATGAAAAATTAAAGCTCTTGAGTAAAAACTTGAAGGGAGAATAAACTTCTTAGAAGCTGGAAAAATCTAATGAGTAGTGACCTTTGAAAGGAAGGAAAATTGATACTTCCCATCAGCATTGGTATCAGTGTACCCAGAACAGCAAGCAGTGTCTGATGTTAACAACTACATTAAAAATAGAATCTAAAGTTTATTACCTGAGAGAAACCCCAAATTCAATCTACCCAGAAATGTGACTGATGAAGTCTATTCATCCAGCTTTTTAAAAAAACCCACTACTAGTAACTTAGAGTAAAGAAATCACATATTAAGGTATCACAGTTAAGATCACAGAAGATTATGTAGAAAATATGAGAAAGGAAAGGAAGGTTTGGAACACAATATAACAAAAGGCAAAAGAAAAAAGTCTAGAACCAAGATTAGTTTACCTAGCAAAGCTAAGCATAATCTCCCAGGAACAAATGGTATCTGAGCACTTTTGTTGAGTAAACAGAGGCGGATAGAATGGATCTGTACTTGGCTCTGGATTATTTTACATTTTTTATCACTGACTTGGATAAAAACATAGGTGGCATGCTCATCACATCTGCAGGTAACACAGAGCTAGAAGGGTTAGTGAACACACAGGATTTCAAAGTCAGGACGCAAAAAAGATCTTCACAAGCTAGAGCCCTGGGCTGAATCTAATAATATGAAATTCAGTAGGGATCAACATAAAGCTTTACACTTACGCATAAAAAAAATCAACTTCACAAATGCAGGAAAGGGGAGGAGTGGTTAGAAATCAGTTTGACAAAAAAGATCCAGGGATTTCAAAGTATTGAAAGCTCTGCGCACATTAGCTATGTGATATGGTAGCATAAAAAATTAATGTAATCTTGGGCTATATTAAAGGAAGTACAGCTTCCAGGAATAAGGAGGTACCAGTCTCTCTGGGTTTAAGTTTCAGTCAATAAGCATTTATTAAGCGCTTACTATGTGCCAGGCACCGTGCTAAAGGCTGGACATTGCTAAGACAGAAAGAATCCAAAGAGCAGCCAAAAGTGTTGAAGGGCCTTGAGTCAATGGCACGAGTATCAAGGAGGATGTTTAGTCTAGAAAGGCAAAAATTCAAAAGGGAAATGATAGCACTCATCAAGTATTTGAACAGCTTACCAGGTGTCTCCAAAGAGCAGAAGTAGGAATGATGGTAGAAATAGCAAAGAGAAAAACAAGTTTAGGCTATTCAACATTTTGATCAATGACTTGGATAAAGGCATAGACAACAAGCTTGTAAAATGTGCAGATGACAGGAAGCTAGGAAAAATCACTAACAGGTTGGATTACACAGCCAGATTTCAAAAGACCTCACCAGGCTAGAATGATATGCTGAATACAAGAAAATGGAATTTAATAAGGATGCATCTAAAGTTCTACATTTGAGTTTTAAAAATCAACTTCATAAGAATAAAAAGAGGGAGATATCCCTAAGAAAACAGTCTTTATAGAAAGATCTAGGGGTTTGGGTAGGATGCAAACTTAATAGGAGTCAACAAAGTGACACAACAGTCAAAAACCCTGATAAGATTTTAAGTGGAGATTCTCATATGCTCAGCTACAATGAGCATAACTAACAAGATGTTCCTCTTTTAGTTATAGAATCAATCAAAATTTCAAACCCAGTGTCAACAAGTCTTTAATCTGTAAGGGGTAAAGTGCTTTGAGATACTGGATAAAATCAAATAAAAGCAAACATGTATTAAGATTGGGATCGGCTGGAAGAATAAAACACACTCCTGGGCCTATGGATATCAGAGGAGGGATTCCAGCAATAAGTCACTCAAGCTTTGGGAGTTCTTTGGGGAGCTAGACCCTTGTTCCTATGGCCAGAGGGCAGAAAGGTTTCAGAAAGGATTGAATGTTTCTCCCTGAATCTTGCCAAGGAGATCATCTTGTGAACTCTGAAAGGAAAGAATATTTGTACTTCCCATCAGCACTGGTATCAGTGCCCCCAGAACAGCAGTGTCTGATGGCAACAAGAACTAACAGACTCACCAAGGACAAATTAGAGACACTGAAGACAGGTAGCCTCAGGGCTCTACAAAGGCACTGACTTTTGGAATCCAGAAAAGACCTACACCTTAAAGGAGCTTCAGGAAGATGCCACAAATGGAGAAGAAGACCTCTAGTACTCAGAAGCTTACCAGAACTCGCTCTCTGGCCATTTGTGCTTTCTAAATCTGAGTCAACTCTCCCTGAGAATCTTGCATGAGCAAGAGGAGAGTATCCCAGATTATTTTGGGGGTAGGGAAGTAGGGGAAGACGGTTCTGTAATAACTGTTCTTGGCTAACTGTTAATCAATGGAAATCATACCAGATGAGGGCTCTTGAGCAAAAGTACTAGAAAAAAAGTACTAGAAAATTCCCAACTCTCTCTCCCACCATGATTCTAAGAGGAGGAAGAGTCACCACCCTCTGGGACCAGATCTTACAGTGAGAATGGGAGGTGAGGGAACCATCACAGAAAGGGTAGTACATTATTCCAGGCTGGATTGAGAGAGGTATACTTTCTAGAATGAGGAAAGTTAGTTAAAATATTTGTCATACTCTACTCTGCCTTGGTCTGAATACATCTAGAGTACACTGTGGAATTCTGGGCATGGTATTTTAGGAAGAACAGACAATCTGAAGTATATGTAGCAGAGGGTAATTAAGGTGGTTAGAGGACTAGAGACCATTCCATCAGATTAATTGAAGGAACTGGGGGTGACTCACTTGGAAGAGAGAAGACTTGGGGGAGGAGGAGTAAGCTGTCATGTGGCAAAGGAATTATAGTCATTCTGCTAAAGGGCAATACTTAGGAATAATGGATGGAAATTATAGGTAGACAGATTTAGGGTTAAGATAAGGAAAAAATTCCTAACAAGATTTGTCCAATTTGGAAGCAGCGGGTTCTTCCTTTCCATGGGTCTTCAAGTAAAAGCTAAATAACTATTATTTGTTAATGTTATGGGTCAGTCAACTAGCATTTATTAAGCACTCACTATGCCCCAGGCACTGTGATAAGCACTGTTCCTACTCTCAAGGAGCTCACAATCTATGGAGAGACATAACCTACTAACAATGACGTACAAACAAGATACAGACAGGATAAATTGGGTGTAGTTCAACATGACTAATACGGAAACATGTTTTACATGATTACACATGTATAACCTATATTGCTTGCCTTCTCAATAAGGGGAATGGGGAGGGTAGAAGGGAGAATTTGGAACTCAAAGTTTTTAAAAAACAAATGTTAAAAAATTGTTTTTACATGTAATTGGGAGAAAATAAAATACTAAAAAAAAATAAAATAAATTGGATGTAGTCTCAGAAGGAAGGCACTAAAATTAAGGAGGACTGGGAAAAGATTTTTGCAGAAGGTGGGACTTTAGCTGAGATTGAAGGAAACCAGGAAAGGCAGGAGGCAGAGAAGAGGAAGGAGAACATTCTGGGTATGGGAGACAGCCAGTGAGGAACATCAAAGAGGCCCTGTGTCACTGGATCACAGAGTACATGGAGGGGCATAAAGCATCAAAAGATGGGCAAAGTAGGAAGTGGCCAAATTGTGAAGGGTTTAAAAGTCATATAGGACCTTTAAATTTCTCCTGGAGGCAATGGGAAGGCACTGGGTTTTGCTGAATTGGGGCATGATAGAGTCAGTCCTGCACTTTAGGAAGATCAATTTGACAGCTGAGTGGAGGATAGATCAGGGTAAGAGAGAGACCTGAGTCAGGAAGACCCATCAGTAGGTTACTGCAACAGTTCAGGCATGAAATTTGCAGTGTCAGAGGAGAGAAGGGGCAATGTGTGAGAGATGTTACTAAGGTGGTAACATACAGGACTTTACAACTGACTGGATGAGGACGTAGAGGGAGTTTGTCATAGATGATTTTTGAGGTACCTTCCAACCCTGAGAATCTGTGATTTCTAAAGTCCCATACAGCTCCAACAAATCCCGATTCTGTCCTGTACTTCTGCAATACATCCCAATAGATACCGTCACCTTGGGAAGTGCTCAAGTTTCCCTAGTGCTGTTACTTAAGCCATTCTTTTGGAACTGGTTTTTGGAATTGCTAAGATCTCTTTTGGAATTGCTTTCAGCCTATTGCATAGCCATCTGAATATTCTCAGTGGTGGTAACTATTCACCCTTTGGAAGCAGTTTCACAGGAACTGTGAGTTTGATCTTGCTATGGAAATTAGCCAGCATTTGGTCTTTGATTGTCATCATACACATTTGCAAGCACCTATACACACTATATTTCTGGGCATTTAAGACAGATAACATTGGATGTCTTTTTTTTTTTCTAATCCTGGAGTGAGAAAAGATGTACCTTCAACTCTCTGGTTCTCTCCATGAAAAGTTAGAAAAATAAAAGTTGCACATTATCCCCCTGTGGCATGGAAAATCAGGTTCCACTCTACAGCTGAAGCCCTTGTGATTATGGGCAACAGTAGGTTCCATGTAAATTCTCCCAAGCAAATTAACAACAGAGATCTGACAGGTGGTAGCCTAATATTTACCCCATTTGGAAAAGTATGTGAAAATCCCAGAAGGCCTTCTGTTCTTTAATGCTCAGGGTATTTGTCTCTGATTTCAAATGGGAAATGATATACGGTGCAGAGTGCCTGGACTAACAATTTCTCAAGGCAAAACACCAGCTCAGAAATCCACTCACTAGTCATAGGTTTACAAAAACTGACTGAAGTACATTTTTTGCCACATGCAGGGTGATTCCAAAGAACTATCCCTCAGAAATAAAAAAATGCTTAGCAATCTTAGTGTTGGAGGGGGGCAAAAAAATCAGAACATGGACTTTCAAGAGGTCTAACATTTCTATCTGATATAAAATTACTACATCTTTGTATACATAACAGTGCTGGAACCAATTGAGAACATAAGCTTTATTCTTAAAAGCTAGCCATACGGACGTCACTAGTGACTTTGTAACCGTGGCACACTGAAGTCATTAAAATTCTTTGGCGCATGCTTACTGTGAACAGACATCCATCTGTTCAAGACACATGAGCAAATAGGTTGTCATCACTATTAAATTGTTAAACATGTACACAGAGTTTAAACGGGGCGTAATAACAATCAAGCAACAAGCATTTAAAGGCACCTACTAGGTGCGGGGTGTTGTACTAGGTGCTAAGGACATAAGGGTTATAAACCAAACAGATCCTGATCTCAAAGGCTTAAATACTATTGGGGCAAACAACACACCCTCCCCCACCCCCCTACACATACATGAGTCAACACAAAATATGTACAGATTAATAAGATGTAAGTTTTCAGGTGGACGGGCCAGCACTATGGAGGTCTAGAAAAGTCTCATGTAGAAGATGGCACCTAAGCTAAGGCTTGGAAGGGAGCTAGAGAGGAAGAGGAGAGGATGGATGGAGCCCATTCCAGGCATGGAGGACAGGAGATGGAATGTCATGAATGAGGAACAGCAAGGAGGCCAGTCTTGCTGGAATGTTGATTGTGTGATATGGTGTAAAAGCCTGAAAAGGCAGCATGGGCCAGATCGTGAAGGGCTTTCGATGCCATATAAGGGAGTTTGCATTGTCCCAGATGCAGCAGGAAACTAAGCAGAGTGCTTTTTAAGGAGCAGAGTAACATGGCTGGACCTTGGTTTTAGGGATGTCACTTTGGCAGCTGCGTGGAGAACCGGAGCCTGGAAGCAAAGGGATAAAATCGATGTCATTGCAGTAGTCCAGGGGAAAAGCAGGGATCTAGTGAGTGCAGAGAAGGGGATCAACAAGAGAAAAGGGGTTGATTTAGAAATGATGAGACTGCGCAGTCAATTGGATACAATCGATCACTTAACAAAAATATGGAAAGTAAAGAACTCAGAGGTCAGTTTTTACAATATAGCTGGCCCTATTAATTAGGGATAGGGATGTGAGTTTCTAACTGACTTGGATAAGAATAGTGGATATTTATATTCAGTTTAATGTCTTACAAAATACTTTACATACATTATTTCCTTTAATGGTATATAGTGAAAAACAAAGGGGCTTGCCCTAAGGCTTAGCAATGTGCACAGGGGTTTATCCTGGGTCATTAGATGTAAGCAACATCTCCCCACGCCAAAAGAAGGCTAGTCCATGCTGGAAACCAAATACTCTAGGAACAGAATCAAGAAGCTTGTGGAGCTCTGGTTATGTGGAAAGGTAGCAAAAAACCCCTTACATATGTTTGAACAGAGAGACAGGGAACTCTTAGGGAAAGCTAAAACATATTTCAGTGTTACTGACTTAAATTTGGATAGGGTTAGCATAGTGACGATTCAGGATTGGTCCGAGGCAAAACTGTCCTGCCTTGGACACTTTAACCAAGTCATCTAACCTTTCTGAGCCTCAGTTTCCTCATCTTTAAAATGGGTATAATAATACTTGTACTACTTACTCTACAGGGAAAGACCTTTTAGACAATAAAATCAAAAGGGATTTGTAGTTCTTTCACTATTATCATCATGAAGTAAGCAAAACTTGTCTATATCAAAATCTAGTTTCCCTTTGCTATGCATTATTTCCATCTCTGCAGATACCCAATCCTAGGATTCAGGTACCTTAAAGTCTCTTCAATTATTCCCCTCTAAAATCTCCCCTTGGAAAACATTAAAGTGTAGGCTGCTGATAAAACTTAACGGCACCTGTTAGAGGGAGGGAAGTATTTGGTATTTGTGTCATACAGATTTTTAAAACTCTAAGGCAAAGCCACTGAGGGAGGGGAGGGGGTAAATAGGTATTTGGGGGCAAGGGATTCTTCCCAGTGAATCTTACTGCATGAGTAGCCACCTAATCTGCCTATGTGTAAGGCTGGACCTGACTTAACAAGCCTTGAAAAGACTGAACTACTAAGTCAGGGAAGGCTGGCATCACAGCACGGGAAAGTAAGCTAAGGGCCAGTGCATTTAAAGGGTACATCTGTGTGTGAAGATCTTAGATCAGCATCTATGGGCAAAAGGAGATTTGGGAACAGAATCCAAGGTTCAGAGTTTTAAGAATGAATGTTACCTGTGTAACATTTTCCCGAATTTAAACAATTGGTTAATAGGTTAAGCCAGGTCCTTACTGGCATGTCCTTGACTGGTAATGGAAAGGAAACCTCAGGACAACATCATTCCAACTCCACAGCTACCAAACATCCATACAGGTATTAATAAAGCAAACCACTTCACTTCCTAATACCCTGATCTGACAAAAGTATGTTCAGGCCTTGTTCAATGCACATGTATCAAATCTATACAACCACACAACATTGGAATCCTTTAGAGAGCCTATCATTTGCCATAATTGTAGATTGTGAGTGGACATTTGAAAGAGAAGCCTACAAGTCAGTTGTACTTTCTGGTAGTAATTATCTCCCACAAACATGACTCACTCAGGCTGCTTGAATGCAATAGTTCTAGAGTCCCAAAAGCAACAATCTTATAAATAAATCTCTGAATCACGGATGAAATGCCTGAAGTGTTCAATTCTATCTCTTTGATCTCAAAGGTAGCTTTTGGTTTAGAATTTGATGGAATAAAAAAAATCCCCAGGAATGAGTACTGACATGAAACAAATGAGGCCTGGGCCCTGGTGAGACTTGGAACACTTATAGGGTCACTCTGCCCAGTCACACTTTGCTCTGCTCTCGGAAGGAATGGGAACATTACATTTTAAGCCAGAAGCATGAAGTTTCTGGGCCATCAGGATGCTGTTGTTTGTCCTAATGCAGCCTGCTTGTTTTGTTTTGTTTTGTTTTTTTTAAATAGTACTCATGGGAAGACTTTCATGGCAATGGAGCAGAATTAAGGCTGTGGGGTGGGACCGCCCAGGAGTCTCAAGGGGTAGCAGAACATATAACTAAATAAACGTGGGCTGTGTCAGTTAGGAATGCTGAGGAAAGAACAACCCACCCTAGAATGAGACATTTACTTTTTTTGGAATGCTCGCTTCAAGACATTGTGTACCTCAGCAGCCTCCCGCCTCCCGATCAGTGGAAATCGGAGGTTCCTTGACTTGAAGCGATGCCTGCTTTGAAAGTATTAGTAGAAATGTAAATACTGACATCATCCACCCACTATAGTCATTCTTTTTTTAAGTCCTGAAGCTTTATTTATATTTCATTAAAAATGAAATAGAGAGACAATATAGAGTAGAGGCTCGAGGGCCGGCCAAAGCCCCAGGAAGACCTAAATTCACGTCCTGTGTGATACATGCTAGCTATGTGACCATGAGCAGGCTATTTAACCTCTCAGTGCCCAAGGCAACTCTCAAAGACTACAAGCTAGAGAAGCTGCTGATATGCTTCATTGCAAGGAGTTTCCACATACTGGGAGTTCCACAAATGGATGAAGTCATAGGTCTGAAGGAAAGAAAGAATTAATATTAGAGTGTCTTGGGTCTACTCTCATCATGCTCAAATACTTCAGAATCTGATATTATTTTCTCATGTGGTTCTCAGAACAAAATTTATGTCCAGAGTTCTCTCATCTGTTTAAAATGGGAAGTCACAAGAAGACTCATACAAGTTTCATTCTGCTCATGTTTTGCCAGGCACCAGTAACAAATGGGGAAGCCAACTTTGGACTTATCCTTGCAGAATGGTCAGGGGTCAAAGAGAACAACACTAATGCTGCTGTTGCAAATTCATTTCTAGTTTTTTTTTTTTCTGGATTAAGTATCTGTTTTGCTCCTGGTTATTTTCATATATTCAGCTGCTGCTGCATTCCCATCTATTGGAAAGATCGAGGGAAACACATAGGCTCCTCTGTAGCCAAGGGGAGATGTGCCTGCCAAGAAAATGAACTTCTTCTGGAGGTCACTAAATACATACTAAGTACAATAAATAAAAATGATAAACACAAAGAAATAGCTAATGGCAATTGGCTATAGCCAATGACCTTCTGCAGTGCAATTCAAGAGAATAAATGAAGTGTATATAAACATATAATATTTTGTCAAGCTTTATGACTAACAATAATCACCTATTGGCAAAGCAAAATTTCACCAAATGCTGTATAGCTACTGTATGCTTAATCTAGGACCAATCAAAGACTCAGAAAATCATTTCAACAAATGTCCTTGATAAATATTAGACCTGACATTAAAGAGCTTAGGCTCACAGGGCCACAGTCATTCCATATGGCTCTTATTAAAGTTATTTGCATAGAGAAAAATTAAGACCATAAGAAGCTAGCAGTAACCCAATTCCTTCCAAGTTAAAAATGCATAGGGCTGGTTACCCGTTTTTAGGCTCATAAGAGTGTCATAAGACAGGAGTAATTTAGCTCTGTAAGCCTTACCACAATTTTGATTCTACAGAGATCCTGGTGTTTCATGATTTAACAGCCATATAGCACCACAGAGAGAATACTGGTATTAAAAAGATTTGACTTAATTTTGGTGGGCACACACCTCTCTCTGTTTCAAGTCCCCTTCCGTCTGCCCCCATTAATCCCTTCCCTCTGGACTCATTTCTTATTTACACTATGTGTGTATACACATACACACATATGTATATATACATATGTGTATACATGTATGTCTATATATGTCTATATATGTATGTATATTGTTTAGGTGCTTACTAAATGCGTGTTGATTGATTATTGGAGTTTTATGTCTGACTTAGTATTCTCCAAATGTTGACTACATAATTTCCAATTTTTGGTTATTACAAATCATGTTGCAGTGAATGTTTTGTACAGCTAGATCTTTCTTTGACTATCATTAACCTCCTCAGGGATATAAATTCAGTCATGGAATCTTTGATTCAAAGTCCTATGTTCTTTCAGAATGGTTGGACTTAAAAGGAATTTTTGTGCCTATCTTACCAATAGCTTCTCCAACCCTTAATTTAGCCAATTTTTATAATTTTTGCCACTTTGATGGCTTTAGGTAATGACAGGATTATTTTAATTTGCAGATCTTTGATAATTAGGGATTTTGAGCATTTTTCATATGGTTGTTGAGGGTTTGTGTTTCACCACTTATATACTAGAGAATGGCTCTTCAGCTTGTGATTTTAGCAATTCTTTGTAGATTTTGTAGGTCAGATTCTTACCAAAGGTATTTAATTCAGGACGACCAATTTCAGCTTCCTATAAAAGGAAACTACCTGCCAGTTACAGCTGTTACTGGTTCTCCTTCCTTCCTCTTGCCTTGACCCAAAGACCAGACTCTCCTAAAGGCTCTAGAGATCACTTTGATTACATCCTTCTCTTTTTGTTCCTACTTCTGGGTGTTACATTTTAAGTCTTGAACTTTCCTCATTTTAGTTGAAACATATTCTAATAAAGATCTATTGCCTATGTATTACTGATTTGTTTGTTTCTTTGATGAAGTCCCATCTAAGTCCCATTACTGATATCAAGTACTGCCACTGTGGTTTCTCCCTTCTCTTTCATTTCATGCTGATGATGTATGCTTATAAAATGACTCTTTTAATGTTGAAGTTCTGGAATTCTGCTACAATATTTTGGAGGGAGTTAAACTTTGCCTTTATAGGTATTTTTCTTACCTGATTTCCTGGAACATGTTATTCAGTTTCTTTGTTTCATTCTGGGAGGATAATTTTCAGATTGTCTCATCAAGCTCTGTCTTCAAGTGTCATGATAGAGATCACAAGTATTCTTTTAGAGTTGGTCTTTTGATTTTGATCTGATGTTTTCTCTTCCAATCCTGAATCTTTACATCATCTCAGATGTTCTCTTTCGCAAAGAGTCCATTCTTTTATTAATATTTTCTACCTTATTTTCTAAGCTGTTAATTCTTCTGCTGTCTGCTGTTTGTGTGTTGTGCTCTGAAGATTCTGACTTCCATTATTATAGGTCCCAGACTTCTTTCAGTTTTTTTACTAAGTTTCCTATTTTGAATTTTCTTGTAATTTTTAAAATTTTCTCTTCAGCTTATTTGTTGAAGTATCACTTTTTACTTGTGAGGAGTTATCCTTATTTTCTTTAACACCATCACATTTGTTCCTTACCTTGGGGTACCTTTTTTGGTTATTCATTTCTTTAGTCTTTATATTAGTTTTACTGTGAGATTATCCTTGTTGGTATTTCTTTAATTTCTTCTCTTTTTGATTGTTATCCATTCAAGCTGTTTGGTCCATTTCTTACTATTTTGAGGTTATGAGGCGTTAGCCATAACTCTTCTCTAGGTCCAAGCTTGGTCATTATAAGTACATGACATTGTTTTGTTTTTTCGTTATTTTTGTTTGAATTGTTGCAGTCACTGTGTACATTGTTTTCTTGATTGGGCTTACTTTGCTTTGCCATACTTGATATAAATCTTCCCATGCTCCCATGAAATATTCACACTTGTCATTTATTATAAAGTAGTAATATTCCTGAGAAAGGCCCAAGGATAACAAAGAAGGGAAAATGAATCACATCAACTTTAAATATTAGGCAGGATCTGAGAATATGGGGGTGGAAGGAGGAAGAAAGATTACTTCTCCTCAAAACTACCACCTGGAAAAAGGCTTTGAGTTTCAGGGAAACACTTTCTGAGGCTGCTTTGGCATCAGTCAGAGGAAACTTGGGCAGGGCCATGGGAATTAATTTATTCCAGTGGGCCCATTGGAATTCATTCATTCAATACACATTTGTAAGCATCTAATAAGTACAGAGTACTATGCCAGGTGGTAGAGTAGAAACAGTGTTTGGAAAAAGGACAGCCCCTGCCCTCAATGGACCTTATTGCCTAGTAGGAGGTTAAGACAATAATATAGCAAAATATACCATTTTACTCTATTAAAGTTGTATTTTATTTAAAAGTTGTTATTTTATTATGTTTATTATTATATTTATTATGTTATTTTATTAAAGTTGTATTTATTAAAGTTGTAATGTATTGAAGTTGCAAAAAGAAGTGTATATGAAGCCCAAAGGAAAAGGTCCTAACTAGCTGGTGGAGGATGAAGATGAAGATGAGGTTAAGATTAAGAAAAGCTTAAGGGAGGGGATGGCATTTAAAACAATATGTTTTTAAATAGCAGTTGTGTTTTAAAGATTGGGTAGGAAATTTGTAGGCAAAAAGTGGAAGAGAGGACATTGTAGCCCTGGGAACAGCATGTGCAAAGGTATGTGCAAAGTGACAGAGCAAAAGACATATTTGTAGGGACAGACAATAGTCCAAGTTGGGATGTATGAAAGGAATACAACAGTGTAAGACTGGATAGTGGGTTAGCACCAAATTGTGGAGGGTCTAAAGAACTACCCAAAGGTGTTTAAACTTGAGTTGGTAGACAATAGAAAGCTATTGAATAATTTTGAGCACAGAAGTGGCCTGGCCAGACTCATGCGTAAGAAAGGTTATTTGAGAAGTTTTATAATTATAGATTATGCATGGATAAGAGTCAACAGTAGGAAGAACTAGTAAGGAGATTATTAAAATAGTCCAGGTGGCTATTAATGAGAGATCATGTTAGGATAGTGGCAGTGGAAAAAAAGAAGATCATAGGCTCATAAATTTGTAGCTGGAAGGGTTCTTAGAGGTCATTGCCAAATCTTTACATTTGAGGAAACTGAGGCCTATAGAGATGAAGTGACTTGCCCAAGGTCATTAAGTGTCACAGCCAGGATTCAAAGCCACATCCCCTGGCTCTAAATCTAGTGCTTATTTCTACTTTGCCATGTGATGTAAGAGATGCTGAGGAAGAGGAATTGGTAGGACTTTGGTAAGTAATGATAAGAGAAATAAAGGAGAGAGATTTTTAATACAATCCTAAGGTTTTGAAAATGGGAGACAAGGTGAATGAACGGCAGTGCCACAGATAAAACTATATGACTGGACACAGTATTGTACAGGTGAAAGAGCACAGGCTGAGGAGTTGAAGACCTGGGTTCAAATTCTACCTCTGTGGCTTACTACCCCTGGACCTTGGACAAGTCATTTAACATCCATGGGCTTTGGAGGAGGTTGACTAGACGAGATCTGAAGTTCTGTTCAGCCCCATATCTAGAAACCTGTGCTCCTAAATAGTGAAGTTGTAAGGAGGAACACTTAGGGGTGGCAACAGAAAATGAAGGTCTTGGGCATCAACGTCATGTGCTAGTGGTTGGGCCAGAAGTGTCAGCAGATTGTTTTTAAGAATGGGGGAGCATATCTTTTTTAGATGAAGAGAGATAATGCAGTGTAGTGGAAATGGGAGTGCTACTGGAATCAGGAAGATGTGAGTACAAACACAGACATAGTCTTCCTGAGTGACCAGGGGCGAATGACTACAAATCTCAGCACTAAAGCTGATGCTCTGTGTCAGTCTCCACAGCAGGAATCCTTACCCAAAGGGATTACAAGTCTAAACAAAACAAAACACTTTCATTATGTTATATCAACCAGGATTGGCCTCAGAGAAAGCTGTAAGTAAAGAAGGTAAAATTCATCTTTAGTTCCTTCCGACTCCCCTTTCTGCATTCTTCTCCTCAGTACCAGAACCCTCTCCCTATCCTCCTTCCCAACTACCATTCTGTCCACCCATCTCATCTCTCTACTTTAAACCATACACTGGACAGTGTTGCAATATTTTAGACCTTTCTTCTCCTTTTCTCCTTTGAAAACTTGCTCCTACGTATACTACCTTTTCTTTTTTCTATTTTTGTTTTTTAGCTTTTTGGTGAGGCAGTAGGAGTTAAGTGACTTGCTCAGGGTCACACAGCTATTGTCAAGTGTCTGAGGCCAGATTTGAACTCAGATCCTCCTGACTCCAAGGCTGGAACTCTATCCACTGTACCACCTAGCTGCCCTACCTTTTCTTTTCTTTGATCTCATTGGATTATAGGCCTCATAGCAGTGCTGCTGAATCCAATGGCACGCACAGTTTCGTAACTTTGGGGGCATAGTTCCAAATTGCTTAACAGAATTTAAGAACTCTGATCAGTGTAATGACCATCCGTGAGTCCAGATGACCAGTGATGAATACTATCCATTTTCTATTAGAGAAGGGATGGACTAAATATGCAAAATGAAGAATATTTTTTGGACATGGCCAACATGGGAGCTTATTTTGCTTTACTACGAATATCTGTTACAAAGATTTTGCTTTTCTTTTTTTCCTTTTTCAAGGTGGGAGGGAGGTTTTGGAAGTCAGGAAAGTACTTTTCAATCGATAAAAAATTTAATTTAGAAAACAAAACTTGCTTATCTTGTGACACTATCTCAGGTCTTTGACAGTTGACTAATCTATGAATTACTGGCAATTTCAAAGTAAGATGAAAATGTAGGTAATGGTTGAACACGCTACTTTTCCTCAGGGCATTGATATTTTATAACAGTACTCCTAAAAATATAACCTCACCACAAAGTATATAAATTAGTGGAATTTCATACTATGCTGTAGGAGTGACATTTTGGGGCAAGGAGATCTTTCAAGGATACTCCTAAAATCATCTTTTATAAGATTGACCTTGTTAGGGACTCCTCTCAAAATACCATACATTCCATACGAGGTTATTTCTAAAAATATCTCAAGAAGTGGTGTTCTGCTAGCTGTGATCTCTACAAACTGCAAGCAGGTAGATGCAACTAAAAACATGATTATCATGAATAGGGTATGCAAAATCATAAACTCTCAAAGATGGCACTTAGATAAGTGTCTTTTTCCCTATCAAGAAAAATATTTTTATTTAAAAAATTAAATATGACAATAAAATAGTTAAATTATTACTAATTGTTGGTTAACTGTTTCAACTTTTGCCATGAAAAAACTTTTCCCTTTGTCAAGGAAAACTATCTCCAAACCTATTAAAACATGACTATCATATATATACATGTATATGTACATACATACACACATATATGTTAGAATTGTGGATTTTTACAAGATAATAGGTTTAAATAAAATTCAATGAAACATTTCTCATTGAAGCAGAAGCTGACTCATGATGAAATGTGGCCAAAAAAATCTATGAATTTAGCCTGTATACCTTTAAAGCATTTACCTGAGACAAGATAGGATTAATCTTGCATTTTTATCATTTTGCTAATGTTCTATATTCTGCATTAGACTAAAGGAACTAGGTCATAGGATTACAGGTTTTAGAGCTGGAAGGGATCTTAGAGATTATTAAGTACAACTCCCTTATTTTAAAGATGAAGAAAATGAGGCCCAGAAAAATTAAGTGGCTTATCTCAGGTTATTCCAACTGGAGTGAAAGGTGGGGGCTCATGACTTAAAGAACAAGAAAGATAAGCTCCCAAGAATTCTGGCCTCCCCGTAAACCCCTGAAGGGATAGAGTAGCCACATCCTGGGGATACAACTCATCAAGCAAAGTAGGAGTTAGGATAAGAACTTCCGAGCAGGAGTTACAGCTAGGTACAAAAACAGAAGAAAGAGCATAGCAATACCCTAAAAATGTAGAGGCTAATTGAGAATCTTCATGTAGACACACGGCAGAGCAGCACTAAAGATGGTGAATTCATGCTCAAATGCTCACTGACCACAGCACAGAGTTCCTCTAATCTAAATCCCTCCTTTTACTGCAGTTGTGGCCTCCATCCTTTTGAAGATGGAGAGCATCAGATTGTTGTCCTTGGTTTACTAACCCATCATAGACCTAAGGTAGCTCCTCCTCAGCCTTCTTCTCCCCAGGCTAAATAGATTCATATTTCATCATAGGAGGGTAATATACACCTTCTATGTCCTTCTGTACAGGCTCCTCAGAGACTGACCCTCACCATTAGAATGCCACAGATGACTCCCTAGCAAGGGCCAAGGTTAAGTTTTCCTTTCAACTGAAAATAATGTAAGCCCATTGAATATAGATACCTCATCTTATTCACCATTCTTATATGCAGGAAAATGAAAAATCACTTCAATCCATTTACATAGCTGGTATGTAAATTTAGAGTAGTTATCCATCACTAAAAAAATGAAATTATTTAAAACGGTACTTCATTGTACTTAAAATAGTTGTTCTAACATGAATTTTAAGTAGAGTGCACTAAATGCATTCCAAAAATAATTTCTCCTTAAAAAACCTTAACATACTGTCCTGCATGGGAGAAATTAAATAAATAATCATTGAATGGTCTAAGAGCCAACAACAAACTGAAAAAAAAGGGGATTTGAAGTCTAGAATGAGACAAAGGAGGTCCCTTTTAATTCTATACCTATCTACCTATTGGGGTTGCACTGTTTTCTGGATCACATTTTCCAGAGATGGACTCAGCCAATGTTATGACTTTGGTCATTAAGGATTTGGAAAACTATTGGGTAGTCATAAATCCTGGCCACCCCCCCCCAATCATCTTGATGGTCTCCCTCTACTTTCCATTTGTTCTGCTTGCATATTGGATAGGGAATATGCTAGAGGATAACAGCTGGGAAGAATGGGAATAATGAAGATATGCTGGGAATAGAGAGCAAGGATCAGACTAAAGAAGACATCCATCTTTCATGTCTTCCAACCTCCTGATGCTTGATTGGCTGAAAGGGACAGGCAGTCCTGGGAGCAGGGGGGAGAAGCACACACACCGCCTGTCTCTGACAAAATGGATTAAGAAAGATGATGGGTTACCTTTGGCTCTTACACTGTAGTCCGTATATCTTTGTGGAACCAGATGTTTTCCTGGATTTACCAGATTAATTCCAGGCCTAAGGAGAAAGACCACAGACTAGAGTTACAGAATTTTACAGCTGGAAAGGACCTTAATGCAATTTGACAAAAAAAAATATTTGTTGAATATTTACAAACCTACATTTTACAGATGATTAAGCTGAGGCCAAGGCTGGTTAAAGGACTTGCCCAAGGTCGCACAGCAAATTGGCAGCATAGCTGGGATAATAATTCAGGTCTGCAATCTCCTGGGCTAGTGCTCCCTCCACTATGCTGCACTATCCCATTGACATCATAGGGGAAGGAAAAGAAGGTGCAAAAATCACAACACCTTTCAGTTGCTGCCTAGGGATGCAATTAATGGCATAGAGTGCACATGCTGGAATCAGAATCAGGAAGACGAGAGTTGAAGTCCTGCCTCAGACATGTATTAGCTGTGTGACCCTGGGCAAATCATTTAACCTGCCTCAGTTTCCTTTTCTGGAATGTGGGGATAATAATAGCTCAAGTACTTGGTGAGGATTGAATAATACATAAAAACTGCTTTGTAAACTTTAAAGGTTCTATTAATGCTAGCTATTATTATTATTATTATTATTATTATTATTAATTACAGTGTCATCATCATTTCTTTTCCATCTTTTCCATAGCCCTAATTTAACTAATTCCTAGGCATTTACCTCTTTTGCTTCTCTCTCTTTTCTGCTAATAATTTTATCAAGTTCAAATTTCCCATGAATATTCCAAATCTGGACAAGCATTAAAAAACAAAAAAGTCCTTAAAGCCTCTGAAAGTATGGAGCATATACAGATGACTGCCTTTGGTAAAACATTTCATTATTATTAACATAGGCTTGTTAATTAAGTGAGAGTAGAAAAAGAACCTGGGAGTATTTCACAGGAACACTGCCTGCAGGTAACAGGGCCAACAGTCCCAAGATAACTGTTGAAGGGTATCAGAAATGTGGAAGTATAACACCTTCAATCCAGGCATTAAATTGACATCACTACCTAGGACTGAGCTGCATAAGGCTTACTGCTGGGGGGAGGCCGGCATGCAGGAATTATGGAAGATTCACTCTAGTAACTATGGTGTAGAATTGGACACAGCCAGGATCCTCATGTCAGATGGAACATGGGCTTTTCCTCACAAATCGCACACCAATGGTAACTGGTCAGATTCAAAGAATGAGAACCAGCTCTAATGTTCTAGCCTCCATCCGTCTACAATCTTTATAACACATGGTCAGTAAAGAAAATGTAGTATAGCAGGCCTCTGTGTCAGGACAACCTGGGTTCAAGCCTTGAACCCAGCCTCTGATACGTACTGTCTGTGCGATCAGCTTAACCTGTTAGTGTCGCAGGCAACTCTCTAAGGCAGCAAGTCATAGAATAGAGGGTGCTATACATTGGTAGAAGGGAGTTTCCTTCTCTGGTAGTTCCCTATACCTAGGAAAGCACAGACCTAAACCATAAAGAAAAATAATCAAAGGATGCAAAGGGATTTCTTAAGGTTATCTAGTCCATATCTGCATCTAAATCTTCCCTTGGATTTCTCTCTCTCTCTCTCTCTCTCTCTCTCTCTCTCTCTCTCTCTCTCTCTCTCTCTCTCTCTCTCTCTCTCTCTCTCTCTCTCTCTCTCTCTCTCTCTCTCTCTTTCAGACTAAATGTTGCTTTCTTTTGTTTTTCTTCATAGAGGCCTTGGACTCCACAGTAATTTGATGGGCTTTATTCCTGTAGTCTGATTAATGACCAAAAATAAAAAAAAGAAAAGAATTTGGGCAAGCTATTGTAGTCATCTGCTTACTTAATATTCAGAATCTCAAGCCCTTGTACAATAACCTTGCATCTTTTCCCAAAGATGTCTAAACACGGAGGCAATGCCAAAACTGAGTTCAGGATGGGGGTGGAGAGGTGGGTTGGGGGGACAAGGAGTTGGGGGATAGAAACAGAAAACTCAATCTCTTGATGTCAGATTCTGTTGGTTTTTAACATCATATTTCTTACAAAGTTTGAAATCTTAAAATGTTTGCCCAGGATTCTTTCCTTTCCATGATAGAGCTTTAAGGCTTTAAGGAAAAAAAAATCTCTTTCCCAACAGTTTTTGTCTTTTGTGTCTTTTTTCCCCCAACTTGTCCCATACTTTTAGATGGTTTTGAATGAGGTTAATAGTTCTTTTCTACTTTTAGCTAATTTATGTTATTATTTCTGGTTCAGAAGCTGCCAAGTGCAATGGAATTGTCCAAAAGTAAATCCAAGTTTGTCAAGGAAGAACATTTTCCCAGTTCCAAAATTAGAGGTGAAACCTATTGTACCCAACACTGTTAAGCTTTTCATATTGCCTCATGGCAGGGAACGGAGTTGGCCCTGTCAAGCTGAAATCTGCAAATCTAGAAGTTTAGATTTGATTCAAGGAATCCTGGAAGGCATTCAAAATTCACAGTGCTTAACCATAATGTGGAAATATTTCAAGGGAACTTCAAGGGATTGAACTTTGTGTGACTGACTGGGGAAATGTACTTACTGCTTGTAAGACCACAAAGGTAACTTTCCCCAAGGGAAAATTTCATAAATAACATGGATGAGCGATGTCTACATTTTTTTTTAAGCAGGCACCATGCCCTGCTTGCTTTCAGCACATTCTGTGTGTACTAGTTAGTTTTCCACTTCCTAGCTGTAGGCCCTTTAAGGTTTCTATGCACTGGAAAGCAAAAAATGATAATACATTAAATTTAAACAAATTTTAGTCTATTCTAGTGTGCTATTATAGAATCATAGAACAATAAAACTGGAAGAAGCCTTGATAAATCATCTGATCCAAGACCCTGCCTCCAAGCACACAGATGTCTAAAATATTGAGGACAGATAGCTTTCTATATGCCTCTTGAAGGTGTTTTAATGTCTAATGTCAACTATTGCCCCTAGAATAAGAAGGGAAAAAAAGCAAGAATAAAGTAGAAATAAAAACTACTGGCAATAGAAATAAATTAAAAAGAACTTTTAAAAAAATTGTACTTTAAAAATTTTTATTTGTATTTTGAAGAAAAAAATATTTGGCAGAATGATTAGTAGAAGTCAGAACAAACTGTTTTCTAGATTTGCATTTGCTTTCTTCTCTCATTACATAAAAGGTGAAAATGAAGATGGTTTATTATAAATAAGCTTGATACTTTTCAGCTTCTGAGCAGTATATGAGGGCACAATTAGAAATTGAAATTTCTTGCTGTGTTTAAATAGACAGAATCAAATAACTCCTTTATAAATATCTCTTTTTTTAAGCTTGCTAGACCTTTATAAGCCTCATACCCTTGTATTTCTATTCTTTTCTGTTTGGTATGAAGCATATAACAAGTTAAGTCACAACCCTCAACATAGTCATTGAGGGTATCAATACTAAACAAATCCCCAGTGATGATGAGGAATGTACCTCTCAAGGCTATAGTAGCAGAAAGATGAAGCTCCAAGTTATGGTTTATTTTCAAAACCATATGTTGAAAAGAGGAAAAATAAAGATTCACTTTTAATATGCAACTTCATCAGAGTAGCTGACAAGGAGAAGTTGTATGTGGGACCTAAAATAAGTTATTCCAGTCTGCCTTATAAGGATTACAAGTTGCTTTTTATTTCCTGAACTACAACAAAAAGTCATCTATTGACAGAGATATAACCTAATGCCTGAACTGAATAGGAACTTAGAAGCAAGAAGCGAAATGTAGTCAGAGAATTGAAAGAAAGTAGAGGGGATTATAAAAAAAGGGTGAAAATATTGGAAGAGCTCAGAAGAAAGGAATAATGAAAGTGGCAGGACTGCAGATATGAAATGAAATGTTCATTTCTTCAGTTAGGAAAATGCAAGTTTTGGCTGAAGCATCTTATACATTGTGTGATAAGTGGAAGTAAAACCTGCTGTTCCATAAGGCAAATACAGATATTGCTAACTTACTCAATAATTTACAGTGTAAATTTTTTTAGATAAAGGTCTCAGTTGCAAGATACATCAGTAACTGATTCAAATTTACAAGAATAAGAGCCATTCCCCAATTTATAAATTTATAAATGGATATGAATGGCAAGTTCTCAAGGGAGGAAATCCAAGCTATCAATAGCCATGTTAAACAAAAAAGTTCCAAACTTTGGAAAATTAGAGAATTCTCTAATTAGAGAAATGTAACTTGAAGCACTCTGAGGCTATACTTCATACCTATCAGATTGTCAAAGTGACAAGAAAATGACAAATAGTGGGAGGGGCCACAGTAAACAGGTATAGTAATACATTGTTGGTGCACCTGTGAAATAGTTCTGCCATTCAGTAGTTTAAAACCTATGCCCCCAAAGTCACTAAACTGTGAAAATCCTCTGACCCAGAGATATAAAGTAAATTAATTCAGAAATATTCAGTATGCTTTTTGAGGATCAGACTACTAAGCAGAAAAAAAAAAGAGTTCATCCCAATATTATGGCAATCTATAAATTTAGAGGGTAATTTTTAAAAAATTATAGTTAATTTTTTTACCTATTTCAAAAAATATATTGGGAATAAACTAGACCTGAGTCTTGAATGTTTTCTCCGCTAAGTTTTTGGCAGATCATCTACTAAGGTGCAGATCGATGGTAATGTGCATGGGTGGAAGACGCATTCACAATGATGAAATTGTGGATCTTGGAGATATGGTTCTGTTTTCAGTCTTCCTGAAAAGGTTAAGGAAAAGAAGAGTCCTTTTCCATAATCTAATAGAAATAAAATTACATTTTCAGTATCCTGGATAGAGCTATCATGCTACTGCTGTTATACCTTCTGCAGTTAATTGGACAGTCTCTGAAAAAATAAGAACTTTTCTTTTATCTAGATTGATTTATTTCCAATGATTTTAATAGAGTTTTGCTTCATTGGGGACTAGAAAAATCAGCGTTGATATGTTTGATTTCAACTTTCAGAAGAGTAAATGCACAAGCATTTATTTTTAAGTGAAAGCTGAAGGAGGAACACTTTTATTTCTTTATGTTAACACATCCTTATGATAAAATAGTATATGTGATTTTAAGTTACCAAGATACCACATATTAACAATTTTTCTTTGCAATGTTTTAAAATTTTTTGGAAAAAAGTAACATGAAGATAATACAGCTATAAAAATGGATGCCCTTCAGTTACACAATGAAAAATAGTTTATATCTAAGTTGAATGTCTTAGACTGTGTTTTATGCATACTTAAATTTAATTTAATTAATTTTCATGACTAAGTTGTTGACTAACCAGCCTACATTCTGGAAGAGGGCAATCTAAGTTTTCAAATGGGCCTTTGCTTTTCATTTTTTTTTTTTAACAGATACTCTCCATTACTTTGAGAGACACAGACAAATGAAAATGACAGATAAGTTCATTTAAGCTAGCTTCAACCTATAGAGTCATAAAAATCTTATCAGAAATTCTAACAAGTAATAAAATGGACTGATTTGAATTACTCCCTCTTTTTTCTCCTGATCACTTGCTAAGGGGGATATTAACAAACTTAGAAATGAACACAAAACTTCCAAAATGAGTTCCAGGCTTAGTTCCCAATTACCCTCCATCTACTTTTGTTCTACCCACACTGGTCTACTTTTCTGGGCACTGGATACACTACATACCCTCCTACCTCTGTAGCTTGGCTCTCACCATTCCCATCACCTAGGATTTCCTTCATTCCCACTTTACCTATTAAACGTCTACTTGTTATCATGTGAAACTCATAGGGGGGCTACTCCATTAAGCCTTCACTGAACTGCTTTGGCTAATAACAACCTTTCTCCCCAGACCTTCTATAACACTTTGTTTTGTTACATATCATAGCTATTTGTGTTTGTGTCCTATCCTAGGCTATAAATAAATAAAGATAGAGACAATGTCTTATCCAAAATCTCAGCACTTAGCATAATGCTTTCAACATAGTAGATGCTTAACAAATGTGTTGAAATATTGTATGAACTTAACATATGCATGGGAAATACACTGTTTAGAAATACTCCAACACTGAGATTTTTTCACCCAAGATAATCTTTTTCCCCCTTTTTTGGTAGTCAATGAATATAGTAGATGTATATATTCACTATACTTCTAAGTTAATTTGTGTTTTTATAGACTCTATTATGGAAAATCTGCAGAGTCTACTTATTATCTCAAGTTTTCATTAAAGATACTTTTAATGTGCACATAGATCATTCTCACGGGAAACTTCTAATAAGACACATAAGTATTCATGTTTAGACCCTTTAAGACAACAAGAAATGTGCCAAATAAAGTTAAAGAACAATAAAATGGGAAGAAAAATATCCTTACAAAGAAACTTCACAGAAAAACCAGAAGACAGCCTGTATCCTAAATTAGAAAATAAAAGACAGCCCCTACTATAATGAGCAAGTACTATGGGGTAAGAGAAAGGGAGGAGAACTCTTCAAGGGAAAAAAAATATTACCAAAACAATGAAACTCCCAGAAACGAGAATTGCATAATAACATCCCCCAATGTGGGCGAGAAACTTAATAAGAGTTTTAAAGAAAGTTGAAGAGGGAAATTAGAACTTGCAAAGTAAAATTCTGAAACATAGGAGACTCAATGGCTTAGAAGATGAGGGACTTTTTTTCCCCCAAGGCAACAAACATTAAGTATCTACCATGTATGAGGCACTGGCCTAAGTGCACGGATTATATAGTGATATATAATAGAAATTAATCATACAAAATTACTACATATATTTAGGTTACCTATATATATATACAGAGAGAGAGAGAGAGAGAGAGAGAGAGAGAGAGAGAGAGAACACTGAGGAATGTTTAAAACATATTCTGTGGAGTGAACGCAGTGACTTGCTTCAGCTCTCCCCTCAAAGCCCTCCAAATACCTGTAAAAATGGCTCCAAACAAATTCTAGAGCAGCAGAACCCACAAAAAGACAGAGTGAAACAAATTTCCAGCCCGAGGCAACCTGGATGGTTGATTGGAAAGCCCTGTTGCGCCAGGCTGGGATAGGAGCACAGATCTGCGTGGGCACACAGGCAAAGACCACCCCGCAGCGAACCTGGAGCAGTCCTCAGAGGACTGAATCGCGGGCAGCTGTGGCGGCTTCCAGAATTCTCAACCCACAAACACCAAAGACAACTTAGGAGGTTTGTAGGAAAGGTTGGTGACTGTGATGAGAGAAAAGATTGGTCCCTGCCCCAATCCTGGTGCAGCCCTCGTGGGGCAGCTGTTTCCAGAGCTCTTGGCCCACAGACAGAGGGTGAATCCAGTGGCTGATCAGAGGGGGATTGCAGGGATTTCTTTGCTGGTGCTGAGGCAGGATTCTCTTGCTTTACCTGTGCTTGGATCTGGGTCACAGTTCTGAATGGCAGTCCTGGGGCAAGGAGGAGTGCTGGCATGGTGGAGCTTGTGGTGGCGATAGAGGGAAAATCCTCCTCACAGTTCCAAGGCAGAAAATAGTGCTTATGGTCACTCACAGACCAGAGTACAGGCCAGGAAAAGAGTAAATACCTCGCCCTTGATCATACCACCTTGGAAGAACTGAAAACTTACAGGTCCCTAGAAGTATCTCCAAAAACAGCTGCACAAAATCCCTGAAAATCGGGATAGTACATTCTCCACACTGGAAATAGACCCCTACCTTAACAAAGAGTTTAATAGTCAAGTAATTGGCTGGGATCATGAGCAAACAGCAGGGTGAAAAAACTCAGACTATAGAATCTTACTTTGGTGACAAGGAAGATCAAAACATCAGAAGAAGACAAAGTCAAAGCTCCTACATCCAAAGCCTCCAAGAAAAATATGAATTAGTCCCAGGCCATGGAAGAGCTCAAAAAGGATTTTGAGAAGCAAGTAAGAGAAGTAGAGGAAAAACTGGGAAGAGAAATGAGAGTGATACAAGAAAATCATGAAAAACAAGTCAATAGCTTGCTAAAGGGGACCCAAAAAATCACTGAAGAAATTAACACCTTAAAAATTAGCCTAACCCAAATGGCAAAAGAGGTCCAAAAAGCCAATGAGGAGAAGAATACCCTAAAAAGCAAAACTGGCCAAATAGAAAAGGGAGTCCAAAAGCTCACTGAAGAAAATACTTCCTCAAAAATTAGAATGGAGCAAATGGAAGCTAGTGATTTTAGGAGAAATCAAGACATTATAAAACAAAACCAAAAAAATGAAAAAATAGAAGATAGTGTGAAATATCTCACTGGAAAAACAACTGACCTGGAAAATAGATCCAGGAGAGATGATGTAAAAATTATTGGACTATCTGAAAGCCATGATCAAAAAAGATCCTAGACATCATCTTTTAAGAAATTATCAAGGAAAACTGCCCTGATATTTTAGAATCAGAGGGCAAAATAGAAATTGAAAGAATCCACCAATCACCTTCTGAAAGAGATCCCCAAAGGAAAACCACTAGGAATACTCTAGCCAAATTCCAGAGTTCCCAGGTCAAGAAGAAAATATTACAAGCTGCCAGAAAGAAACAATTCAAGTACTGTGGAAACACAATCAGGATAACACAAGATTTAGCAGCTTCTACATTAAGGGACCACAAGGCTTGGAATATAATATTCCAGAGGGCAAAGGAGATAGGATTACAACCAAGAATCACCTACCCAGCAAAACTGAGTATAATCCTCAGGGGAAAAAATGGATATTCAGTGAAATAGAGTACTTTCAGTGAAATAGAGGATATTCAGTGAAATAGAGCATTCATAGTGAAAAGACCAGAGCTGAATAGAAAATCTGACTTTCAAATACAAGACTCAAGAGAAGCATGAAGAGGTAAACAGGAAAGAGAAATTATAAGGGACTTATTAAGATTGAACTGTTTGCATTCCTACATGGAAAGATGATATTTGTAACTCATGAGACCTTTGTCAGTAATAGGGTAGTTGGAGGGGAAAAAACATAGATAGATAGATAGATAGATAGATAGATAGATAGATAGATAGATAGATAGATAGCACAGGGTAAGTTAAAGATGAGGTGATATCTGGAGAATAAAATTAAGGGGTGAGAGAGGATTATACTGGGAAGGAGAAAGGGAGAAGTAGAATAAGGTAAATTATCTCACATAAAACAGACAAGAAAAGGCTTTTACAGTGGAGGGGAAGTGGGGGAAGGTAAGAGGGAATGAGTGAATCATATTCTCATTGGATTTGGCTTAAGGAGGGAATACCACACATACTCAATTGGGTATGGAAATCCACCTTACCCTACAGGAAAATAGACAGGAAGGGGATAAGAGAGTGGGGGAATGATAGAGGGGAGGGCACACTGGGGGAAGGGTAATCAGAAGCAAACACTTTTGAGGAGGGACAGGGTCAAAAGAGAGAATAGAATTAAAGGGGGGCAGGATAAGATGAAGGGAAATATAGTTAGTTTTCTACAACATGACTACTATGGAAGTGTTTTATATGACTATACATGTATAACCTGTATCGAGTTGCTTGCCATCTCAATGAGGTTGGGTGGGCAGGGAAGAAGGGAGAAAATTTGGAAACCAAAGTTTTAAAAACAAATGTTAAAAATTGTTTTCAGGGCAGCTAGCTGGTGCAGTAGATAGAGCACCGGCCCTAAAGTCAGGAGTACCTGAGTTCAAAACCGGCCTTAGACCAAACACTTGACACACTTACTAGCTGTGTGACCCTGGGCAAGTCACTTAACCCCAATTGCCTAAAAAAAAAAAATTGTTTTCACATGCAACTGGGAAATAAGATATACACGCAATGGGGTATAGAAATCTATCCCGGGGCAGCTAGGTGGCGCAGTGAATAGAGTACTGGCCCTGGATTTAGAAGGACCTGAGTTCAAATCCAGCCTCAGACACATAACACTTACTAGCTATGTGACCCTGGGCAAGTCACTTAACCCCATTGCCTAAAAAAAAAAAAAGAAAGAAAGAAATCTATCCTGCCCCATAGGAAAACAGAAGGGGAAGGGGATAAGAAAAGGGGCAGGGAGATAGAAGGGAGGGCAGATTAGAGGAATGGGTATTCAGAATGCATGCCGTCTTGGGGTGGGGGGAGGGATAAGATGGAGAGAAAATTTGGAACCCAAAATCTTGTGAAAGTGAATGTTAAAAAACCTACAAATAAATATATTAATAAATAAAAAACATATTCTGATTCAATTTTCATTCATTTTTATCACAACTATTCTTTGTCTTGATTTTTGTTGTCATTCTCTTATTCCTGATCTTCCCATGAGATGCCATCTTTACCATTTGTTGAAGGTTCAAATACTATTCTTTCTTACGTAATTAAAATTCAGTCGCACAACAGATCCATCAAGGAATTCTTAATTTTCTCTTCAGGAAGAGTATAATATTATGAAATCAGTGGAAGCTCTGAAAGAAGAAAATAACATACTCAACACAAAAATACAGAGAAGTAACGGCAAATATATGAATCACACTTTTAAAAAATTCTAGAGAAATTGGAAGAATACTACCAGTCTCCACAAATTAAAGCTGTGGGCTTTGAAAACAGAGATCAGTTAGACAGTCTGAGAATAGTTAGTATTCCAGAGGGGGAAATGATGAAATAAACAGTACAAATACTACATTTTAGGAAATCATCTAAGAAATCTTTCCAGAAGTACTGGAAAAAGAGAACAATATACAGTTTGAGACAATCCATAAAGCATTGTCAGAGATGGATTCCATATTTAAATCATCAAGAAATCTAATCATCAAGTTCCAGAGCTTCAACTCTAAATAAAGAATTTTTCAATCAGACATGAGGGAAGAATTTACTCTTCAAGGAATATAATTTCAAATATTAAAGGACTATTAATCAAGGATAAAATATGAAAGAAAAGCACAGTTATTAGAAGCCAAAAGCAAAATAAACCAGCATGTATGCTATATAAAATATTCACAAAGCTGGGTATACTTCTCCATAGACTGAGAAGGAGAAAGAAAAAAATGTCAACAGTTAAAAAGCAATAAAGGTATTTGGATCTGGACTGGAGAAGAAAGGAGGTTGCAAGAGCAAGATGGTAGAAATTGGAATCCTTTTGGTTTAAGCAAACAAGTTAAAGCCACCTAGTTCTAATTAAAAAAAAAAAAAGGTAATTTAACACGATTGGGTGGTAGATACAACAAATGATATGGATAGAGTTTTCAGAAGTAGAGATTCAAACTATCAAAAGCCAATCTGAAATTGTCAAAGTTATTCAAAATCACTAGTAATCTGAGATATTAAAATTAAAGGAACTCTGAGGATAATCTCCCACCCCTCATAGGATCACGAAAACATAGGATTTAGACCAGGAAGGAACCTTAGAGATCATCTAGTCTCTCCCTTCCATTTTACATATGAATGAATGTGCCTGGCAGATACAGAAACTAAGAGTCTGATGAAATCCAAGGGTATTCAAATAAATGGAAAACTTGCTTTTTTGAGTTGGCTGAGTAAATGAGCTATGCCGAGTACACCCATACCACAGACTTGCCAATCATGTTCAGGAATGTCACTTTTAAAGCTTTGTGGAAAATGAATTGGAGAAGGGAACAATCAAAGGCAGAGAGAGCAATTAGAAGATTGTTGCAATAGTGCAGGCAAGAAATGATGAGTACATGGACTATAAAAGGGGACATATGTAAGGGATGCTGTGGAGACAGAAGTGATGACAATTGATTGAATAGGGGTGGGGCTGGGAGTGAGATAGACGGAAGACTTGAGGATGACTCTGAGTTTGTGCACCCAGTAACTCTAAGGATAGAAGTATCCCTGACAGAAAGAGACGTTTAGAAGAGAAGCGTTTTTTTTTTTTGGGGGGGGGAATAATGAGTTCTCTTTTGTACAAAAAATAAATTAAAATGAGGTTATTCAGTAACAAAAAGCAAATCTCACATAAAATAAATAATCAGTAAATGGTTTTTGAATGAGTGGATGAGAATGGGACATGGAAAGCCATGGAAAGAATGGTCCATGTCAGCCTGGAGAAGACTGGAAATCCTGACAGACCTGTAGCTTTGGCCAAAAGGCGGCAATAAACATGGGAACCATGTCAGAGATCAGTTTTCCTTGGCATGGATACACGGGACTTGAGTCTCAAACACAGATCTGAAATTGAGAAAAGAATAAGAAAAATGCAATATGGTTAGCCAGATAATTTACAGGCATCCAGCAGGGTGGCAGTCAGCATCAGAGAAGCTTAGAGCTAGTTCTAGGGACTCAGTCACAGGCAATGGGGTATAGAAATTAAGGAGTCAAGCCACAGCAAGAGCTAGGTACAGAGTAGTGCAGGGGAATAAGGCACGGACTCAGCTTTAGGGCAACTGTGTGATGTAGAAACCCATTACTAGAGTAGAAGGTTGGCTGTAATCAACTGAGTCTCCAATCCATTACATGAAACTAAAAGACCTCAGACATCAGCAACCCATCTGCAAATGAAAGAGTTAGGGAATTCCCCAAGGATTGTACTTTTCCCTGGACTTGAATTGCCCTTGCCCTGGTATCTTTTCTCCCTATTCTCCACTCCTTGACGTGGGAAAATGAAGAGGCTGAGCAGTTAGAAACAGGGGAACCAACCCTGGTGTAGTCCAATCTAAAGCAGACAGCTCTTAAGAAAGCTTCTATAGGAGTGCAGCGTGTGTGTGTGTGTGTGTGTGTGTGTGTGTGTGTGTGTGTGTGCGCGCGCGCGTAGATTTCTCTCCATTCTGCCACCCACCATCCACACCGTCTTGCAGCAAAAGCACATGGACAGAGGAGGCATATGTCCACACACACAGCCTGAAAGGGGTATTTGAGAACATTGCTTCCAGAACTCCAACCTCCTATATAGAAAGTTGTGAAGACAGCCAATCCTGGAGGACTGGGCTCTCAAGTAATGGTTGCTCATGTCTTCCTGTGCACTTTTCATAGAGTATAGCAATTGGGTGGGGATTTCTCCCCCTGCCAGCCTCCCTTCATCAGCAATGGTATTTTGTAGCAGAAGCGCATGGATATAAGAGATAGGTGGCTGCATACAGCCTGAGAATGGAATGCAAGAATATTGCTTCCTGAAAACCAACTTTCTGTGTTGAGAGGAATCAAAGAAGAAAAAGAACTTGGTTTCTAGAGTGGGGAATCCTACTAATGAGGACACATCAAGTCTCAGAGCTGAGACACTGAAGGAGCAGAACGATGAAAGCTTCCCTCTAAATCTCTTGGCATTACATGCATGCCGTTGGAATATGTGGGCCACCTATCAATTGTGTCTCCTGTTTCCTTGCTACACCATTGGCCCACATCTTATATGGTCATAGATCTCTCTGATACTCTTCGTAGTGCTTTTGTTGTACATTTCTTAATTAGAAATATGTTCTATCTCCCGTTATTACCATTATAGTACTCACGTCCACTATTTGCTTCTCCATCACCATTTGGGCAACATGAAACTATAATTCTTTAGAAGCTGTGGTACTCCCCAATTCAAAACTATATAGCATTAGCAGAAGAATATTGATGTTGAAAAGATGAGCATTTGTTTCAGGGAGAATATTGGTGTTAAAAAGACTAAATCTACATAAAATACTTGTTGGTTTCTTTAATAGTCTTCTTATTTGATATCCCTTAGCAACTGGCTTCTTTTAGAACCTAGTTCAATTTCAAGGTTTAAAGCAACAGCATCCTGAAAACAGAATAGTAATTAACTGGGTTCATAATATTTCCCACATTGTGAATTATTTCTAGCATTCTTCAATCACTTACTTCCTGTGAAATGGAAAGAAAGTTGCTGTAAAATGATCTGATATTTTTAATTATTTAATTCCTTCCCCTTAGGGAAGGTTTCCTAGGATTGACACTAACCTACCTCCTTAAAGGAGGCAGTTTACAGCCTTTTTAAATTTCCTTTTGAATTAAATTTATTCCAAACAGAATAGCCTTTGCCCGTAGGACATCAGTTCTCAGAGACCTTTTTTTTTTTGGCTTTTTGGTGAGGCAATCAGGGTTAAGTGACTTGCCCAGGGTCACACAGCTAATAAGTGTTAAGTATCTGAGGCTAGATTTGAACTCAGGTCCTCCTGACTCCAAGGCCAGACAGAAGACAGTTCTAATAGGGCTCAGGACAATGTAAATATCATCTAAGAAGTTCCTGCATTGCAAAGGGAGCCTAAAATGAAGAGACTCTCTCTGATGAAGATCAATTCTGCAGATAATAAAATCTAAGCCAGACCTTTCTAAATTTTTTGCTTGTAGGACAGCATTTCCACTTTCACTGCTTGTAAAAATCATAAAATTTTCTATATTTCTTACCTAACAAATTTAGTGGGGTGACATTGCCTTCCAGGGAACAGGAACTTCTCAACGAAACTGCATAATCAATATTGGGATTATAAACCAAAACCCAATGTCTGCTCATCAACAGACTAGCTTTAACAATTGTTTTGTAAAAATGGTTTACACCCCTACGGCAAACCATACCAATATAATCAACTTCTTTACTACTCCATGAGTGAAGAAAGGTTGATTTTATTGTTCTCCTTTACTACTAACACAGAAAAGGGAAAATTTGTTTTCTGGTTAGTATTGTTCAAAACAGAGGTGAAATATACTAAGTTCAAATAACCTACGCCTTTCTATAAATTGTGACCTCTAAATAACATCTAATCTTACATCTCCATAGCAGTCATGAGAAATTACTTTCACTTTTGAGTACCCTGAAACTATGAATTGTTTTTCCTGCGGCAACAGATATAAATAAAATATAATAACCATTAAGTTGTTATTGTTGTTCAGTCACGTCCAACTCTTTGAGACCCTATTTGAGGTTTTCTTGGCAAAGATACTGGAGTGGTTTGCCTTTTCCTTCCTCAGATCATTTCACAGATAAAGTAACTGAGGCAAACAGAATTAAATGACTTGCCCAGGGTCACATAGCTAATATCTGAGACTAGATTTGAACTCAGGAAGAGAAATCTTTCTGACTTCCAGACCAACACTCTATACACTGTACCACCTAGGTACCCCAGTGATCATTCATCTAGGTTCAAAACTTTGGACTCATCTTGGCTCAGCCTCCTTCCTTGATTCCTCACATTCAGTCAATCACCAATCCTGTCAATGTTTTTTCCTTAAATTTTTTTCATTTATGGTTTCTTGGACCTAAGGTTCCTCATCTATAAAATGAGGGGGTTGAACTGGATGACTTCTAAGGTCTCTTCCACTTCTAAATCTATGATCCTGTGATCTAATAGATTAGCTCCTTGAGAGCAAGGAGTTTCGTTTTTGTCATATCCTCAACACTTAGCACAGTGGCTGGCATGCAATAGGCACTCATCAAACACTTACTGATTGATTGATCCAAATGTCCTTCACTTATTTTTCATTAGTGCAGGTCTTTATCACCTCCTAACTGTACAGCTGTAACAGCTATACCACATGGTGTTTACGCTTAGGACTCTCCTGACTTGATTCACCCAATATACTGAAGCTGGATTCATCTTTTTAAAATGCTGTCATCTCCCATTCAAATATCTCAAATAGATTCTTCTTTCCTACTACATCAAATCTCAATATCTCTGCCTGGCTCTCAAGTTCCTCCATATAATCTGGTCCTACCTTATCTATCCATCTAACCTTATGTCCAAAGTTCTGCAGGAAACCAGAAACACACTGCTTCTATTCTTAAATTTTCCCTCATGTTGTACCTATTGCCTAGAATGCATTCTTTTGTTTCCTCCACCTATCCAAATCCTATACAACCTTCAAGACCCAGTTAAAGTTGAAGACAGTTTTCATTGATCGTCCTTTCCTCTAAGTTCCTTCTAGCACTTAAAGCACAAATCACACAGCTACTATGTAGCCTAGAGCCTTCCATGAATCCAGGAGAGTAGAAGGCAACGTCCAGAGGGGCAGAGCCAAGATGGCGGAGTGAAAGCAGTGACTTGCTTGAGCTCTCCCCCAAACCCCTCCAAATACCTATAAAAAATGGCTCTAAACAAATTCTAAAGCAGCAGAACCCACAAAAAGACAAAGTGAAACAAATTTCCAGCCCAAGACAACTTGGATGGTTGATCAGAAAGGTAGATCATGCTGGGCTAGGAGAAGAAAACAGTTTGGCGTGGGCATGCAGGCCTCAGCAAACCTGGAGCAGTCCTCAGAGGACTGAATCATGGGCAGCTGTGGTGGCTTCCAGACTTCTCAACCCAGGAACGCCAAAGACAACTTAGAAGGTCTGTTTCTGTGGTGAGAGGGGAGTAAGTTCCCAAGTGCAGAGTTCAGAGCACTGCCCCAGGGTGGCGGCTTCCTCTTGAGCTCCCAGCCCACAGACTGAGGGGGAATCCAGCAGCTGATCAGAGAAGGATTGCAGGGATCTCTTTGCCAGTGCTGAGGCAGGAATCTCTTGCTTTGCCTGTGCTTGGATCTAGGTCACAGTTCTGGATGGTGGTCCTGGGGTGAGGAGGAGCACTGGCGTGGTGGAGCTTGTAGTGGCTGTGGAAAGGAAATCCTCCACACAGTTCCAAGACAGAAAAGAGAGCTTGTGGTCACTTATACACCAGAGCACAATCCAGGAAAGGAGTAAACACCTCGCCCCTTATCATACCACCTTGGAAGAACTGAAAATTTACAGGTCCCTACAAGTATCTCTAAAAACAGCTGTACAAACCCCCCAAAGCTTGGGACAGTACATTCTCCACATTGGAAGCAGACGTCTACCTTAACAGAGTTTATATCTCAAGTAATTGGCTGGGATCATGAGTAAACCTCGCAAGAAGCTTCAGACCATAGAATCTTTTTTTGGTAACAAAGATCAAAACATACAACAAAGGAAGACAACAAAGTCAAAGCTCCTACATCCAAAGCCTCAAAGAAAAATATGAATCAGTCCCAGGCCTTGGAAGAGCTCAAAAGGGATTTTGAGAAGCAAGTAAGAGAAGTAGAGGAAAAACTGGGAAGAGAAATGAGAGTGATACAAGAAAATCATGAAAAAACAAGTCAACAGCTTGTTAAAGGAGACCCAAAAAAATACTGAAGAAATTAACACCTTAAAAAACAGCCTAACCCACATGGCAAAAGAGGTCCAAAAAGCCAATGAGGAGAAGAATGCCCTAAAAAAGCAAAACTGGTCAAATGGAAGAGGAAGTCCACAAGCTCACTGAAGAAAATACTTCCTTAAAAATGAGAATACAGCAATTGGAAGCTAGTGACTTTATGAGAAATCAAGATACTGTAAAACAAATCCAAAAGAATGAAAAATTAGAAAACAATGTGAAACATTTCATTGGAAAAACAACAGACATGGAAAATAGGTCCAGGAGAGACAATTTAAAAATTATTGGACTATCTGAAAGCCATGATCAAAAAAAGAGTCTAGACATCATCTTTCAAGAAATTATCAAGGAAAACTGCCCTGATATTTTAGAACCAGAGGGCAAAATAGAAATTGAAAGAATCCACCTATCTCCTCCTGAAAGAGATCCCCAAAGGAAAACTCCTAGAAATATTGTAGCCAAATTCCAGAATTCCCAGGTCAAGGAGAAAATATTACAAGCTGTCAGAAAGAAACAATTCAAGTATTGTGGGAACACAATCAGGATAACACAAGATTTAACAGCTTCTACATTAAAGGACCGCAGGGCATGGAATACAATATTCCAGAGGGCAAAGGAGATAGGATTACAACCAAGAATCACCTACCCAGCAAAACAGAGTATAATCCATCAGGGGAAAAGATGGTCATTTAGTGAAATAGAAGACTTATTTATTTATTTATTTATTATATTTATTATTTATTATTATTTATTTTAGTTTTCAACATTACTTCCACAAGATTTTGAGTTCCAAATTTTCACCCCATCTCCCCCTCCCCCACCCCAAGATGGCATGCATTCTGAATATCCCTTCCCCTAGTCTGCCCTCTCTTCTATCTCCCCCCTTCTCTTATCCCCTTCCCCTTCTATTTTCCTGTAGGGCAGGATAGACTTCTGTACCCCATTTCCTGTATTTCTTATTTCCCAGTTGCATGTGAAAACATTTTTTTTAAACATATGTTTTTAAAACTTTGGTTCAAATTTTCTCCTTCCTCCCTCCCCACCCACCCTCATTGAAAAGGCAAGCAACTCAATATAGGTTATACACATGCAGTTATGCAAAACACTTCCATAGTAGACATGTTGTGAAAAACTAACTCTATTTCCCTTAATCCTATCCTGCCCTCCCATTTATTCTATTCTTTCTTTTGACCCTGTCCCTCCTCAGAAGTATTTGCTTCTGATTACCCCTTTCCCAATCTGCCCTCCTCTCTATCATCCCCTGTTCTCTTGTCCCCTTCTCCCCCTATTTTCCTGTAGGGTAAGACAGATTTCCATACCCAATTGAATGTGTATGTTATTCCCTCCTTAAGCCAAATCCTATGAGAATAAGATTCACTCATTCCCTCTCACCTTCCCCTGTTTCCCCTCCACTGTAAGAGACTTTTCTTTTCTGTTTTTTTTGTGAGATAATTTACCCCATTCTACCTCTCCCTTTCTTCTCCAGTATAATCCTCTCTCATCCCTTAATTTTATTCTCCAGATATGACCCCTTAATCTTCAACTCACCCTGTGCCCTCTATCTATCTATCTATCTATCTACATACATACATATAATTTTTTTCCTCCAACTACCCTAATACTGACAAAGGTCTCATGAGTTATAAATATCATCTTTCCATGCAGGAATGTAAACAGTTCAATCTTAATAAGTCTCTTATGATTTCTCTTTCCTGTTTACCTCTTCATGTTCCACTTGAGTCTGTATTTGAAAGTCAAATTTTCTATTCAGCTCTGGTCTTTTCATCAAGAATGCTTGAAAGTCCTCTATTTCACTGAATCACCATTTTTTCCCCTGAAGGATTATACTCAGTTTTGCTGGGTAGGTGATTCTTGGTTGTAATCCTATCTCCTTTGCCCTCCGGAATATTATATTCCATGCCCTGCGTCCTTTAATGTAGAAGCTGCTAAATCTTGTGTTATCCTGATTGTGTTTCCACAATACTTGAACTGCTTCTTTCTGACAGCTTGTAATATTTTCTCCTTGACCTGGGAACTCTGGAATTTGGCTATAATATTCCTAGGAGTTTTCCTTTGGGGATCTCTTTCAGGAGGAGATGTGGATTCTTTCAATTTCTATTTTGCCCTCTGGTTCTAAATATCAGGGCAGTTTTCCTTGATAATTTCTTGAAAGATGATGTCTAGGCTCTTTTTTTGATCATGGCTTTCAGATAGTCCAATAATTTTTAAATTCTCTCTCCTGGATCTATTTTCCAGGTCAGTTGTTTTTCCAATGAGATATTTCACATTGTTTTCTAATTTTTCATTCTTTTGGATTTGTTTTACAGTGTCTTGATTTCTCATAAAGTCACTAGCTTCCAATTGCTCTATTCTAATTTTTAAGGAAGTATTTTCTTCAGTAATCTTTTGGACTTCCTTTTCCATTTGGCCAATTTTCTTTTTAGGGCATTCTCTCCTCATTGGCTTTTTGGACCTCTTTTGCCATTTGGGTTAGGCTATTTTTTAAGGTGTTATTTTCTTCAGCATTTTTTTGCATGTCCTTTAGCAAGCTGTTGACTTGTTTTTCATGATTTTCTTGCATCACTCTCATTTCTCTTCCCAGTTTTTCCTCTACTTCTCTTACTTGCTTCTCAAAATCCCTTTTGAGCTCTTCCAAGGCCTGGGACTGATTCATATTTTTCTTGGAGGCTTTGGATGTAGGAGCTTTGACTTTGTTGTCTTCTGGTTGTATATTTTGATCTTCTTTTTCACCAAAGTAAGATAATATAGTCTGACTCTTTTTGCACTGCCGTTGCTCGTGATCCTAGCCAATTACTTGAGTTTTAAACTCTTTGTTAAGGTAAGAGTCTGCTTCCAATGTGGAGAATGTACTGTCCCAAGCTTCGGGGTGTACAGCTGTTTTCAGAGATACTTGTAGGGACCTGTAAATTTTCAGTTCTTCCAAGGTGGTATGATAAGGGGCGAGGTGTTTACTCCTTTCCTGGCCTGTGCTCCTAGTGACCACAAGCACTCCTTTCTGTCCTGTAACTGTGAGGAGGGTTTTCTCTGTACAGCCACTACAAGCTCTACCACACCAGCGCTCCTCCTCACCCCAGCACCGCCGCCCAGAACTGTGACCCAGATCCACACATGGGCAAAGCAAGAGATTCCTGCCTCAGCACTGGCAAAGAGATCCCTGCAATCCCTCTCTGATCAGCTACTGGATTCCCCCTCAGTCTGTGGGCCAGAAGCTCAGGAAGGAGCTGCCCCCCCAGGGCCTCGCTCTTAGGGAACTGGAGGTGAGACCCTGCGCTCTTCTCTCAGCACCACAGAAATAGACTTTTCTCACTGATCTTCTAAGTTGTCTTTGGCGATCTTGGGTTGAGAAGTCTGGAAACCACCACAGCTGCCAGCGATTCAGTCCTCTGAGGCCTGCTCCAGGTTCTCTGTGGCCTGTCCACCCATGCCGCACTGTGCTCTGTTCCCAGCCCTGCGGGGCCCTGCGCAATATACTTTTCTGATCAATCATCCAGGTTGTCTTGGGCTGGAAATTTGTTTCACTCTGTCGTTTTGTGGGTTCTGCTGCTTTAGAATTTGTTTAGAGTCATTTTTATAGGTATTTGGAGGGGTTTGGGGGAGAGATCAAGCAAGTCACTGCTTTCACTCTACCATCTTGGCTCCGCCCTCTCTCAAGCATTCTTGATGAAAAGACCAGAGCTGAATAGAAAATTTGACTTTCAAATACAAGACTCAAGTGGAACATGAAGAGGTAAACAGGAAAGAGAAATCATAAGAGACTTATTAAGGCTGCATTCCTGCATGGAAAAATGACATTTATAAATCATGAGACCTTGGTCAGTATTAGCATAGTTGGAGGGAAAAAATTATAAGGATGGATAGATAGATAGATAGATAGATAGATAGATAGATAGATAGATAGATAGATAGATAGATAGAGGGCACAGGATGAGTTGAAGATGAAGGAGTCATATCTGGAGAATAAAATTAAGGGGTGAGAGAGGATTATACTGGGAGAAGGATAAAGGGACAGGTAGAATGGGGTAAATTATCTCACAAAAAAAAAGAAAAGAAAAGGCTCTTACAGTAGAGAGGAAACAGGGGAAGGTGAGAGGGAATGAGTGAATCTTATTCTCACGGGATTTGGCTTAAGGAGGGAATAGCATACACACTCAATTGAGTATGGAAATCTGTCTTACCCTACAGGAAAATAGGGGGAGAAGGGGACAAGAGAACAGGGGAATGATGGAGAGGAGGGCAGATTGGGAAAGGGGGTAATCAGAAGCAAACACTTCTGAGGAGGGACAGGGTCAAAAGAAAGAATAGAATAAATGGGGGGGCAGGATAGAATTAAGGGAAATAGAGTTAGTTTTTCATAACATGACTACTATGAAGTGTTTTGCATAACCTATGTATAACCTATATTGAGTTGCCTGCCTTTTCAGTGATGGTGGGTGGGGAGGGAGGAAGGGAGAAAATGTGTAACCCAAAGTTTTAAAAACACATGTTTAAAAGGAAATGTCCTCCTTCCTCTAGCATGGCATAGTCCCTCAGTCCTCAGACCAAGAATTTGAACTAATACTGTGGTTCATCATTACTCCTATGATTCAGCTCACAAAAGCTCCAAAGGTTTGTTTGCTTATGTGGGAAAATGCGTTAAACAACTGATTTACAAATGTGCAAAGTCTATATGTTGCTTGAGACTGCGGGCTGGTACTTTAAAAGAAAAACATTCACAGAATCTCTGAATTAGAAGGGACTCCAGTGACTTAAGCCCGCCTTCAGCTTGAAGACCCAAAGTCACCCCCTGCCCCCCACGGTAGTCCACATCATTTTTGTTAGGATGTTCCTCTTTACATTGAACCTAAATTTGCTTTTTAACAACTTTCACCTGCTAGTGTTAGTTTTGCCTTCTGAGGCCAAGCAGAACAAGATATCAAATGATGGTCCTTCAATTACCTGAGATCACTATCATGTTTCCACTAAGTTTTCTCTTTTCCAGGCTAAATGACTCTAGATCTTTTGGCATATGGGATATACTTAAAGCTCTTCACTCTCTTGCTCATTCTCCTCTGCAAGCTTTCCAGTTAATCAAATGTCCTTGCTAAAATGTGATGCCCAGACCTGAATGTAGTACTCCAGAGGCAGACTGGTGGGGACAGAGTACATCAGGGTTCTCTATCACCTCCCTAGTCCAGGCAAGACCTTAGAGCTCTCTCAGTACACACTACAGTTGCATTAGCATTCTTGGCTACCACATCACCCTGCTAACTCATACTGAGCTTGTACTCCATGAAAACCTCCAATCTTTTTTAGACAAATGGCTACCTAAACATATATCCCCCATTTTTCACTTGTAGAGTTGATTTTTTTAACCCAATTGTAAGAATTTCCACCTATCCAAAGGGCTACAAAAATGTGCATACCCTTTGACCCAGCAATAGCACTTCTAGGGCTGTATCCCAAAGAGATCATACAAATGGGAAAGGGACCCACATGTACAAAAATATTCATAGCAGTTCTTTTTGTGGTGGCAAAGAATTGGAAATTGAGAGGATGCCCATTAATTGGGGAATGGCCGAGCGAGTTGTGGTATATGAATGTAATGGAATACTATTGTGCTCTAAGAAATGATGAACAGGCTGACTTTAGAAAAACCTGGAAAGACTTGTATGGTCTGATGCTGAGTGAAATGAGCAGAACCAAGAGAATGTTGTACACAATAACAACCACGTTGTGCAATGACTAATATTGATAAACTTAACCCTTCCCAGCAATACAAGTTATCTAAGACATCTCCAGAGGCCTCATGATGGAAAATGCTATCCACATCCAGTGAAAGAACTATGAAAGTTGAATTGCTATTTTTTCCTCTTCTGTTGAGTTTTGTTTCCTCTTTCTGATGGTTCCTCCTGTTGGTTTTAATTTTTACTTACAACACCACTAATGGGAAAATATGTTTAATAGGAATGTAAACGTATAGCCTATATCAGATTGTGTGCCATCTTGGGGAGGGTGGTGGGGAGGAAGGGGGAGAAAAATTTTAAACTCAAAAGCATATGGAAGTGATTATTGATAAATCAAAATAAATTAATAAAAGAAAAAAATAAAATTTTTAAATTTAAAAAAAAAATAATTTCCACCTATCCCTAGTGAATTTCATCTTATTAGACTCTGCTCAGTGTTCTGGCTGGTTGAGAACTTTTCAAATGCTGACTCTGTCATCCAAAGGACTAGCTATAGCCTTTAGTTTTGTGTCCACTGAAAATTTGATAGGCATCCCACTGGTGTCTTTATCTAATTCCCAGGCTAAGGATAGAATCTTGGGGCCCTACACTCGAGTGTTTTCATTAACCTCTCCTCTTTGAATTTACCCATTCAGCTAATTCTGAGTCCCTTTAATCACAGTACAATCTTGCCCATATTTCACCATCTTTTCTCCATTCACAAAAATAGCATGACTTTATAAAAAATTTTGCTAAAATCAAGGTAAATGCATTTATTTGATGATGGTGATCTTGAAAGAATGGGGACCACTGAATCAACAATTCATATTCATTTTGCTGAATTTCCCACCCTGACATTTTCATGCCAACAATAATAATTTTATCAACCAAGGAAAGAATTTATTCTAATGAATGGATGAGCTAAATAAAGATAAGCCAGGCTGCCAATTCACTGGTTATAAAGACAAGTCCTCAGACAATCTGCCTTGTTCCTTTCCACATGGAATTACCTTGAGATCATAGTAATAAAGGTAATACTTACTTACTACTTTGAGATGAATTAATATTCTGTCATTAAAGTAAGAAACACTATAAGAAAAAGGGACACCTTTAAATGATCAACATACTTCCATTAAATGAAAAGCATGAATTAGGAGTGGGGTTTTTAGAATAAATGTGACCCAATTTTATCCAGATAAAATTTTTTTAATTTAAATTGTAATATTATTTTAAATGGATAAACTAACTATACCATACTATGACATTTTCACCATCAGATATAGTGGTTATATATTATTAAGGACCTTTTCCTCTGCTATTAATGCTTTTTAATTATTGTCATTAAGAGGATAAGGGAAATATTTTCTGAAGTTAAATGCTTTGAGGATGATCATGCTATTAGTTACAGAACTTTCTGGTAACAAAAAGAAACCAATCCATATTCATACTTCACACAATATCCCTCTCATATAACATTTATCTCTGCCTTAGAGGAGATTTGTTACTTCTGATTTAGTATATTATGCTCTAATTCTCAGTGAAGCACACAAAGTCCCTTTCCTCGTCATGATGCTGTGTCTGATTGCCGGGGTCTTTTAACCAAAGTAAAGTGACAGTTCAGAAACTAGATCACTTTTATGACATAAGAAGATATTGGATTTAATTAAGCACCTTTCACAAAATTGTGACTGTTCACATGCTTTCTAAACTTCAACATTCTGTCCATTAAAAGAGTCAATAGTATGGATTACTCGGGTTTTACTGTATTTATTGGTTGACATACACCTTTCATAACAATTGAAGCACTCAGGAACAAAAATAAATCAAATGAAAGATAAGATAGACCAATGACATCTAATAAGTAAATGTATTAGGACTATAATAATAAATAGTAGAGTGAGACAGCCAATAGAACAAATAAAAGTGCACAAAACAAATAATTAAGAAAAGGGTTATATATGCAAAGAATGAAGTTTCAAGAATTTGACGCAACCTAGCTTTATGATAATTATACTAGAAGAGGCCAAAGGAAGAAAGGAACAAAAGATTTTTTAATAGAAGACAATAAGTATAAAGATGTGAGAAGAGGAATATAAAATTATGTATACAGATCTACAGAAAAATATGAGATATGTCACTAACAAAGTTAGAAATAATTTGTGATATTCATATGTGTATTAAGTATTAAAGTGGCAGGACTAAATGTAATATTATGTGTGCCTTCAGAAGTTCTCTAGACAGCTAAGAGATCAAATTATATAAATTAAGCACCTGTGATTATTTGGACATAGCTGCGCTAAAGTCTATTTTAGACTTACTCTATACTTTCTAGGGTATGGAAAGAGGATCTATCAATTAACAATATTTATTAAATGTTTACTATATGCTAAGCACTGTGTCAGGTGCTGGAGAAATCAAAGAGCAGGAGTTAGAAGGAACCAGATTTTGAATCAATGCAAAAAAGGATTTTCAAACCACAGGGCCGACTAAGAACAAATGGATTGTCTTTATGAAATGGGAAACTTACCACCATTGATTACATTCAGTTAGCCAATAAACATTTATTAAGCACCTACTATATTCCAGGTTGTGCTAAGTGCTACAACTACAAAGAAAGATGAAAGAAAGTCCCTGCCCTCAAGAAGCTCACAGTCTAATGGAAGAAACAACATGCAAGCAACTGTACAAAAACAAAACAAAACAAAAACAAACCAACCATATACAGGATGAAATAGGACAAAATCAACAGATGGAAGGCACTAGAATTAAGAGAGATTGGGAAAAGCTTTCTATTTTAGAAGGTGGGATTTAAGCTGAGACTTGAAGGAGGCCAGGAGGAAGAGATGAGGATGGAGAGCATTCCAGGCACCGAAGATAGCCAGAGGCTGGATAACCATCTGTCAAGGAAACTGCAAAAGGGATTCCTCCATGGGTGGGACACTGAACTCCAAAGTCCCTTCCAATTTAATGATTTTAACTCATGTACTCTTATGTTAATGATGTTCAGACATACTTTTTTTCCTAGTAAAATGTATTTAATGTTTAGAAAACATATATAGTACCTTAGGCAACTCTCTCTCCTATTTAAAGCTGCCCAGAAGAACTGCCCTAGGTATACGGCACTACATGTTTTTGAATCTACTTAAAAGCTATAGTTTACATATCCCCAACAAGTGTTTACTTTAATCAGTGAGCCAGAGAATACTAATATTTCAATGCAAATGAAATAGCAATAGCAATAAAGTATTTACTGTAAACTTAGGACACAATGTTCTACAGATATGCACATACACACACCAACTAGGGAATACTCATAAGGAACATGTGAGCAGATCTTACTTATGGAAGAGCAAGTCATACCTCTGTTGCTAAGGGCTCCTAGTGTCTTGAGATGCCGTATCTTATTTATAAGTATCTTTTCTTGGTCAACTCCCAAAGTCTTACTTATGTGCATCTTATCTCTCCAGGAGAATCTTTACCTCCAGAAGCCAAGCTCTTTTGTACTATAGACCAGCTAGCTAGTCAAGTAGAACCCAGAGACATTTAATATCTTAGAATCTCAGCTTCCTGTTCATTGGGGGCAAGGTCTCTGTCCCAAGGCTCTATTTGAGTTAGAAGGTCTTCTCTAACTTACTTCAATTTCTGATTCCTAACTTGCACTCCTTCCTAATCACTTTAGGGACTGCCCTTTAGACAACCCATCAAGGGCTACCTGCATCTGAGGCTCCCTGGTTTACCTCAGCACCCCTCAACATCCTTTGGGGCTTCAATACAAATTAAAGGATGTGTAAATATGCAAGAGCAAAGAATCCTTCAGAGACCTGCTTAGGTGTTATTCTCCACCTCAGGCCTTTGCTCCTAACTCCTGACTTTTTATGTATGCTGACCAAGCCTCCTGAGAGAGCTATCTATCTACATATCTACACAGACTATTTTCTTTATTCTAGGCTCCTTGAGATTTTATCTTGGTATTTTGCATGAATTATGGCCTATTAGGTTTGAGTGGTTTTGGGTGAACAAGATGTCAACGAGGCTGGCATCGGATACATTTAGTCTGCACAGAGCCATAGCTTGACAGGGTCCTTTTCAGGAGTTCAATGACTGTTAATAGCAATTATGGGTAATAACCTGATAAACTGAAGTAACATTTTATAGTATATGCACATAACATGCAAATATATAGTATAAGTGGTGTTTAATCTAAATTATAAATAATACATATGGCTTTCTAGGAAGTAATTTTAAAATGCAATGGTGCAGTTTTGCTGGGCTAACCTTGCCCTTGACCCCTTAATGTATTTTCTGCAGCAATTCAGCTCAAGTCAATGAACCTTTATTAAATGCCTACCATGTGCAAAGACTGGGGTAAGTACTAGAAATGTAGAGACTAAAATAAAAGTCCTTGCTTTCAAAATTGCTTTCAAAGAACTTACATTCGGGGAGGGGAGGTTTCATACAAACTGTACAGAGAATATGATGATTTGAGGAAAGAGAGAACATTAAAAACTGGGGGTATTTTTGGCAGGAGGGAAAATTTTTAAAAATTCACAAAATAAGTGGCACCTGAACTGAGTCTTGAAGGAAGCTAGGAATCCTAAGAGGCCAGCTAAGAGGGGGTACACAGCAGGCACGAGGGAAGCTCCACAGAGAGACACTGAATTGGAAGATGGAGAGTCAAACGCAGAGAACAGCTAGTAGGCCAGGTTGGCTAGAACACAGAGCTTGTGAAAGGTGTGAAATCTAAAATGTCTGGAAAGATAGTTAGGAACCAGATCATGGAAGGCTTTAAATTCCAGAATGAGGAGTTTGTACTTTGTCCTAGAAGCAAAAGGGGTATATCATCTACTGCTACCTCTAATTTTCTAATGCTGTTTGGAGAATATTAACTTGGAAGGATATAGCACTGTTTTTTGTTTTAGTAGAAGAGAGGATGTAATCAGGAATAGCACCCACCTCACAAATTTGTTGCAAATATGAAATGAGGTAACATGTAAACCATTTTGCAAACTTTAAACCACTAAATGTAAATGCTATTATTATTTTCTGACCTGCTGTGGAAACAATTCATCAAAATTGTTTCCCCAAAATATAGCTGGTGAAACTTCATATTTGGACCACAGACATTTAGCTAACGAGAAACCCAGGTAGACCTAACTAGAAGAATTACTTGGTTTCTTGCTTCCTCTTATTCAGAAACAAATCACATCTTTCATCAGTCCAATTTCTCAATGGACAAATCTTTGTACAAGTAAATACATGTGTGTTTGAGGTTTGGGGTTTTTTTTGCCCCAAAGCACATATGGCTCCTTCTGGCCTCTCCTCACAGTCTTGCATCTTTATTTAGTTTTTATCTAGCCAACAAAATATCAAACTTAAGAGCCCTATATTGATTGAGGTTTAAAGAAATCAATTACACAAATATAAGGAAGGGGAGACCTGGCTTGGCATCCTTTCACGTGAAAAAACTAAGGGTTTAAAAATTCAGTTTTGCTTGGTTGAAGTACAACTGCTAGAAAAGTTAATGCAACAAAAGTTGAATTAATATAAGTAGACTGTGGGCAGCTAGATGGCGCAGTGGACAGAACACCGGCCCTGAAGTCAGGAGGACCTAAGTTCAAATGCGGCCTCAGACCAAACACTTGACACTTACTAACTGCGTGACCCTGGGCAAGTCACTTAACCCTAATTGCCTTATCAATATATATATATATATATATATATATATATATATATATATATATACACACACATATATATACACATATATATACACATATATACACACATACATATATATATATACATACACATATATACACACATACATATATATGTAGACTGTCTAGGTCAGGGAAAACGAGTTTCACTGTATTTCATGAAGGTGAGATCACATTGTGTTTTGGGCATCACATTTTGGAAGGTGACAGTGATGACACTGGAGAAATGGTGAAATCAGAAGTAGAAGCAAGGATTTAGGGAAAAATACTAAGTTTAGTTTTGTACCTCTTACATTTGGGAGTCATCCAAGTGGAGGTGCAAGTTCAAAACTCAGAAGCAAAACCACAGCAAGAGTTAAGATTTGAAATCAATCTATTTTGAGGATTATGGTTGAGGCTATGGAAGTGAATGAAATTGCTAAGGGAGTGAGGGGAGAGAGAGAGGGAATGAGAATACGGCTGAAGACGGAACCTTTGGAGACACCAATTTTAAGAAATCAGGAAGAGAAAGAAGACATAGAAGAAATGGTTCAGCAACATAGGAGCAAAGTGTTGTGTCTCCAAAGCCAAGGCAGGAGAGGATATGTAAAAGGGTTGGGGCTGTGGGGGTAGGGAGGAGGGAAGGCAATGTCAACAATTTCAAAAATTTCAGAGAAGATTGATGAGGATTGAGAAACAGTCTGGAATTAGTCATAAAGAGGACATCAGAGACCTTGAAGTTTCAGTGGAAGAGTGGGAAAAATGCCAGATTATAAGCAGTGAAATTGGTGGTAAGGAGGTAGAAGTAGCTCAGCATCATCTTCTTCGTGAAGGCCTTCCAAATCCCCTAGCTGTTGGTGCCTTCCTTCCCTCCCAAACTACTATGTGCTTAACTACTATGTATATATTTTCATTTACCATTTACTCACCTTATTTTGTATATATTGAGATGTGTACTTGCAAGCAAGGATTGTTTCATTCTTTGTACCTGTCTCTCCAGCACCCAGCACAGTGTTGGGCTAAGTATTTATTAAAAATGAATACCTGTTGATTAAATGATTGACTGGGTACAGACTACTTAAGAAGTTTCTCAAGAAGTTTGGCAGTTAATGAAAAGCAAGATAGGAAAGCTGTTGAACAGGGTAGAAACATCAATGAAAAGGTGTTCTCCACCCCACCCCCCCCCCCCGCCCCCTTGTGTGAGTATATTTAAAAGCACATAGGAAGGGAACACTTGAGAGGAAGAGACTGAAATGTATTCAAGACAGGGATTGATTGATGGATGTGAGTACTGGCTGAGGTGTGAGAAGCTGGGTTCACAGAAGCAAATAGAGGCAAAGATTACAACACCACATTCTAGAGGAAGTAAGGTGAAGGAGAGAACAAAGATAGTGAGAAATTATCAGGTGTAGAGGACAGTTTCAATCTTCCCAGAGAAGTAAGAGGTCACCTGCTAGCTTAAAGGGAGAGAATAAGACTTGAAGTTGTCACATTGTTACCTATGTGATAATGGAACCAATGAGAAATGGATAAAAGATTTTTGACACAGTGAGGACACATCTGAGGTTATCTGCACCATAAATTTATAGTAAGAGAAATTAGAATTTCTCTGTGAATTTAGACAGCAAGAAATGATATTTATAAGGCAGACACAGGATTGAAGATCCATAAACTGTTTTGGACAAGAATATAATTTTTTAAATGAATACATATTCTTCCTATATGACTATTTAGAAAGCCAACATACATTCTTATGAATACGTTCTGATGTTTCCTCTAAAGTCATTACTTTATATAGTCTTACCTTACATGCACTTTTGAGCATAGGCATTGATAGTCACAGACATCTTCTAGGGCTAACAGTGGTGTCCAGCTATTAAGATACCTGTCAAATGCAGGCTGTTTTCCTTATTCTAGGCTCCTGGAGATTTTATCACCTCACTTTGTGTGAATTATGGCCTGCCAGGTTTGAATAGTTTTGGGGGAACAAGATGTCAACTAGAGGTTAGCGACAGATACATTTATAAATAGGTTACACAGAGTCATAACTTAACTGGCTCTTTTTCTGAAGTTCAATGCCTGTTAATAGCAATTATAGGTAATATTCTGGTGAATATAAATACTGTTTTTATATAGGTTTAAAAAATTTTATAAATGCATGTCTGATAGTATGTTATTAATATATTATGCTTGTATGACAGCTTTCCTACCTGGATTTCTGCATGGTGCACATTAAAACTGCTTTAAGTTTGTCAATCTATAATTTTATATTATTTTTTATATGTGTTCCTGTCATTGCTTCAAAGATATAGATATAAGCATATAGTGACAGAACACTAGTTCTTCAAATGTTTCTTAGGAAGTTGAGACTTCCCAAGCTAGGTCTCCTGGTGCATTAAGTATGGCTTCATGAAACAGATTAAATAGAACTGGAACAATTATAGCAACCTGGCTTCACTCCATTAGTAAGGGAAAATGAATCAAATAAGATGCCATCAACATTAATTGAAACATAATTAAAGTTGGTAGTAAAGTTATTTTAGACACTCCAATTTAAAGACCAGTCTGTGGAATCTGAATGATTATCAAATTTTGTAGTTAGGTTGATAAAATATAGTAGTTGTGATGCCATTAGCTGCAGTCCTCTTTGTATCTGACATAAGCTATTAAAATATAATGCAAACTATACCTTCTTATCATTTGAATTATCTCAGTCATGACTATAGCAAGGTATTGATGTTAATTGGAAAGCAGTTTTAAGATCCTTGGGAAAGAAGACTTTTTATTTTGATGGAATGTATTAAGATACGATAGGTCACAGCCTAAGTTTTTCACTTTTCTTTTTGTAAATGAGAAAAGGGGATTATATAATTTGAATAACAGTCATATTGAAAGTCTACAGAATTTATGTTTCTCGTATGAAATATTTCATGATAATATTTTAATACTATTAAAAGCTTTTATCTCTTATATGGTTTGAATTAAAGGAGAAAAAACCTTTATGGCCTGTTGAGGCCTGGTATCAGGAAGACTCCAGCCTCACAAATTTACTAGCTGTGTGACCCTGGGCAAGTTACTTAACCTCTGTTTGCCTCAGTTTCCTCATGTGTAAAATGGGGATAATAATAGCACCTACCTCCCAGGGCCATGAGGAACAAATGACAAAATAATTGTAAAGCACTTAGCACAGTGCCTGGTACACAGTAAATACAATATAAATGTTAATTATTATTATCATTATTGTTATTACTATTATTTAGATATAGGACTGCTTCGAGGTTGTTACACTTTATAAATGACATAGTACAATCTTGCCCTGAAAAAAAAATGGTAAATGGAAACTAATACATGTCTTCAATTTTTAAAAATGAATGAGAAAACAAGACAGATCACTTAAGTACAAGAGATATAAAAAGGGACTTGAGAAATAAGACTTTTTCAACAATACAATAAAAATGTAGAATGGGTAACCTAGGCATCTTTGGAATCTTCTTACCTGGAGATCTTTAAAAACATACTGAATTGCCCAGGGCAGCAGTCCTTCTCTATCTCTCTCAGACATACTCCATGAGTCCATAAAAGGCATTTGGCTAAGTGTGGAAGATTTTAGTCAGACAACTCAGGCATGTAACTCATCTTTTAATATGCATGTCTGTGTGTGTGTGTATTAACCTTGGTTAGAAATTCTATAGTACATCACAGTAAGAAGACTCATTTCCTAAAGAAAACTTTCTAGCAACAAGAGAAAAATCTTTAAGTTTCAAGAGCAGTCATGTTTCTTTGGCACTGATTTATACAACAACTTATGAAGGGCTGTTCTTTCACTAGCTTAGCTAATGACCAGGTGGGAAAGTCAGACCTGAGGCACAGCCTGTAGCATTTAGTACTCCAGACAATCATTAACATACATTATAAGGAAAGACTGTCCCAGAGAGGAGTATTTCTACTTATGTAATAATCTGGGTATTAAAAATGGAATGTTTTCAGTCTTGGCTTATAAACTAGGAATTTTTCCTAGTTACTTCCAGCATATCTTATTTTTGAATTTTAAAAAAATCCTCATCAATTCACTATGATACTAAAAGATATACTTTCACTTCTTTTATTCTAAAAGTTTTCAGTTCAATTTAATAAAGAGCTGTTGAACATCTGCCATGTGTAAGGCATTGTGATAAGTGCTAAAGATTTAAAGATAAATAAAACTAGGTGTCTACCCTTAAGGGGCTTATTGCTCAATGAGCTTGGCAGGAGTTGCTTGCCTCTTTGAAAATTTCATCAGTTTTGTTTATCCTCCCTGGGATGACCAGAAGGATGAAATAAGATAGACTAAGACTATATAGGACATGTTCCCTGCCTTCATAAAACTTCTATTTAGTACAAAGACATGACACAGACATAAATAACTGTGAGATAAAGTAATATGTAATAAATGCGTAAGACAAGAAGGTACAAGCAAAGTACTACAAAGTACTACAAGCCACGGCGTGATGTCAGATAATATGTCATGGAAGAGGTGGTATTTGGGTTAGGCTTTCAAGAGTGGGTGACAAAAAAGGAGTGAAGAAGGGCATTTCAGGGAATAGCTTGAGTAAAGGCATACTGGCCCTGAAGTGCAGGGTACAAACTGGTGACAATGGATAGCCCACTGTAGATGCAGTACAGGGTACATACAGAGAGACCAGACAAAATTGGAAAAATAAGCTTGTCAAAGGTCCTGAATACCACGTTAAGATGTTTGAATGTTACTTAGTCGGAAATGGGGAATGATTAAAGGATTTCTAATCAGGAAGATTAATCTGCCAAAAGTATGAAGATGGAGTGGAGGGGAAAGGAAGAGCTTTACTACTAGATGCCTATGCTAGCATGATGACAGTGAGAATGGATATAAAAGATATTGTAGAGGAAGAATCAACAGGACTCTTTTAATCAACTGGTTGTGGATAGGATAAAGTTAAATAGTGAGGTCATGAGAAACAGTTTTTAAGGGGGGAAATAAGCAACTAGTTTTGGATATGTTGAGCTTGAGGCACCAAGGAGACATCTAGATGGAAATGTCCTATAGGCAAGTGGAGATGCAGCCCTGAAACTTGGAAAAAATGCAGAGTTGGAGATGTCAAGGCAGTGAATGATAGACTAAGCCATGGAGTCAATAAGATTGCAATAAGGAGAAATCAGAGAGAAAAGAGAGAAGTATAGAAATTTGGAAATCAGGAAGAGGAAGAGATCATTGTTTTAGTATGTAGATACAATTCACAGAATCAAAGATTTGGAAGGGATCTTAAAAAATCATCTAGTCCAACTCATATCAGAAAAGGAATCTCTTCAGCAATCCCCGATAGCCATGCTATGATGACTAACTTTAACAGACATTCTCAGCAATACGAGCATCTAAGACATCTCCAAAAGACTCATGATGGAAAATGCTATCCACATCCAGAGAAAGAACTACGGAGTCTGAATGCAGATGGAAGCATACTCATTGCTCTCCTTTTGTTTTCTTGTTTATTTCTTCTTTGTCGCGGTTCCTCCCATTAGTTCTGATTCTTCTGTACATCATGACTAATGTGAAAATATGCTTAATATGAATGTATAAGTGGAGCCTATATCAGATTGCATGCCATCTTGAGGAGAGAGGTGGGGAGGGAGGGGGAGAAAATTTAAAACTCAAAAGCTTATGGAAGTGAGTTTTGAAAACTAAAAATAAATTAATAAAAAATATTTTTTTAATCCCTGATAAGTAGGCACTCAGCCTCCTTGTGAAGATCTCTAGTGAGGTCTTCCCATGGTCATTCATTCCACTTGTGGACAGATCTAATTGTTAGGACTTTCCTTCTTTATATCTAGCCTAAAACTACCTTAAAAAAAAAAAAACAAAACTAAAAACCTATTTTTTTAAACATTGCTGTCATTTTCTGCCAGACCTTTCCAACATAGAACCCTTTCAACAAATAAGTACAGTTAATATAAAAACAAACATATTAGCTATATATGACACTGTAGGCCTCAAGAGGAGGGAGATAAATTTCATCATCAGACCTTTGGAGTCATTTGAACACTGTATTGATCTGAATTTCCTATGCCTTTTAGTGTTGCTTTCCTTTACAGTGTGTATGTAGACATATTAATATAGATTCATATAACATATCATATAGGTTTATATTTAATATTTATATTCATTCATTAAATATCTACATACAAACATCCTTTGGTTCTACTTACATTGCTCTACAGCAATTCACGTTTTTCCACATTTTTTTCTGAATTTGTCATGTTTGCTATTTCTTATAGGATAATAATATTCACATACCACAGTTTATTCAATTGTGCTCCAATGTATGGGCACCCACTTTGCTACCACAAAAAATATGAATATTTTGGTATATATAGATAATCCTTTCCTTGGCCTCTGAGTCATATGCACTCCTCCTACATGTCAGTCCTTCAGATTCTTGAAGGCAGCTTTCATGTTCTCCCAGCTCCTTCAAGTTTTCTGTCCTCCAGGATATAAACATCTCTAGTTCCTTCAACCAATCCTCATATGGCAGGTCCTCCAGTTGTCTCAACATCCTTATTGCCCTCTTCTGGTCATGCTCCAGGCCTGTTTTTTTTTCCCAAAGAGTAACAACTAAACAATAGTACTATTCTGGATTATTTGCCTTACCTATTTGATAGCATTCTTTTGAGGTTGAAATAATAAACGTGTAACCACTCTGAAAAACATGAAGTACTGTACAAATGCAAGACATTTTTATTAGACACTTTCTAGTTTGGGTAAGCAACTTTTAGGGCTGAAAGCTAGAAGTTGATAAATACGGCTCAAACTTGAGTGAATGTTCATATTCCTTAATTGGAAAATTATTTCAGTTCTGTTCTGGCACGGTGACGATAGCTTACTGGAAAGAGCAGAAAGGATTGGTACACATGACTAGGCAGTAGGTCACAGGGCTATCCTATCAATTTCTCAACCCCTTGTGTACGCAGACGTGCTTACCGGACTTTTTGTGATAACATTATCTCTCTTCTTGAACATATAAATCATTGTTTATTGCACTGTCATTAGTGAAATGGAAAGATGTAAATATGTTATGGCTGAAACTATACATATGTTCAATTACTTTATTTGAAAACTGTATTAACAAAACAAAGTAAGGTAAGTTAAATGAACAGGTGTTAGGGTTCCATTTAATGAAAGACAACACAGCTTTTGTTTTTATAGCAACGTACAAAAAACTCTAAAATGTTCTTTATAAAAAACAACTTACATTATTCCAAGACATTATTAATGAAAAGGTGAATATTGGGTAGTTATGCTAAATCATTTATTGAATACCTACTATATGAGTGGTTAATATGCTTAGCTCCTCTCAGGCACTCTTAAAATATGCTGAATGCATTTTTCTAGGAAATTATATAGGAATACACTGTGATTTTTTAGTCTCCTAGTTATCGCACTCAAAAATGTTGAGGCCATGTAAGTTGTTTTATCTTGCTTCTAAGCTAAGCATAGTCTGATCAATTTATTTTTCTCATGTTTTATCTTATCTTGGTGTGATGCTCTGCATAACTTGAATTTTCGGGGGGGGGAAGTGAGTTTTTTCTTTAATAACCTTTCTGGCTCTTGAGAGCATATAATATCTGCTCATGGACCCACAGACAAGCATGACCTAGTGAATCCTTATGTAAATCCTTCCAGTCTCACAATAATTTCCTTTGTGAGAAAGTTCTTGCTTTGATAAACTTTATATTCTTTTTCCTTCCACATGTCTTTGAAGGAGACCTTTAAGTTCTCTATATTTACACATTTTCTTTCTTAACTCCGCTCTATCGCCCCCCTCATCCCCAAATGAAAGAAAACAAAATCCTTGTGACAAATTGCATAGTCAAGCAAAATGAATACCCACACTGTCCATGTCCAAAAAAAAAGCCTTAGTCTGTAAGTCAAGTACATCACCATTCTGTTTGGAGATCAGGAACATGGTTCATCATTGGTCCTCTGGAATCATAGTGAGTTCCTAAGTTTTTCCACATTATCTTTAAAATGCTGTTTAACAACAGTATAAATAGTTCTGATTCTCTTCACTTCATCTGCAACAGTTCATATAATTCATCCCAACTGCCTATTTTATCATGAGTAATTTGGAACATATTTCATATGGATGTTGATAACATGGATTTCTTCCTTCGAGAACTGGCTTTTCATGTACTTTGACCATTTACCAGTTGGAAAATGGCTCTTATTCTTATAAATTTGAATCAAGTGCTTATTTATTTTGGGTTTTTTTTGTTTTTGTTTTTTTGACTAGGCAATAGGGTTAAGTGACTTGCCCAGGGTCACACAGCTAGTAAGTGTTATGTGTCTGAGGTCAGAGTTAAACTCAGGTCCTCCTGAATCCAGGGCCGGTGCTCTATCCACTGTGCCACCTAGCTGCCCCCTTATTTATTTTGGAAATGAAACATTCACTGGAGAAATTTGATGCAAAAATTTTTTCCAACTTCACTATTTCCTTTCTAGTTTTAGCTACATTGGTTTTGTTTGTATAAAAACTTTTTAATTTTGAGGAATCAAAATTGATAAGCTTAAATTCTTTGGTCCTCTCTATTCCTCATTTGGTCATTTACTCATCAAAATTATTTGGTACTGACAAAAAATAGAGAGGTTGATCAAATTACTGGAACAGATCAGTTATAGAACATAAAGAAGCAAATTCACCACAGCAGCCCATCATTTGAGGAAATCCATAAACCTCAGCTCCTAGAGCCATTCGACAAAAACTGCTGGAAAAATTGGAAAGTAGTTTGGCAGAAAACAGGTTTAGATCAATACCTCATGCTATATACCAAGATAAACTTCAAATGAAGATATTATTTAGATAAAAAGGCCACATCATAAACAAATTAGAAGATATAGAATCTTGACTTATTTTGCTTTTAATTCCCTATAGATGTCTGTGTCAGAATTAATTTTTTTCTTAACTTTCCCTCACCTCCTAAATTAACTATCATATTGTCATATATTTTGGGAAACCTGGCTTTGTTCTCTGTAATTTTCCCACTTGCCCCCCCCAAATAGATTTTTTTCAAAAATATAACTCTTAGCCCGTTGTAAGAGTTTCATTTGAGGTATAATTTTTAGTTTAATTTTCTTTTTTGAAGGATAGCATGGTACTTGGAGGATAAAGCAAAAGAAGACAATAGATTGCAACTACTACCTAACTCTGGCTCATGCTTTTGCTGTTGTTCAGTTGTTTTAATCATGTCTGAATCTTTGTGACCCCGTTTGGGGTTTTCTTGGTAAAAATACTGGAGTGATTTGCCACTTCTTTCTCCAACTCATTTTACAGATGAAGAACTAAGGTAAATAAGGTTCAGTGACTTGCCTAAGGTCGCATAGCTAATAAGTGTCTGAGACCAGTTTCAACTCAAGTCTTCCTGACTCTAGGCCCAGCACTCTACCCACTGTACCACCTAGCTGCCCCAAGCTGCTCATGCTTTACTCTGCAGTAATTTTTTTGCCTGAACATATTGGATTGGGGACAATAACTTAATCTAGTATCGCCTTCTCATCTTGGCTGGCATCTTTCCTGGTATGAGAGGATATGTTACCTTAAGGCTCTTAACACATATCTCTAGGATAAACACCTTGTTTACATTCTATTTAGATGTACCCTTTACTTTTCTTTAAGCCGATTCCCTACCTTTCTGTTTAGGTCACTAAGGAATCATTTCATCTAATTTTTGTATTGGCAACTTCACTTGGGCCATATGCAAATTTTATTGCTGTATACTAGCCTCTATTTAAGTCTTTATCATATTTTGACATCAGAATAAGCCATGTACAAGAATAACAAGAGAGAAGAAGGTACAGTGGATTGCAATCTGAACACTGGAAGGAACTACCACCTCAATAATGATACACATATGTTGAAATATTAATTTCACTTATCAAATAACATTCACAATTAGATATAATAACAATTTATGTTTTTATAATGTTTTAAGGTTTACAAAGTTCATTCCTCACAACAATCTTGTGGTGTATATAGCATAAATCCTATTTACATATGAGGATACTAGGGGCTTAGAGATATTAAGTAACTTACTAAAGGTCAGACAGCTATAACAGAGCAGGATGATTCTGAACTCATGTCCCTTCAAACCCTGAGACCACATCTCTTTTGATGATAGGCTGCCTCTATGTTCTTTCTCTTTCCAATTGCCAGCTTTATGTTCTACTGGCAGCTCAAACTCAACATGTACATAACACATTTGTTACCTTCCTCTTCTCTTAACTTCCTAGTTTCTGTCCATGATACACCACCCCCACAGTTGTCCAGGCTCAAAACCTTGGCATCATCTTTGCTTTTCCTTTTCCCTAATCTTCCACACCCATTCAGTTGCCAAATATAACTTGGCACTCCCTATTGCATCTGTCCCCTCCCCTCTGCTTCACTCAGCCTCCCACCACCTTTTGTCTCTAGCAGGCGCCTAACTAGATTCTCATGCCTTCAATGTTTTACCCTCTCAAGCCATCCTTCAACAGAGCTGCCAAAATTATCAGGACTGATGATGTCACACTTCTTCTCAAAAACCTTCAGTGACTATTGCCTATAGGATAAAGAATCCTTCTTTTTCACCTTGAACTGTGATTTTATTGGTATTAGCGAAATCTTGGTGAGGAAACTCCTATCAATGCAGATGGCTACTCTCTCCACAATATGTGGTCTTAGTGGTCTGGTGGTACTGAAGATTGTCTTAATGGTGCCAAAGTGTCAGAAGCAAGACTTGAACTCAAGTACCAAAAGCAAGTTCTTTATTCTGCTGTCTCCTCAGCAGCATGACATTTTATACTCCCTCTGTTTCCCACTCCCACCCACACCTCCCCAAAAATTTTAGTTCCAGCCTACACTTCCTGCCTTATTTCACTCTATTTTCCTTCAAACATTATACCTTCCCAACTGGAGATTGTTCACCCATCTCATACTGTACCTTCTCACTGCTATGCATCTGTGTAAATCATTCCCCTACACCCAGAATACTCTTCTGACATATCCATCTAGTGAAGGCCTTTTCCTTCAAGGGCCTCTTCCATGAAGCCTTCCCTGATTCTCTAAAGTTAAAAGTGATTACTCTCTTTTTATATTTCTTATAGAACTTTGTCTAGAGCTATGCTTGCTTACCTTTGGCATATTTTATACTTATATTTGTTGTTTCTATGTGTGTATACACATACACCTCTTTTTCTCCAGGAAGATTTTGTCTAAATACAATGTATTACACATTGTAGGTGCTTAATTTTTATTAAACTTTAATTTAAACAATTTAATTTAAACACAGCCAATCATCAATTTAATTTAAACACAATCCCTAATTCCCTAATATTTTAAATTTAAGCAGAATATGTATATAGCTCCTTTGCTTTCACTTGTTCAAAAGGCTGTGACTTGCTCTTATGGTAAAGAAGTCTTCTAAAACAAAGTCTTCTCTTCTTTATGGGAATAATAATTCCATAGTCAGGAAAAAAAATGACTGAACTATAAAGTGAACTATATTGGCCACTAACTCATTTTATCCTCACCTCCAATACCATCTTTCCCCAAGATCAAGTAATTCTTCTGTGCAACGAACTGTATCTGATCTCAAGTGATCCAAAGCATCTTCTGAATCCTTATTTCCTATTTGGTAACATGATGTTCTTTACTGTTATGCCACCAATGTAATAACATGTGTTACAAAACTTACTAATAACTCATATAAAGGAAAATGTAGGACATGAATGGAAATTTTTTTAAAGTTTGAATTAGGGAGAAACTCAATCATTCCAGGTGTGAATTTTAAGGTAGTGGATTGTCTAGACCCCTTACTCTTACTTGCTCCTTCCTTCTTATTAATTACCTTTTAATACCTCAAGAAAAGCAGATCTAAAAGAAACATTCATTTGTTAAAAAAGATTATTTCAATGTTTTGCCTTGTAACCAAAGAACTTCAGTAGATTCTTGAAAGTAATGCAAAACTGTAACTTCACTTTAAAAAAAGAAAAGTAAAAATTAATTTTGGCAGTATTTTCCCTTCATTTACTATGCCTTTAATGTTTTAGGCACAAACTAAGGAAAAATTATTTTTTAAAAAAAGGCTTGATAATCTCAAGACTGATCGTGTATTTCTCACTTTGTAGATGTTATCATCCTCTTTTTAGTACATATATGTATATATACATATGTGCATACATGTGTGTACGTGTCTGTGTGTGTGTGTAGAGATAGGGTGGGGAGGGGGAGAGGAAAAAAGGAAGGCAGCTAGGTGGTGCAGTGTATAGACTACTGGGCCTGGAGTCAGTAAGACCTAAGTTCAAATGAGGCCTTAGACACTGTTTGCCTCAGTTTCCTCATCTGTTTTAAAATGATCTGGAGAAGGAAATGGTAAACCCCTCCACTATCTTTGCCAAGAAAACCACAAATGGGGCAGGAAGAGTCAGACAAGACTGACTGACAACAACAAATATGTGTGTGTGTGTGTGTGTGTGTGTGTGTGTGTATAAATTGTGACTACAAAAAGAATTGCTATATTTTTGTACTTATGTACTTTCCCTCTTTCTTTGATCCTTTTGGAGAACAGGCCTTGTAGTGGTATCACTACAAGTTAGTTCCTTTGGGGGCATAATTCCAAATACCCTAAGCACAGTGCCTGGCACATAGTAGGTGCTTAATGTTTACTGAATTTAATTGAATGGCTAACAGGAACAGGGAACCTGCAGTGGCCTTGAGGCTGCAGGTTTCCCACCCTGGGAGTAATTCAGTTCACCCAAAGACACATTTTTTTAAAATATCATATTAAACATATTTCCACATTAGTCATGTTGTGAAAGAAAAATCAGAACAAAAGGGAAAAACCATGAGAAAGAAAAAACAAAAAACAGAAAATAGTATGCTTCAATCTGCATTCAGACTCCATAGTTCTTTCTCTGGGTGTGGATAGCTTTTTCCATCAGGAGTCTTTTTGGTCATTACATTAGATCATTACATTGTTCAGAAGAGCTAAGTCTAACAAAGTCAGTCATCACACAAAATGTTGCTGTACTGGGTACAATGTTTTCCCGTTCTGCTCATTTACTCAGCATCAGTTCATGCGAGTTTTTCTAGGTTTTTCTGAACTCTACCTGCTTACCATTTCTTATGGAACAATAGTATTCTATTATATTCATATACCACAACCTGTTCAGACATTCCCCAATGAGCATCCCTTCAATTTCCAATTTTTGGCCACCACAAAAAGAGCTGCTATGAATATTTTTTTGTCCATGTGGGTCCTTTTCCCATTTTTATGATCTCTTTGGGATACAGACCTAGAAGTGGTATTGCTGGATCAAAGGGTATGCACAGTTTTATAGCCCTCTGGGCACAGTTCCAAATTGCTCTCCAGAATGGCTGGATCAGTTCGCAACTCTACCAATAATGCATTGGTGTTCCAACTTTCTCACATCTTCTCTAACATTTGTCATTTTCCTGTTTTGTCACGTTAGCCAATCTGATAGGTGTGATGTGGTATCTCAGAGTTGTTTTGATTTGCATTTCTCTTATCAATAGTGATTTAGAGCATTTTCACATGACTACAGCTTTAACTTCTTCATCTGAAAACTGTCTGTTCATATCTTTTGACCATTTATCAACTGGGGAATGACTCATATTCTTATAAATTTGACTCAGTTCTCTATATATTTTAGAAATTAGACCTTTATTAGAGACAGTGGCTATAAGATGTTTCCTAGCTTTCTACTTCCCTTCTAATCTTGGTTGCATTAGCTTTCTTTGTGCAAAAACTTTTAAATTTAATGTAACAAAATTATCCATTTTGCATTTCATCATGCTCTTTACCTCTTATTTGGTCATAAATTCTTCCTTTCTCCATAGATCTGACAGGTAAACTATTTCTTGCTCTCCTAATTTGTTTACAATTTCACCCTTTATATCTAAATCATGTTTGACCTTATCTTGATATACAGTGTAAGATACTGGTCTATGCCTAGTTTCTGCCATACTCTTTTCCAGTTTTCCCAGAAGTTTTTGTCAAATACTGAGTTCTTATCCCAGAAGTTGGAGTCCGAAGATACTGTTACTGTTTTCCCACAGCCCTTTCAACATGTCATTTTTTCCTTTGAGGGCAGAGGGAGTGTCTTTTTTCCCCCATCAATCTGATGGGTATGAGCTAGGAGCTCAGAGTTGCTTTAATTTGCATTTCTCTATTAGTGATTTGGAATATTTTTTCATATGGCTGTTGACAACTTGGATTTATTCCTTTGAGAACTGCCTGTTCACATATTTTGACCATTTATCTACTGGGGAATGGGTCTAGTTCTTACACATTTGAATCAGTTCCTTATATAGCTTGGATAGTAGACCTCTGTCAGAGATACTTGCTGCAAAGATAACTTTTCCCAGTTAACTGTTTCTTCTCATTTTAACTGCATTAATTTTGTTGATTCAAAATCTTTTAATATTACATAATCAGAACTGTTTAAATCTTCTTGATTGCGTGTTCTTCCCTATCCATAGTTGTGTAGGCTATCTCTTTCCATTTTCTAATTTATGATGTGACTTTTTATATCTAGGTCATTTATTCACTTAGAATTTCTCTCAGCATACTGTACGAGATGTTGATCTGAGCCTAGTTTTTTCCAGACTGCTTTTCAGATTTTCCAAGAGTTCTTGTTAAATACTGAGGAGTCGTTGTTGTTCATCCTTTTTTTCAGCTATGTGACCCCATTTAGGGTTTTCTTGGCAAAGATACTGGAGTGGTTTGACATTTCATTCTTCAGTTCCTTTTACGGATGAGGAAACTGAGGCAAACAGGGTTAAATGACTTGCCCAACATCACACCGCAAGCGTCTGAGGCCACATTTGAACTCAGGTCTTCCTGACTTCAGGTCCCACACTCTATCCACTGCTCCACCTACCCACCCCCAAAATACTGTGTCCTTGCCCCATAAATTGAGGTCCTTTGGTTTATCAAATAACTATGCTACTATGTTCATTTGCTTCTGTGTGTCATGTGCTGTCAGTGGTCCTGTTGGGTCAGCCTATTTTTTTTAAACAAGTATCAAATAGTTTAGATGAACTTTATTTTCTATAGTCTGAGATCTGGTATAGCTACACTCCCTTTTTATTATTTACCTTGAGATTGCTGGACTTTTGTTCCTCCAGATGAATTATTTTACTGTGTCTACAATGTAATCTTTTGTTACTTTCATTGGTATGGCTATGAGTAAGGTAGATTTAACTTAGGCAATACTGCATTGTCACTTTTATTATATTGGCATGGGTCACCCACTTATGAGCAATTGTTATCTTTCCAGTTACTCAGGACTGTTTTTCTATAGTGCGTTTTGTAGTAGTATTCATATAGTTTCTACGTGTATCTTAGTGGCAAACTCTTTAAATATTTTATACATTCTGTAGCATTTTAAATAGAATTTCTTTCTGCTCAGTTTTGTTGTAAAGGTATGGAATGGTTAATGATCTGTATGCACTTATATCCTGCTACTCTGCTGAAGTTATTTTTTCAATTAATTTTTGGATGATTCTATAGTTAAATCACATTACCTATGAAAAGTGATTATTTTGATTCCTCTTTGTCTATGTGTATTCTTTCAATTATTTTTCTTGTCTATTTGGAATAGCTAGTATTTCCACCATTATATTAAATAAGTAATAACAATGGATACCCTTTGCTTTACCTCCTGATCTTACTGGAAAATCTCTAGTTTATCTTCATTAAAAAGCTGATTTTAAAAAAACCTTATTTGACCAGAATATATTTACAATTTATACAGATCTGTAAAACATTTCACATTTTCATAGCACACTGATATGTTATGCTAATAACTCTCCAAAGAAGAAAACCTATTTTTTTCCCTGTTCGATAGATGAGAAGAGATGAGAATTCAACTTCTACAATGTCTAGTGACTCAGAAAGGACTTAAACCCAAGTCTTCTGACTCCTACTGAGTACTCTTTCTACTCTACCATAGTTGTGTCTCCAACATTACAGTTGAAAAACTCCAGTCCTAGAATGAAAAAAGCCAAAATTAAAAATCTGTACTCATAAACTTAGTAATTATGTGACCCTGGGCAAATCACGTTATCTTTGACCAATCTCACATAAAAATAGAGAAAAACTATTTGTACAATCTACCTGAACTAAAGCACTTTATAAACCTTAAGATGCTAGAGCAATGTGAGCTATCTTCCTAATGTTTTAATATAAAAATTAGTTTCTATAACTTGAGTACCCACTAACAAAGCTATCTCAGAAGTGTGCTGGATGACATAAAAAAGCTGTGTTAAAATATACTACCATAGATTATCTGAAAAGTGGCTGGCATTTTGAAGTTTTGGTTTATATTAAATTACAAAATAACAAAAGGTTTATGATTACATATAGATTATACTAATCATGATATTTTCCTTCCCCATTAAAAGAGTTTGAGTATTAGCTAGGTATATCTCCAATTTGTCATTTTTGAGTCCTTGAATTCCTTTTGCTTTATAATTCTACTCTGTTAAGGATAGACCACAGGTCACTCTTTACTGGCCAAGCATGCACTCAGAACGATTTTAAGGCAGCATTACTCTAGTCCCTTCAATCTATTTTGGGTAACATACAACTCACCTTGTATGATTAAACTATACCTAGAGTTTCATATTTTCTGACTTTAACTATAGAATACAAAATATATTATAAACTGAATACTTCAGATAAGTAAGCAACCAAAATGTAAATTCGCAAATAAAAATGCTGCTAGCTGTGACTTCACTAGTAAAAGGGCAGTGTTAAACTACTTAATTAGAACCCATGATGAAATCTAAAACGGACTCTTCTCTCATTATTTCAAGAAAACATTTTGTGATTATAGTTTGTTATAAGAGAAAAAGAGAAAGTCATACAGTTAAAATTAAATAGACATAAAACACATAAAAAACTGGGATACTTCAGTCTAAGACAAAAATCAAGAAAGGAAAAACAAAGAAAATTTATTTACAGAACAAAATCACAAACATTATGGATTATGAACATGGATTTATTCGTGAAATTCCAGAATAGTAGAGCTAAGGAGCATTTTGAAATAGTAAGCTTTCAGACAAAGAAATATTCGATTATATATATTATATGACTCTACTCTAAAAGTGGCATAGGTTGAAAATATAAATGGCTTTGACAAGAATTTAGATGAATTCAGGGATCTTAAGTCCATAACACTGTTAAAGAGAAGTGAGAGATAAAGGGTTTTAATCTGATGCCATGTAGAGCAACTATGTCATTTCACTCTCGAGAGGTATCACTGTCATGAGATAGAGTAACTAGAGAAACCAGGTGTGATTGAGCATGTCATTTATGTTTTTAGATCATAGTCTCAGTAAGTCTAGTTGAAAGTTTTCCCTCTTGTAGAAGTGATAGGTCAATGGGGCAGTGTGTTGATATTTCCAGAAATGACAGTGATCTAAAAATAAAATGCATCAACAAAACATTGTAATATTTACTGCATGATGACAATTTTTTTCCATTTGGTGATCACTCTATAAAGATGAAATGTTAAAAAAAAAAGTGAGAAAAAACATAATTCATACAATGTAATTTTTGGAGGAAAACTATAAACTTAGGAATCTAACAGTTATCTATTGTACTTATTTCTTTAAAGGATCTGTGACCTCTATTTGAATGTTTCCTCAAACAGTGCAGATTGTAATAGATCTTTGCTCACTAATCCTGTGCAATTCTTGTCCATGTTCTCTCATAGGTTCACCACAGAGGTGTGCATCCAACCTGTTGGAGACCCTTCCTTGTTTTTTCCTGACATCTCCATACTCCTAATGGAGCATGCAGTCTGTTCACCCATCATCGCTCTTCTTTGACACATGACAAGGCTATCTTTGTTTCATCATGCATTTCCCCTATGACATTTTTTACTCTAGTTCCATGAAGTTCCTCATTTGTTATACTGCAATATGCTCTGCACTCACCGTGTACCTCTCCAATGTTCTCTTGGGGTATTTATTTTCAATTCAATTATACTTACACTTAGAGAAGCAAAACTATATGAGTATACACATATTTTTTGTAATACTATGCCAACTTATATAGCTGACCTAGTCTTATATTTGTACAAAGACTAGAAAGGCACTATTTTTTAATTAGGAGAGTTCCAGTGGGTACCCAAAGTCTGTGGGTTAGATTTCTGTATTTCAGTTCCCGTTTTCAATCTGGGAGTCTGTTTTGAGACAGGATAATGTACAAGTGGGCCATCACTTCTGGAATCCATTCATTCCACATCTCACCAGTTCTACTTCACTTTGGCTGGCTCCTCATAGAACCTGGACATAGGCACTGTCAGGACTGAATCTGTCTATGGCAAGGGTTTTAACCTGGGGTTTGTGAACTTGTTTTAACATCTGAATTTTAAATTATTTTTATAACTATTTTAGCATAATTGATTTCCTTTGTAATATCCTAGCAAGAGGTCTATAGGCTTCACCTGGCTGCCAAAGGTGCCCCCCAAGGACACAAAAGGATAGTCTATGGGTATCACTTTTGGTTTACATTTTAGGTAATTTACTGTAACCAACAAGGCTCGGCTATGCCTTTTTTCCTTAGGCTACAGTAAAAGCAAGAGAAAAACAGCAAATCATAGCATATTTGTTGATTACTTTTTAATATGCCATTAAAATAAAGGATTGATATGGTAAATCCTTTCCTCCTTCTCTTTGGTTTTCAACGGAAACCCAGGTTTTCTAAAGTGAAAGTGGAGTGCAGGCTCTGGCAATTCCTGACTATCTGTCATGGGAATAATTTAGCCTAGCTAAATTCACAGAAGCTTGTCAGTAAAAGGAATTCTTTTGTGTGTTTTTGTTTTTTGGTCAGAGTAACTCAAAGGGTGGGATGGAATCACAGATCTCAAGACTCAAGTGCATGGTAAAAATGCTAAACTGCACTGTATCATCTTCCAAATATTTAAAATAAGCATTATGATTGTGGTTCTCTTTTTTTATTTAATTTTATTCTTTTAATTAATGAAAATCCACCTTTTCTCCCTCCTACTCCACCCCAATGAAAAAGAAAAATAAAACTCCTGTAAGAAAAACACATAAAGCAAAACAGAATCCCAAATAAACCATATCCAAAAAATATATGCCATCGATGTACTCTGAGTCCATTAATTTTCTGCCAGAACTGCATGTTTCGTTATGAGTTCTTTGGAACCTTGTTCGGTCATTGCAATGATCAGAGTTCTAAAGTTTTTTTAAAAAGTTGTCTTACAATGTTATTGCTACTGTACAAATTATTTTTCTAGTTCTACTCACTTCACTCTGCATCTGTTCATACAAGTCTTCCCAGGTTTCTCACAAACTGTTCCCTTCATCATTGCTTAAAGCAGAATAGTATTCCATTACATTCATATACCTTGTTTGTTCAGACATTCTCTAATTGATGGGTACTCTGTTAATTTCCAATTCTTTGCCACTACAAAAAGAGCTGCCATAAATATTTTATCTATGAGTCCTTTTCTTCTTACTTTGATTCTTTTGGGCTACAGGCCTAGTGGTGTTATCACTGCATCAAAAGTTATGCACAATTTAGTGACTTTTGGGGCACAGTTCCAAATTACTTTTCAGAATGGACTCAGAGCCCCATCAATACTGCATTAATGTGTCTTTTCCCACAGTCCCACCAATATCTATCATTTTTGCCAATGTGATGAGTATGAAGTGGAACCTCAGAGCTGCTTTCATTTTAGTTTTTCTATTTCTTAGGATCTGGAGGGTAATTTCATTTGTTTGTTTTCGCATGTGGCTACTGATAGCTTGGATTTCTTCCTCTCAAAAATACCTGTTCATATCCTTTGACCATTACTGATTTGGTTTTCTAAGACCCCTGTATTATCATCCTATTATTTCTGGTGTGTAAGCCACATCTTACATCTGTTCTCATTTTTCCTTGTTATGTAATTTATTAATATGTTCTTCATTAACCAGGAAAAAAATGTTATTCTTACAAGGTTCTTTAAAAATCTTTGCTGCTCTGTCCACTGCCACTCTTTTTAAGGTAAACTGTTATATTTACTTTTTACATATTTTGGGCACTAAATCCATTCATTATTCCAGAGAGCTGTTATCTGATAAGATGAATTTATATATAATGTCCTCCATTATATGTAACTTAATTGAGAAGTATATTTTGTTAGCTAAAACTTTAAGATTATTTGCTGGCATTAAAGCTAACCATAAATAAGTAAAAACTACTAAAATAAAATAATGCAGAATAAGGAAAACAAAAAGTGCTTGAAAAAGTCATTAGTAGTGAATTCAGTTATTGTGCAAATAGTAACATAAAAATTAAAAGTAGCAAACCCAGTAACTTGTTTTTAAAACATTATATAAATTCACACAATAAAAATACAACTTGGGCAACTAAAATACTTAATTTGTAGTTAACAGTTTTACAATAACAAAGGCATTTGACAGAGTTTACTTTGATAACCTATACTAATTAAATAACAGCATTCTCTATACATGAAATTTCCTTACTGATTAGATTTTAGTTTTGATATATGATAGAAGGCATTCCAATAACTTGTCTATCAATAAGATATGCCCTTGCCTAATTAAAAGTTATATGACAACGTAGCAACATCACAACGTTACCCAAACTGCACATATTTTTGGCTCTGTGAAGACTGCATTTTTGTCATTAGAGTATTATCTTAGCTAATTTTGAGAGGCCCATCAACAGGTTGGCCATTAGATGATGAATTTTTCAGCCACAGTAATTTCTCAAGACCATTTACTAAATAATAGGGGAGTTGGAATGTGAGTTGATGGAGGTACATATTTTGGGGATCAAAGCTAAAATGACTTTTATCATGGTTAATCTTTTACATTTTTATATACTAAATGATGGAAATGTCTGTATTCCATCACTGTCATCTTTTAAATTCGCCTGCAAGGCTGCCGAGTGGATAAAGGATACACAATATACAACATGTGGTGAATGCCCTTTTAGGAGCCTATAACCTCAAACACAAAATCACAAAAACAAATATGTAAAAGGACTTGCTTATAAAAATTTCTGTACCATAGAATCTCTTAGTTATATAATATAATGAGGGGCTTCTAGTTTTTTCTTACATGTAACATTTCAGCAACCCTAAGCTCCTTTAGGGTGTAAATACTTAAGTATTCAATAAGTATCTACTGAAAAGAAGTCAATGTTCATATTAGGTTCAAATATTAATACAATTTAAAATGTAGTAGAAATAGCAATATATGGCTAGTCTACCTTCTACTTCTACGTGAAGGAGGGAAATACTTCAGAGAACAGGAAGATTTCAAAAGTCCTTGAACACAGGAAGGAAGGGAGCTTGACAAGCTGATAAGTATTTCAGGCACAGGACAAAACAACACAAAAACAATAAAAGAAGGATAATAAGATGACATGATTTGACAGTATCCTTGCCTAAGTAAGCAGAATGGATGGACATAGGAATAAAAGAAAATGAGGACCTTAAAAATATTTGAATGCAATTTGACTAAAGAAAGACTGGAGCTATGCATGAAATTGCCTCTGATGCATTGCTTCTTGTCAATTTTTTCCCTGACTAAAAGTGGAATATAATATTTAAAATCTATACTTGCAATACTTAATATTCATGTGACTTACCTGTGCTCCCAGAAGTGTTTTATATCAGTGATAGAACTGAGAGAAAACTGGAAGGACTAGAAATCAAAGGACCAGTCAGAGCTAACAACAGAGACAGCCAACTGATATGTGAAGTCAGAAAGGCAAGAAGAACATTGGGACAAAAGAGAAGTGGCATGAACCATGTATCTTCAGACTATCATTTGTGAAGTGTGTCTAAAACGTGCAAAAGACAAAATCAAGATATTGCTCTGTCTGAAGAAGTATTTTTTTTCATCTTGTATAATGTAAAATGAAATCTTAGGCATGTTAACAAGTAATATTAATAATGGAGCTGTTTATAAATCTACCTTCTAAGGTGGCAGTTCAGGGAAGCATTCCATTTTAAATAATAATGGTAATTTGGAGGGAAAAGATTATTTTTACTCATTTAAGGATAGTCTATGAATAGTGTTCTGATAATATATAAATTTTATATGGCCTTAAAAAGAGGTGTATGAAAAATTCATTGTTTAACTCTTTTGTTGCCCACTGATTAACAAATAACATTTAATTCCAATATGGTATAAGGAAAGAGTATCAGATTTGCAGCTAAAGAACTGGTTTAAAATTCCAGCTCCATCATTTACCATCTCTGCTTCTCTGCACAAGTCACAAACTCTCTGGGAATTGATTTCCTCATCTTTAAAATAAGGGTATGTTGATCTACATGACCTCTGAAGTCCCTTTTTGCTCTAATTACATGATCTTATAAAAACAACCACCACAACAACTCCACATGGTGTTGGGAGAAGTGGAACAATCTTGGAAGGCTTTATTGGTTGATGAAGAACTGATCTGGGCTCTCAGAACAGACTACTGACCTCACTGTGCCTCATTTTCAGACTTCTTTTGTGTTCCACTACATGCAGAATCTCCCTGATGATACCATGACACAAGGGCTTTTGTTTGTGACACATAAATAAGTGTGGGGGGGGGCAGGAGTAGCAAGCTGTATGGGTACTTAAAATTCTATGAATTTGGGTATAACATACCCAAGCTTTCATCAGTTCTGTACTATCAAAATATTTTTCATGTTGAATTCTATAATGGTACCAATTGATTCTTCAGATCATCAGTATAACCAATCTTTTCCTATGAAGTACTAGCACTTCTAATTTTAACTACTAGTGATATCTGAAATGCAAAAATAAAATGTCAAAACTGAAGAATAAGGATGATACATAGGGACATGACCCATTAGATTTTTTTTTATAACAGATTTTAAAGATTTTACAAACAATGCAATCAATAAATGGTTATTATATAAATGTTTTATTCATATTGTCTTAAGGTCTTCTTGCCTCCCCTATGTTATAGGGTTACTAATTTCGGAACACTGAAAACTTCAAAGAATCAAAATACCTACCAGATGACCAAAGGGGCTATGGAGATAGAGACATGGTGAACTTAGCTTGGCTTCAGCATATGCCTAATACCTACATGCAAGAATTAGGGATATCATCCAAAAAGTAACTGACCCACCGCCTTTTCCATCTGTACAAGCAGCAGAAATGAGAGATAATGGAAAAGCTGAGTGCTCTGTAGCCACAATATATAAAGAACGTTGGATTTGGAGCTGAAGATCCAGAAGCTCAAGTCATAGCCCTAATAGGTACAACATGTGTAATCATGGGCAACTTACTTCGACTCTCTGAGTGTCAGTTTACTCATCTGTACAATGAGGATTTGGGGGTAAGTGCCCTTCCATCCCTGATTCTGTGAGAACTTCCAAAATTAAGGACAGCTCCTCTCTGGAGGATACGTGAGAGAACATTTTCAAGAACTGCTCAGGATGAGGCACACAAAGGAGTTACGCTGTGTACAAACAGAGGGAATAGCCAAGTTATCCAATACATAATGAATAAAAACAGCATTTTGGCAAACGAAATGTGTTCAGGGTTAGTATTCACCAACACAGAACATGTTATATCATGAAAAATCTGGCAAGAAAAAAAAAAGCATGATTACTGTCCTCACAGAGCTCAGAATTGCATTGTGTGAATGGGATATCAGTCCATTTGTGTACATACCTTTGTCAATGTGTATATTTATATGTGTCTCTGTACATAACTGAATGGGGCCTGTAAAGGATTTTGATTTTACAGAAGAGATAAAAAGAAAACTTTGTTTTGTTTCTCCCAAATTCACAAAACATTAACATTCCACACCCCTAGCCTGAAACTCTTGATGGAAGGGGGTGGGAGTAAAGAAGAAGAGGCAAAGGCAAGGAAACAGAAACAATTCCTGGAGTCATTGAATCCTGGTACCTCTAGCAGCACTACTGAAAAACTGAGAGAGGAAAGAACAAGTCCCTGCTTCAGAAGACCTGAGTTCATATCCTGATTCTAACACTAGGTACGTAACTCTGGCCTAATCATTTCTTCCCTCTGAATGTCAATTTCTTCATTTGTAAAATGGGGATAGGTGCTACACACATCAAAGGGTTGTTCTAAGAAAAGTGCTTTGCAAACCTGAAAAAAGCTCTACAGAAATGCCCTCTATATATGCATTCAAGTGAAACATACAGTACTATAATATTCAAACACATGTATTAAGCACTATGCATTTTGAAAGGTGAAAAGGATAAAGGATGGGGAGGGGTAATTAGAGTCCAATGATTACTTTTTGTGGTAAAGATTCAAGAAGGAAGAAGAGCAAGAAAACTTCAGGAAGACATTTCAGAAAAGAAATGGCAAAAGTAAAGTATCCTGGAGGTAGTAAGTAAATTTGTCTGACAGAAGCAAACAGTGTAGGTTAGAGAAAGATAGTTACTTAAAAGGAGAATTAGTTACCCACCAAACTTAAAATCTAAAGACAACTCAGAGCCACTGGAAGGCCCCGAGAAGAGAAGTGATATACTCAAAACGCTAATCAAGGGAAAGGGTAATTTTGATTCCTTGCAAGATGATAACTAACTCAAGGATAAAAATCTGATGTAGAATACTAATCTCATTCATTTTGAGTCACACCTTGAATTTCAATAAATAGTACATTTACTTGTTTAAGATGTCCAAACCAAAATATAGACAATAGAACTGTCTTTTACCTACAGAATTAAACTTTCTACTAATGAAAATTATCCTGTTTCATTCTTTATACTTTTTAATGTGATCTAAAGTTTCTAGACTTCAGTCGTCCTAATTTCAAGAAAGGCTGTAAGAGCTTATTAGATAGAAAATCTTTCAAAATTAAGTAGCATGTGTTAGGAAGGCAATTTTCACAGAACAAGGGCAAAAACTGAATGTATGTTACTAGAAATGTATAGCAGAGCATATATATCTATAGATATCTATAGATCTATAGATCTATAGATATCTATAGATCTATAGATCTATAGATATCTATAGATATATATCTATCTGCTTTCTCTGTCCTATGAAGGAAGAAACTTCTTACTCATTGACAACTGCCATATTGTCCAATTACAACTAGTATATTTAAAACACATCTAAGCTCACCCATTGGGTACTTAAAAGCTGATTCCAACTGTTACATTTTCCATGTGTAACTACCTCATTTAAGACACATCTAATAGGCTCATCTATTGGGAATTTAAACTGTTCCATTTCCATTTGCAACTAGTATTTAAAACACATCTAGGCTCATCTACTGAGAACTTAAAAGTTGATTCCAACTGTTCTATTTTCCATTTGCAACTGGTGTATTTAAAAAACATCTAACAGGCTCATCTCTTGGATACTTAATTTTCCAGCGGTTCAACCGCTGAATTGGGGGTGGGAAGCTCACCTCCCGTGGACGGTTAAGGTTAGACTTTGGTGGTGCTGGGGTCCTGAGAAGTGGAGAAAGCCGTAAACGCGCCCAAGGCCAGGGGGCAGTAGCTGATCTCTCCACTGCCCCAGGTTCTCCCCGTCCCCCCCTTTGTTTCTTGACTTGGGGTCCCCTAAAGCAATAAGCGCGCCAGCCTCGGGGCTGTAAATCACGGCCAATTAATACCGTAACTCTCCGGCCCTGATACCCACAATCCGTTATGTCTGCCCGGAGGGGGAGGGGCCACCACAGGTGAGATCCGGGCCGGGCGCCCCACCTAGCTCTTCGCGGTCACGCGGGGCTTCTCGCCCCCCCCCCGTCCGCGGTCCTGGGGGTTCTCTGGGCGTGGGTGTGTGCGGCAGCTGTCAGATACCCCGGAACCTGTCCAAGCGACAGTCCCCCAGCTGAGGGTCACGGGTGGGAGAGGAGGCAGCCCGGCCTAGCCCCCTCCGCGCCCCCCGGCTCTAAGAGAGGGCTCTAGAGTTCGGCCCCGAGCGCAGCGGGCGGGGGATCTCGGGGAAGGGAGGGGGCACACGGGACACCAACGCGGGAGGGGGTGGCTAGCGCTGCTTCGTTCGACTCGCTCTTTACCTTTTCCAGCCCAGGTCCCGGCCGTCTCCCGCTTCCCCACCACCCCCCGGGTACCTGAGGGGGAACTTTTCCCTCAGCCCCTCACTTGCAAAGCTCGCCAGCGCCCACCGTTGCCGCAAACCGCCCTCGCCCTAGCAACAAGGTTCCGGTCGTAGAGCGAGCGCCTCTAGGTGTAAGGAAGGTGATGTCGTAAAGCCGCGAGTGTCGTAAACCAGGTGCGGTGGGGAGCCCGGGGAGGGGGGGAGTGGAGAGAGGGAGGGAGGGGTGGAGGCGGAGGGGTGAGGGGGGGAAGGGGGAGGGAGGGGGAGGAGGTGACTCGAGCATTTAGACACAAGCGAGAGGATCATGGCGGATGGCCCCAGGTGTAAGCGCAGAAAGCAGGCGAACCCGCGGCGCAATAACGGTGAGTCCGCGGACGGGCCCGGGGAGCGGCGGGGCCCAGGGCGAGCCCGGCCGCCGGGGCGCGCCCGGGGCTGAGGAGGGAGAGCCGGGCCGGGCTGGGGGGCCGCCGGGCGAGGGACGGGGAAAGTCGAGTGGGAAAGTAGAAAGTAGTGGTGGGAGCCCCCCGCCGCCTCCTGCTCGCTGGGCTGGAGCCCGAGCCGGAGCCGGAGCCCAGCCCAGCCCAACCCAGCCCGAGCCGCTGCTGCTGCCCGTGCCCCAGCCCGGCGGCGGCTGCCTCTGCCTGAACCGTTAGCTCGGGCTCCTCTTACCTGGCGTCTCTCCGCCTAGCGGCTCCCGCCGCGCCTGCCTCCCTGGACCGTTAGCCGCCGCCGCCGCCGCGGCTGCATCCCCGGCCCCCTCGGGGCGGCGGGGCCACTTCTCCGGCTCCGGGCGGAGCCGCCGCCGCGGCTTTTCGCACTTTTCCCCCTCTGTCTCTCTCTTTCTAGCTTCCCCCCCCTTCTCTTCCTCCTCCTCCTCCCTGCTCAGCCCTCCTCCGTGTCATTCTCTCGCAACCCGGAGGCCCCCGGGAGCCCGAGGAACAAACTTGTTCCCTGCGTCCCCAGGGGCGAAAGTGGCCCCCCGCCCCCCCTGCATCCGCGCGGCCGTGGGGGGGGGGGCGCCCGTGCTGTTTGCCTTGCCTGGGGCGGGGGGTGGCGGTGCTGCTAGTGGTTGTGAACTGTGTTTTTGGTGCGCCAGGAGGGGCGGGGAGCTCCTGCCGCCACCCCCCGGCTCCTGGGGCAGGGGCGAGGGGGAGCCCGAAGTTGTCTTTCCCGAGTGGCGAGAGCGGATGCGTGGGGGAAGGCTGCTGTCCGCCCGCCCTGGGTGGTGCCCGCGGCCGTCTGGCAAGTTACCTGGCTCGGAAGCCTAGAGACCCCGGCCCCCAGAGCTGGGGGGGCACGTGGGGGAGAGGGCTCTGTGCGGAGGGGGTCGGTGCGCGTGTGTGTTGTTGGGGAAGTTGTTACCTGGGGGAGACGCGCGGAGCCGAGCGTGAAGCTGTGTCTGCGGCTCGGGCTCGAGTGGGAGGGGAAGGGAGGAGGGGGGGGACAGACGGACGGACGCGGCCGCTACCGCTGCCGCCGCTGCTGCTGCAGTAGTGCTTATTGATCCAGGCTGATCGGCGGGCGAAGCCCCCCGCCTCCCAGCCACACCGGGGGCCAGCCCGAAAAGAGCCCGAGCCCCAGCCCCCGGGCCGCCGCCAGGCTCCGTCCGCCGCCGCCGAGCCCCTGTAAGTTTCTCGCGTCTCTGCCCGAGCCTTTCCCGGCCTGAAACTCCCCTGGCCGGGCGGGTAGCGGGCGAGCCCTTCTCCCCCGGGCTCTGCTGGTGCTGCCCCCGTACCTGCGTGTAGAATCATGGGTGGGAACGGCGTGGCCGAGCTGCTGAGTCTATATAAGGAATGACATGGACGTCTTAGACCTCGGTCTTGGGGCTGCTTGGGGGGACGTGGGTTCTGTTAGAAATGGGTTTGAGAAGGGGAGATGGACACAGCGTGCCTGTGACAGCGTCTCTATCTCCTAGAAAATGAGGGGATGTGCTGGAGTGGAAACGCTTGTCTTAGCCCCCCGTGGACTGTGAAATGCGAGGCTTTGTAACCTTTCCTGCAATTTGAGGTGGTGTGTGTGGGGGGCTTCCTGTCTGGAGACGAGAGGAAGCTCTCAGCTGCTCCTTCCAGCCGTGGGGCGGGCTCTACATAGACCAGAACTTGGATTGCGGTTCCTGGCCGTTGATTTAATTAACCATTGAAACCTGTAAATAAACAGCCTCGGTGGAAAGAACGCGCGAAGTTGCGGTTGAAAGTTGCGTTATTGTGCTGCTGCCGCCGCCGCCGCGGGCCTGGGGCGGCCGGGGGCGGGGGGCGCGCTGCCCAGGCTCGGCCCGGTTCGCTTCCCGGGGCAGGCAGCGCCCCTGGCGTGGGGGCCGCCGGGGCCGCCCGAGCCGCCGCCGGGGGCTGCGTGAAAGGTAAGTTCGGAAAGCGCGGCGCCGTCTCCCCTGATTACGGTGTTGGGCGTCCGAGGAAGGGGCTTTTCTTGTTGCTGACGACATGTGTGTGACATGTGAGTCTGAGCCACCAGTGTCTGTGCAGCTGCTGTAAACATGTTTACCTGCACGGGAGAGAGAATGGAGCTTCTCCTCCACATCCCGTCCTAGGAATATTCTCCTCCCGAGGCATATCAACAGATGACCTAAGGGGAAAAGGCGTTCGGGGAAAGGTCTAGGAGATCCACAGGAAAAAGAGGCCGGCTCCGGATCGCCGCGGCAAATGGCAACTTGTGCAGGTAGACAAAAAGATGGGGTTGAGTTTTCTGCTGCCGGCGGCATGTCAGCCCCCTCCTGTCTGCCGCGTTCAGCCTCCAGGGACGCCTTTATTTACCGCGATGCCTGTCAGTGTTTTTCCTTTGTGTTTAATATTAGACAAACAGATTTGAGGCTGGTTAGCGCAAAACGATTTGTCTGCAGCATGCATCACACAGAAAACAAAAGGTGTATAAGATAGTACTATTACAGGTACCTTCCATTTTCATCACTTTGGGATCCTAGCGTTGCATCTTTTTTCTGTTGTTGTTCTGAAATGCATTTCGTTCATAGATAATTAGCATAGCTGTTTTCTAGGCTGTAAATAGCAATGTATTTTGCGAATTAAAAATGAGCTTGTCATGCCATTGCAGTGAAATCTCTGGATGGGCACTGGTTAATATTTCTTAGCAACGCAGTCGTGTTTAAGTTGCAGATATTTTCTGATGAGAACTGCCAGTAAAAATGTTAACCCTCAAAGGTGTATGTATGGTTAAGAAATAAGCATTGATTACAGTGGGGGGGTGTTCATAGAGGTACTTAATTTTATTTGGGTGGAAATAATTTTTTGTTCATTCTAGATTAAAGCATAGCAGATTGTGCTGCTTATGTAAAACATTTTAATTTCCTTCTGGAATATCTATCTTCAGAGTAGGGGATGTAAAATAGGGGTATCAAGTACTGTTAACTTGACAGCTAGTCAGCCATCTGAGTAGTGTTTGCCCAGGGAACAAACCCTATGCAGTGAACTTTATGTTAATGTTGTTAGTCATCTTTGATGGAGATAAATTAGAGCTGCTTAAATTGATTGCAAAATGACCCCGGTCACTTTGTGTATTATATATATTTTAAGAGTTAAATTTTCTCATTTCCCACTTCTTACAACCTTTTCTTTTGGATAAGTCTACTCCAGTAACTTAAGCCTGTCATTCTGGTATATTAAGGAAATGGAAAGGTACATGCATATGTTAGAGGCACTTTCCTTGCTGTCTTTGGAATCCACCAGTAGAGGATGCTAACAAAAGAGATATATTGTACTACTCTACCATGAGTCTTTTTACCTCTTACCATGTTTAGAACCTTTAGTATTCTCATTTTTGTCAAATTATTTCACATTGTTCTAGTTTTAAGTAACAGATGTAACATAATTGAAATTTTGATAGAAATATTTTCAAATCTAATAATCTTTACCTTAAAATTGCAGTTGGACCAAATTGTATTACTAAAAGGCCTATGTTCTTAGTTTTTCTTTATTTTATATATTGGTGGGGGGGGGTGTTGTGTATATGTGTGCATGTGTGTTGGGAGTAGGGCTTGAGGACTTACTGACTGCCATTTTTTTATAGTGGCTATATTTTAATAACAATTGGAGCAGAGCAAACATGAAATCTCATATGAAAATTCTAATAATATAATGGTAACAGAGTGGCAATCATATCTCCACTGGGATTTTTTTTCCTTATGGGGAATTATTCTAATCCTTGAAGTAAGGAATAACATAGCTCTTTAAAATTATTACTGTGTCTCTCTTAAAAAAGTAAATGGAAATTATATAGCAGTTAACCTTAAGGAGTTACCAGTAGACTCCAGCCCTTAATAATTTAAGGATACTGCTTTCATACCTTCTTTTGATGATCCTTTCCTAAAGCCCCTCCCCCATCCTTCTTATTAGGGATCATGTTTTGTACTGTTCTGAATCCAATACAGTCTTACATAAAAATTGAAATTACAGTTTATAAAATGCATATTTTGTTTAATGAAGTAACTGCAGAGGCAGTGTGGTGTGGGGACAGACCATTCTTAAACTCAGAAAGTCCTGGGTTCAAGTTTTAACACCAACATGCTGTATTATGATGGTCAAGTCAGTTACCCTCTTAGTGCTCAAGCTAACTTTAAAACCATGTTTCCTGTCCTTGTACATTTATGTGCACAGGAAGGGGATTTTCTTTCCAGCTGTCCACTATACTAATGAAATCTCAGGTTTGGACCACTAAAAGTAACTAGCTTTCCTTTTACTTTACATCTTCAATCAATTGTATAAATATACTACTAAATTGCTTTTTTAAAAGCTTTTAATTTAGTTCTAATGTCAGAAATATTTAATTGCCTAATTATTGTAACATTGTGTGAGTATACCAACACTTTTAATAAAAAGTGAGTTACACCTTTTTATCTTAAGATAAACATAAAACTTAATACCATGAAAATATGATTTTTTGTTTTTACATAATTTTTCTTAGTGTGCCATCATATAAATAGTGTAGCCTTTTATAATTAGGTCTTTATCACCTCAGAGGCATTACTTAAACTTGGCATTCTCATAATTATCAAGAGCCTAGCAGGAATTGTGGTGGTGCTGATCTCACATTTTTCTGAGCTGATGGAACTTATTATTTTTTAAATGACATATTAATTGTAACATGGAGTAAAATTTCAAATAATGCTTATTTTTAAAGTGAGACCCACCTCTCACTGATGCATGTTATTTAATTTAGCTTTGATCGATCATACTTTTTCTTCCCCTTTTTATCAAGTGTTGCTAAATATGTTTCCACTCTAAATGTGCCAAAGGATCCTAATTAGCAATGCGTGATTTTTAATAATGGCAACATTGCTTATTATTGTGGTTAAGCTTCTTTTATTGGTTTTTTTTTTAACCTTTCCTGTGTTAATCATTTCCAAACATGTGAGGAGAGCCAGATGTAAACACAGATGCTCTATCATGTGGGATTACATTGGTGAGTCCTCAGCTACTTTGTGTGCTGATTGTAATGGGGGAGGTAGAAAGCAGCTCTGCAGGTGTTAAGTGCAGATATGCACCTAGTACACCAAAATGCAGAAGGAAAGTTCTCTGAAACAGGTTAAGGGACTTGGTGAACCTATCTACAAACAGGGGCTTTACCCATTTTACATCACTTTGGTCTGTGAAGGTGTGACTTAATATTAAAACATTTATGTTCTTTATGCATAAAATAGAAATAGAAAATAAAAGTGGAAGTATAATAATTGCTAGGAATTTGAACTTAAACCTGTCATGTATCTGAAATTATGGAACAAATAGCTGAAAATGCATTTATTAAACAATTACTATGCAAAACACAGAGTTAAACACTGGAGATATGTAGATAGCAAAGCAAGACAGTCCATGCTGTCAAGGAGCACACATTCTAATGGGAGAGATAATAGATTTTAGAAATTTCGGTTTCAAGTCAGATAGAAAGGCCCCATGGTCCTCAGGGATGTAACATCAAAGCAGATGGCAGTGCATTTGCTTTCATGTAATTTCCACTGATAAAGCTGTGTCATTTTTTGACTTATAACCATTTGGCAATACCCAGGCCTTGAGAGGTAAGAAATCTTGTTCTGGTCTTCAGTGGCTGTGGTTGCTGAGGAGTCAGGGGCTGTAGCACCTGCAAAGGCAGTAACTAATTCTCTTCTCTACTGAGGTCACTCCCCTGGATGGTGACTGCTGGGACTGGACTGAAAACAGGGCAGGTGCTTTGTGGGAGGCTGCTATTTCCAGGTTACTGAGGCTCTCTGTTTCTTTTGAAGGGTTCAGTTTTCAAAAGAAAATATCTGAAAGTCTAAGTATATAACCCTAAAACCTTGATCCAGGATTTCATGAACGTTTAGGAGTATGAGCCTGGGTTTTGCTGATTTGTGGGACCAGAGATTTAGGATCGGAAGACGTCTCAGAGGATAGCCAGTCCAACATTCCATTTTACAAATGAGGAAATTGAGACCCAAGGAGGTGTCATGCAAGTCGTCAGATTAGGATTTGAACACAAGCCTTGGGGCTTAACATTGAAACATGGATTCAGTGATTTAGACTTTTTATGATGTTACTCTACCAAACTTGATAGATTTTTATCTGTATAACATTATTATTTGTACCAGGATATAGTATTTGTGATTGTTCATTTGAGATATTAGTTACCGTTTTATTTCTTATGTAGTCATTTTTGTTAAATAATTCACAATCGCAAGATGTTTGACATTTAGCTGCTTCCTCTTTAGAACTGCTCCCAGTGTAGATGTTAATTATTCCAATTGTTTTTAATGATGTCTTGGTATAGCTTATTCAAAAGCATTGCTTTCTTAGGGGAAGAAATCTAATTTTTGGAAGACCTCAATTTCTGAACCTCAAAATAACTTAGGTATTAATTCCCTCCCCCTTTCTGTAAACTTTAAAAAAAAAGTCTTTTGTAATTGATTAGTTTATTGGCCTTTCCCAGACCCTGGAAATGTAAAGAACTTTAGACTACTCTTATGTTCTTGTTATTTTGATTATGCTAGTCTTTTCTCCCTATTTTATTAAAATTTTTCTTGGACTCCATTGTCTCTACTGAAGCTATTCTATGCTTTCTGTATTTAAAATTGATTATTTTTAATTTATCCTCACCTTTTTATTCATGTTGCCTCTGTTTAGCTCCATATACTGATTCTAGGGATCAATTTGATAATTTCATCCCTTTGTATTTAAAATTCTAAGTATGATATAATAAAATGCCCTTTCTGGCCTCTCTTTCCTTATTTGTGTATAGAGTCGGAGTAAAGTTCTAATTCTGAAATAAAATGATAGCTGTGTATTTAAAATCTATATGTATGTCCACAGCATGCTGAAAATTTCTAATTTTCTGATTCTCTTTTTTTCACAAGAAACATCCTTAATATGTAATTTATCCTATCAAAGTGTAGACTGCCCCCTCCAGAGTTGTCTTCCTAGAATAACACTTATGCTATATCTTGATTTTGGATAATTTAGGATAACATTTAAGCTAATTATTCTATTTTAAATTCTGTTTACTGAAAAATAGTTTCAGAGTTGTAAGGAACTTCATTGGCAGTGGCAGACTGTATGGCCTGAGGCCAAATCTAGCTCATGGTGGGTTTTTGTATAGTCTGTGAGCTAGGAAATGTTTTTTGCATTTTTAAATAAAGTTGTATTTATTGCACTTTATGTTATTTAAAGTTGTAGTGATTTACAGAAGATTTTCCTTAGCTCCCCTTTAATGTCACAAGGGAGGCGTTTGTTTTTAATTCTGAAATGACAGTTATGTAAAGGTAAGAGTGCATGATTAAGATATCCCCCAAAAAGTACTGGTACAGTTGTTAAGGTTTAGCCTCATGTATTTCATGGATCAAGGATCATAAATTTAGAGTTGGAAAGTCATGGAGTCCAGACCTACTTATTTGACAAATAAGGAAACTGAGGCTGAGAAAGGTTCAGTGACTTGCCCAAGGTAGTAAGTGTCTGTGATAGGATTTGAACCCAGATCTTTCACACTCCCAAGTCCAACAGCCTCTCCCATATGCCTTGCTGTCTCTCGTTGCTGGACGAATTTAATCCTGTGAGTGATTTAGTAGAGAGTCACCTTTGATATAATTTAAAATATATATGCACAGCCTCAAAACACTTTAAAATACTGAAATGGATCTGTGATCTCATCACTGGGGATGTTCTCAACAGTGATGCAGATCACATCCTGTCCAGGCTTGCTCATCCTTTGCAGCTCTGGACCACAGCCTCCTCTAAGTTTTCCATAAGAAGTCTACTCAACTGATTGGGCCCTTCTTACCTTTCTCTTGGCATTCTGAGGACAGCTGGAGAATATCAGTTATCCCTCACCTCCCTTTTGCCATGTGACAGGCTTATCTTTTTTTTTTTTTTAAATCACACATGCCTTTCTTTGATGATATCTTTTACTCTGGTTCTTCATATATTTACTGTGTACCCATCCGGTGTAGATGGGTAAGACATACTTTTTTGAATGATTGTCATTTTTGGTCCAGATAGCTCTGTAATGGCAAGCATCCACAAATAAGAGCATTTGTAGGACATAAATAATCATATAATAGGGGTTCTAAGCCTAGGGTTCATGAACTTGGATGGCAAAAAAAATTCTTTATTTTCACTCACCTCTAACTGAAATTTAGCATTCACTTCAGTTATCTAAAAACATTAGTCTGATGAGTCCCTAGGTTTCATTAGAAATCAAGTGATCCATGACCCACAAAAGGTTAAGGACTCCTGAGTACTGGGGAACCCGTTTCAGCTTGGACTCCAGGCCTACATATTTCTGCTTTATGCCCTGTCTGATATTAATAAGAAGTTCATAAAACTAAGTTCTCTGCTGTTACATCTTTCTATGAATTTAGCATAATTTTGATATATCCATGGGAGACTTCTTATTGGAAGAAGAGGCTTTAAGGAAGTAGTTTGCTCTGTTACATGGAAAAAGACTTTTTTAAAAAAATAGTCAACAATAAATAGTGTGAAATTATGTTCTCTGCATCTTTTGATGACTTGTGTACAAAGAGGTGGTTTTCCATGAAAGAATACTTACAGAAGCCTGCATTTTCCCTCATTACGATGCCATTGACAGACAGGATGTCCCAAAAGTCTTAATGCAGCTTTAATCTATTAAAGTTTAAAGCTATTAATAATGGCTTACAGTTGCACCAAGACTATTAGGACAGCCTGTATGTGTAACTTATTTTATAAAAATTTTTTGTAGATGGAAAATCAGGCCTAGAGAGCACTAGTTGCTGATGATTTCTTAGTTGATTTTGGAGGGGCTAAGAATGCTGTCCAAGATTTTTCTCATACCTTTATCTTTCACTTCCAGTTAGTTTGTGAATCAGTTGCTTCAGAACTGTTTCTTCTAATACAAAGTTCTTCCTTGATATTCATTTCATCTGGTCCGCCCTTTTGTCCTGACTTTTTTCTTTTTGGTATAACTTCTGTTTCATCTATGGGTAAAACCATGGCTGAAGTATTAGAGTCCCCGGTGTGGTGGGTTCACAGTCATGGATGGTGAAAATTATTTGTCATAAAAATCTTTGCAGTTCTTTTATATCCATTTGTTGACCTTTTAGTTTCATCTTTGAGTTCCCTTTGCTTAGTTCTATCTCTTAGCAGGCTTTCTTCAAACTGGTTTTTACCCATTATTGCTTCTCTGTCTTTTAGGCAGTGATACTATTCATAATCTTCTACCATCCTTCTCTGTAAATTTCAAATATACACATACATACACACATCTGTATCTATCTATCTGTCTTCATTCTAAATTTAGGGTTGCCCTTGGCTGCCATATCTATTGACTTGAGGATTCAAGGACTTGCAAGGCACTTAATAGGCTCCTTCAGCCTCCCCACAAATGCACTTGATTTAGATCTGTCACATATGAAGTTATTGTTATTGGTGTCTGTCTTTTCTGATGTCTGTATCACATTGTTGGTATCACTAACTTGTTTATGACACAAAGAAGTTGTGTTAATTGTATGCCTTATCTTTTTCTCATTTTATTCTTCTACTTTGCACACTTGTCTTTGCTCAGACAAGTCCATGGTCTGATTTTACATAGAGAATTATTTCTGAAATGATTCCCACATTAGTAACAAATCATTTCTTGACTGTTAAAATGACTTAATTTAATTTTTTGTGATGTCATTTTGATACTCATCATGTTCAATACCTTTTGATGCTTTTCTCAAAAATTATTTTTGTCGTTCAGTCATGTCTGACTCTTTGTGCCCCCATTTGGGATTTTCTTGGCAAAGATACTGGAGTGGTTTGCTGTTTCCCTCTCTAGCTCATTTTACAGATGAGGAAGCTGAGGCAAATAGGATTAAGTGACTTGCCCAGGGTCACAAAACTAATAAGTTTTGATTTGATTTGATTTGAACTTAGGAAGATGAGTCTTCCTGACTCCAAGTCTGGTACTCTATCCACCAATCCCCCTACCTGCTTTTCTCAAAAATAATAGCTAATATTTAATAGCATTTATATAGGGCTTTAAAGTTTGTAAAACTCCTGGCCTCACAACCCTTCTAAGAGAGATGATATTATTATCCACATTTTACGAATGAGGAAACTGAGGCTGAGAAATTAAATGATTTGCCCAGGATCCCACAATGTCTGAGCAGGATTCAAACTCTGGCCTTCCTGACTCCAAATCCAGCTCTGTGCCTCTTAGGTACCTCAGGATTTGTGACATCAGCATGAGCCTTCTGTGTAGTCTTCATGTTCATAATCACTCATTGCTTCTTCCCAATCACTATTTTTCAGTTTATTTTTTGTTTCTGAATTGATGCTATCACAAATCCATTTGAGTATTTGTTTTTTGCTGTCCTCATCCTCATATTGATTGGCCCCTCCCAAAGCCTCCATTTAAGGAGGGCATCCAGGCTAATCAGCCATGTCTTCATTTCTTTTCTTTTTTAAAAATTTTTAGTCATTTTGAATTTAAATGCAAAAAGACCAAAAAAAGAACATTTCTATTTACACAGCACAACACATTTCTCTTCATTTCTCATCAGGCTGCATTTTGGACTTCTCTACCATGCTCCAGAAACTTAATTCCTTCTGGAATTCATGCCTTGGACCTCTGCTCCTGGAAGGTCCCTCTGTTTGACTGGACCCAGCACCACCCTGAAAATCTACCTCCTTTAACCCTTTAATGATTTTTTTGGAAAAATTTGCATCATTCCAAAAAAATACTGTTTTTAAATGACACATGTTAAATTTAATAATTTATTGTAAATTTGTGGGGTTTTTCCTGCATTGAAATTTTGATGAGCCATATGTAGCTATATGTGCAATAGTATAATATTGTAAATAAGTCATTACCCACACATATTCCTGCCAATGCATGCTGGACTTCCTGACAATGCCCGGCAGGCTTGCCAGCCGACACTTGCTGTTAAGACCCATTGGCTGACTTGACCACTAATGGGTTATAACTTACATTTTGTGTGTTTATTTGGAAAACAATGTAATCACTATGACTTTAACTCTATTTCACAATAGATGAAACATGTACAATCATTTTTCAGAATTTTCTTCTCTTCTTTCCTTATGCTTCCACCCCCCTTTATTTTTATTCAACACCCCCCCAATTGCATCCGAGGCTACCCCCCCTTTTTCCAGCTCCTCCCAGGGGGCAGTATGGCCCTCTTTGGGAACTAATATTAAATTTAGATGTTCTCTTCTCCCATTAGAATATCAATTCCCTGAAGGCAAGGGCTGTCTTTTTTCTTTTTTTTTTTTTGGCTTAAATTTGTATTCCTAGCACTTAGCATAATAACATAAGTGTAATCATAAAGTAATCACTTAATAAATGCTTGTTGACTGACCAACTGATATTTGTTACCTTTGCATTGAATTTGCTAACTATCAGTTCATTTGGAGGCCTTACTGAGTTCCTTACAGAATTTACCTCTTCATCCTGTGGAAGGATGTTAGTACCTAAGGTATAATTATTTTCATGGTGGTCTTTTTGAAAGAACTTATCATAAGCACAACAATACTTACTAACCGAATAATGTCCAGTGACACATTTATTCAAGGCTTTGATCTCATTAAACCAGTACCTTTTTATTGGCCTGTACAAGAAAAAACACGTGGACTTTCTTTCCATTTAGCTGCAACTACCTTCCATCTTCTGATTTTACTTATGGTCAGAATGTTAATGTTGATATGATTCAGTTCTTCCAGTACCAGGTCCACTTATTTGGATAAGGATCTCTCATGTAAAGCAGTAACAACCAAGTTAAAGGTTGTTATAGTTATAGGTGTTCTGCATATTGTATGATCTTAGTGCCTTCTGTCTTGTCTGCCATTGTTAGTTTAAAATAAGTAGGCTGTGTTGAACTGAGCACTTTTGTATTTTTCTTTATTTCTTGGATTGCGGTGACCAAATAATTCAATGTGGGGTGACCAGCTTCCTTGTTACAAACCTTTCTATCCTTAGCTTGATTGGTATTCAGAAAACATACTATATCTGTTCTTGAGACTGTACTTGAAGCCCCTCTGGCCTTGTAGAAAGGTTAGAGTTTGTAATCCTTTGGAAAACTTTTTAGAAACCAGGATCATTAGTACACTATGATGAGGTGTGAGGATAGGACTTTGTGGAGAAGCCTTTTTGAAACATTGGAAAAAAAGAAAATTTACTGGAAAGGAAAACCAACAGGACTGCTTATCTACCTGACTGACCCTCTTTGACAAATTTACATCAAATACACTAAATTTAACTACTTTTAAAGTTCATCTAATAGTTTATTTAATAACCTAAAAATTCTGTGAGATAGCCGAGAACCAAGAAGTAAGCAAAAATAGTTTCCAAGCAAGTATGATACTTGAAAACATTTGTAATTACATCAGTGTGGCTAATCCTTCCACTGATGTAGGTCACAACCCCTCCATGCCTTAGTAGATTTGCTGTAGCTAAAATAATTTAATCACCTATTGTCACCTGGTGACAAATCTTTCCAAATTTAGTTGAACTTGTCATGACAAATACAGAATTGATTGCTTGGCTTGTATTTAAGGATTTGACAAGTTAATATGATCCATCAGACTTTTACATTCAGTAATATATCCAATATAACCCATTGCCCTGGCTACAGCATAAGAAAGGTGCCAGAATAGCATGTTAATGAAGGTCAAGAGAATAGAAATTGATAGGAGAAAGTTGACTTGTGTTGGAAAGAGCACTGGGTTTGGAATTCCAGTTCTGCCGATTATGTTAGGTGGCCTTGAACAGGTCAGTTAGCTTTTCTGTTCCTCAGTCCCTTCTGTAAAAGAGGGATCATGATACTTGAACTCCTTACCTTACAAAGTTAAAGATCAAGTGAGGTGATGTACAAAATGTGTTTCTTAATGAAGTACAATATATGTTTGAGTTGAGGGTTCTTGTTTTGCAAAGTCCATGAAAAACGACAGTGCTCTCACATACAAGGCCCTTAGGCCTTGTAAGAGCCTTCTTTTTTATATGCAGTTTTTATACTTTATGAATTCATCTCTCAACTCTTGGTAATTAGGTGTCATATGTGAGGCAGACTGCTAAAAGCAGGCACACGGTGACGCCCCCAAACCACAGCTAACACAGCTAAAGGGGGACCTCTAGAGGCATGAAGTTTGACTAGTTGACCTCTAAAATCTCATTGAAATTTCATGGAAAAACTTGGGAAACAATAGATAGAAGAATTTTAAAATTGAAGCGTTCTAGGGCTCTTTAATGTTAAGAGAAATACCTCTATGATCTTTAGTAGTTCTTGAGGTCATTTCTGTATTATAGCTCTGTTAAACACAGGTTAAAGGTTAAATTATATTCAGTATCTTCTATTAAGGAAAAATAGTTTATAACATTTTAAAAAGTTTAAAGATTTTTAAAGGTTTATTACCTAAAAAGATAAGCTTCAATTATCTAGACAATTCATTCATTTGGGACCCTATTCCCAATTGATGTTGGAAAACTTTTTTGATAATTATTACATGTCTGTATTAGGGAACTGCTAAAGATAATATATCTGGATTTGACAATCTTTCATGATCTCCTGGTGGATAAGATTAATAAAAATGGATTGTGTGTTAATATTATTAGGTGTATTTTTGTAGGAGGGAGAATTTGCATACAAAGAGGATGTGTTGTAGAGAAGATTTCTCCATTGGGTGAAAGGTCATATAATTATCATAGAACCAAAATTGGAAGGAACCTTAGATATCCCCTTGTATATATTATTTTTTCAATTTCCCTGGGCCCCAGGTAACTCTCAAAGAAGGTGCTCTTGATGTTTCCTCTTTAGGAATTTTACTCTAACAGTGAAACCACAGGTACAGCCCTTGGTTCTACCCTGGAGTCCCAGGCTTCCTGACAAAAATCTACATAACCCATAATGTAGTTGGGCTTTCTAGCCCATATTCCTTCTGAGTCTGAAAGTATGGGAAGGAAAGTAAGGGTGGGAAGCTTATCGAGGCTAATTTCCTAATAAGACTGCAGCATGGGGAAGAGCAGGGGTTCTGAAACCATAGCAGTGTAGGGCTTGAACCACAAGGCATGGAGTGTGAGGAGCAGCTGCCCTTTAAGTGTTGTTCACAATTTGGCATCTTGGATAGACCTGAGAAGTATTGATAAGAAAATGATGGACAAGATTAACAGGTTGTTGAAGAAAATATCCAGACTATAAATGCGTATTGTTTTGTTTTCATGTAACATGACCTGCAGGTTTTTATGTTACATGGTCATGAAAGGAGTCATTCTGATCAGTCAGAGAGTCTGCTTATACTATTACTGATTTTTAGGGAAGTAGAATATAACTCTTTATGCTGAAGTATATTGAATATAATTTAACAGGTAGCTGCTGAGTTAGAAGGCATTTTGTTTTTGTGGAGCCTCAGGACAGTTCCTATGAACATCACATACTTCTGTACTCTCTTGTGGGGCAGAGATAGAGGTCCAAACCTGTGATCTCTTCAGTGTGGGCAACCACTGGAGTGGGGGCACTTCCAGCTGCGGATTCACTCCCACAGTGGCAGTGGATAAACTTGGAGCCTTGGGCACAGAGCCAGCAGAAGGCAGAGATTGCACTGGGTCTTGCAGTCCAGACCCCGAGGCCAGCTCTGTACCTGCCAGCCCATGCTGCCTTTCTTTGCAATGTCCTATAGATGCCTGAAAAGATGAGCTAGTTCATCAGCTTCTGCAATGTGCTTATTTAGATAGAATAAGAATATTATTAACAGTAACTGGACTTGACACATGCTTCATGATAATCTTCACACACATTTTCACATATGTTTTTGGCAGTGAAAGGGTGCTAGATTTAGAGTCAGAGGACTTTAGATCGCTTGCCAGCTCTTAGATTTAATATCTTTGTGACCTTGATCAAGTCACTTGACACCTGGGCCTCAATTTCTTTCTTTGTAAAAAAAATAAAAGCATTGGATTAGTTGACCTTTAAGGTCAGAAAATCAAACTAAATCTTATATTTGGAGGTTGAAAGCCATAGGATGGGGAAGATTGTGATAGGGGCAAGGTAGAGAGACATCCAACTACCAGTAGTGAAGAACAGTAAGTGATGTTTCTTCTTTCTTACTCCTTCTCCCTTATTTATATGACATAATCAGTTATAATGTGATTATGGGTCATTAAAATCATTATAAATTCTTTGAATTTCACAAGTCAATATTATTACATGATTTAGGGTTTGAAATGGAATGATTCCTTTATACTTCAGCATCCTCACATCTGTTTCCTTAACACACAAAATGAAAAGGAAGCTTTGAGAACATGAGAACTGTGCAACACTAGAACAGCTTGATGCCTGTGGAACTTTGACACCTCATTGGACTTGTGATCTCAAATGTGGCTCCTTCCTCCCATGATTCAGCTTGCCACCAATGCATGCTTTCTCTTCTAATTAGTACTCTTGTTTGTGGCCCTGGGGATACTCACTGTGCTAGGGCCTTCCTCTAATTCACTTGACATTGTGGGGATACCAGTGCAGCATGGAGGCTCTTCGTTGATTATCTCTATTGCCATAGGATCAGCCACACCCTTATGAAAGTCTTTTTTAAAACATAAGGCAGTAGCATTTGAATTGATTCTTGAAGGATGGGTGGGATTTCAGCAGGAGGAGGTGGTAAGAGCAAAGACAAAGGTTGGCTGAAATTTAGAATTCCAGTTTGTCTAGAATTTAAGGTCATGAGAGAGAATAGAAGGGGACAGGGCCATCCAGATTCTGGAGGCTCTTGAATGCCTTAAGATTTTAAATTTTGGAATAAGGAGTCAATGGTCAGTCATTGAACATTGGTTTTCTGTGTTCTGTTTTTTTCTGTTCATCAGCATACAAATGATATAATCAAAAGCTAGTCCAGTAGCTGTGTGTAGGATAAATTGTAAGGGAAGAGGAGTAGAATGGTAGGCATGGAGAAAATGATGGAAGCAGGGAAGCCAGGTATGAGACTACTGCAGTAGGAGAGGACAGGTCCAGAGCTCCTCAATTAATAACACTTGCCATGCAGGAGAGGCGATGGAGTTGAAGTAGATTGTGGAGGTAGAATCTCAACAAAGGCATTTGCTTCTGATTGAATAAGAGTATAGAAAGACCATAACTCCAAAATGTTAAGCCGGGGATCCTGAGGGCATCATTAACATCGTGGGAAGACAGGAAATGCAGTGGGAATGAAATTCATAAGAGGTTCCACAAAGTTATAAACTCTTTAGAGGCTTTTTTTAGTGTTCTCAGTACTTATTTACTTTTTTTCTTAAAGTCTATGATTTGACATCAACTGATTTACATAGGCTGCTTTAAATTAGATGTTGCTTTAAGCATTAGATAACCACACTTGTTCCAGGTCTTCAAAATTAAGCGTTTCAGCGCTATTGTGGCATGTACTGTTTCAGTACTATCTAAATTAAGTGAGTCCAATAAAGTAGCCTAGATGTTTTAATATACACTAAAATAAGTAGCACATGTCTAGTATTTTAGGGTTTTCAGACTGCTTTACTTAACATATATCCCGTTTGAATTATTATAAGCTCTACCTGCAAAACTTTTAAATTTAAAATAAAGCAAAAACCCATTAGTTTGAAATTTTGCTTACTTAGAATTTCTATAATTCAAGCATAATGTAAACAATTATTATTGAATAAAAATTTGAATAATATTGAAAGTCTTCTTAGAATTTGAGGTAAATCAAGTTCTAAAACCAGCAGCTTTTTCAAATCCCAAACTAAAGAAATTAGCCTTCTTTATCATGCCACCAAAAGACCTTGCCATTGTTTAATGGTTCTATCCCAAAAGAATATGGTTCTACTATTGGATATACAGAATTCCCATCTGCTTTGCTATTGTACCCTAAGAACAAACAGGACCTTTCTGTCTGAGTTGGAACTGAAACCTATTAAATATGTTGTCACCTCTGTTAGAATTTAAGTGCTTGAGACCAGGGACTCTTTTCTGTTTGTATTTCCAGGGTTTAACACAAAACCTTGCCCATAGTAAGCACTTAATAAAATTTTTTCCCCATTCATTCATGTCTGTGTCTAATTACGCAATCCTAATATATTCAGGGAAAGCCCAATAATTTAATTCTGTTATATTCAGTAAATTTTATATTTGATCAATCTCATGCAAAGTTTATCTTATTAATTTTAATTTTTATAACATTATTGTGCTTATGTGTTTAAACCTTAATTTATTATGTGTATTGCACTACAAAATAATAAATTTCTTTGATAGTGTTTTATAGTACTCTCTTTATGATAGTTATTTTGTTCTTTGGAGACTGGTTCCATGACTCACAGCCATACAACGACGCTGGTAGATTATTAGTATTAAAAAGGTGGGCCTTTGTTTCTGGCAGAAATTTGGGATCATTAAAGGAACATTGCAGTTTCATGAAGGCAATCCCAGTCCCTCTTCCCCTCCTGTTTAATTCTGGTTCCACTTCATTGTCCATTCCTAGTACCTGTGTAAGATAAGCATTATATGTTGTCCAGCTTCATGTCATAATCTGGACAATGGTCATTTTTCATCCATTTGTTTTTTCTGTCTTCATGGTTAGGCCAAAGTCTTGATTGGTTATATATCATACAGAATGATAACAGAGAAGCATGTCACCATGAGCAGGCTGCAATACCAAAACTTTTAGGAATAAACTGGAATATAGATTGTAATCAAGGAAATATATGTTTTTAAAAGACAAATTGGTTATATAGCAAGAGTGGAGGATAACTGGTGGACTGCCTGTGTTCTCTCCATGGAGTTTTTTCCGATGTCGAAAGAAGACCAGTGTGTTGAATGGATGTCCACATTTATGGGAGGACACAAGAGTTGCACACATGAATGGGCAAGCATATAGCAATCTGCATGATTAAAGGCCACACCCATATTGATGAAATCACAGAGCTTTTTTTACTATTTTATACTACAGACTTTTCATTGAGATTTACTAACTTTTAAAAATCCCTGCCATTTTTCTGAATAGTTTTGATTTATTACCAACTCCAAAAAGGTTTTGATTTGGTTCATATTAGTGAGAAAATTCATCAGTAATCTTCCTGGAAGCATAAAAAGCAGATAAAGGATACATTTGGTTTTATTTTTAATTTTTTTGGGGGGATTACAGTGCAATAATAACCATTGTCTGTTTCTTACTTCTGTGGTGTGGAAGCCAGCTTCTCTGTCTGGTATCTGAAAAAAAAAGTATATGCAGTGAAGTTTGGGGCACCAAAATAGGAACCGTGTTTTTCCACAACTACAATCTCTGAGGTTCTGCACAACCTATTCTGCTAGATTTAGATGTTTTGGCTCCTCTTTCTTGATGAACCTGGATATATTCGGTGCTGTATAAAATGGGACATTGGAGTACTTGCTACATACTAATTTCCTGTTTAGTTATCTTCTGTGAGAAAGGCGGCATCATCATGTATTCATTCAAGAGCCATTTATCATTGAGTAACAAACGCTAGTCTAGTGGTAGGTGATGGAGGAGGTGCAAAGGTAATTGAAGACATTCTGACTTCATAGTGTTTACAAGTACTATGAAGTGCATGGTACCAGTTATGGATTTTATTTAATTCACCAAATACACATGTAACAATCCTCAACCAAAATGACTGGGTTTTCCGGATAAGTACAAGAGAAAGGTGAGCGCAGAGTGAGCTGGCACAGGAGGGTCAGGCTGACGGGTCTGGAGCTGGGGTATCTGCGTGAGGGAAGGTGCTACGAACAGGCATTCAACAAGCCTTTTTAAGCACAAGCAGCGTGCCACACGCTGTGTCAGGCCGTGGGACTCTTAAGTACAGAGAATGAAATAATCCTACTTATGCAGAGCCCACTTTCTAAGGGGGAGACGAGTTTGTACATATGTATACACTTGCACATAACATACATACAAACTAATTGAGTAATCAGAATTTCCTCTTTTCCTGTCCCAGCTGTTAATTAATACTTTCTTTTCTTATTTCTGCCTCCATTCTATTGCTTTTCCATTGGAAGTGTGGGGCTTGCTTTAGAGCAGCTAGCACTCCTCAGTGTATCCCCCAAATGAATGGAAAGATGCAATTAGTAACCAGGTTTTTTTGGTTCTTCTTTTCCCAAACGGATGCTTAGAACTCAAACCAAAAACTCGGATGTAACACTAGTAAATCACACAGGAAACAAGAATGTTATTTCTCTCTTTTTGCTGGTATATAGATGATATGAGCCCGCAGAGATTACAACTTGCTCATGGTTACACAAGCAAGTTAGAAGCAAAGGGTATGGGTCTGCTGATTCCCAGTAAAATAATCTTTCCAGCATACCATCTCACAAGCACATTGTCCCTCTCTTTTGTATGTATTACCTTTTTATTTTAGTTTTTGAGATGGTTGGAAGTCTAGCTGCCACACCTGAGCCTGATTCCGTTACTAATCAGCAGGGGAGCTTTGACCTGTTCAGTTTTTAACTTCTGTTGGTTCACAGCTCCTTAGGCAGCCTAGTGGCCCCCAGACTTACAAGGTACCCTTGATAGGCTTTAGCCTCCTCACCCCCACCCCTTATAGCTCAGAATTCATGAAATCATGTCATCTACCAGACTCAGCCTCCTGAGTGGCAGGGATTATAGGTGGGCCTCACTATCTCTGGCAGTTTGGGCCTTTAACATTTTTATTCTAAGTATTGAGTTGATATTGACCTATAATTATTCCAATAATTTATGCTATGGTTCTACATCATGGAATAGAATAGGAAATAATGTGGAAAATCATCTAGTTATAATAAATAAAAACTCTATCTCAGGGACTTGACAGCAGTATTTCTTCAGTACTAGAGGGAATCCTCTAGTGTTTGCCTTTCATCAGACAATAAGTATGGTTAGAACCATACTGTAATAAAGCTTGTCCATGTTTGAAGAAGGCATAATGTCAGATAAAGCAACTGCTTGGGTTTATCATTTATTATTTATTAACAGGTGCTATAGCACTTGAAAAATTTGGATATGGTTGGCACGGATAACTTTGTAAAAGTGCCATTTTAAAGAATCCAGTCCTAAAATATAGTACTTGCTTAAAATAAAGACTTGTGACTCTTTGGGGGGGAGGGACGAGGCAGTCGGGGTTAAGTGACTTGCCCACAGGGAATATCATGTGTCTAAGGTCGGATTTGAACTCAGGTCCTCCTGACCCCAGGGCCGGTGCTCTGTGGCTATTGAAATAGAATAAAATTGAAACCATCTCTAATAGTAGTAATTCAATAGTTATAGTTCTCCAACTAGATATAGCATGAGTTTAACGTGATTCTTCAGAGGATCTCAATTTTTCCCCCATAGGATTTGTAATAGGTACATGAACCCGAGCTATTACAATGAGTCATATTTTTAAATAGGAATGAGAGTCCCAAAAGTTGTGAATGTAGCTGTGCTAGGACCAAAATGCCAATGTAATTCACCTACTCCTTGTTTCAGACTGAAAATATTATGAGAAAATGATGAGTCTAGTTATGTAATTCTTTTGGAAAAATAGAGCTACAAATTTTAATAAGAATGAGGTGTTGGAATTAAATAAGTTTTAAATCACAGATGTGGAGCTTAGATTAATGGTCATTAGGATATTCTTTATTGTGTCCTCATATGCCAGGCCTTGGAGGAGGAGGTAAGATTCTGTGATTTCTTAAGAGTTGTAAGGGATCTCTCAGATTCACCTAGTTCAACCACCTCCTGCACATAGGAGTTCCCTCTACAACATACACAGTAATCCAGCCTTTATTTGAATGCTTTCTATAACATGGAACTCAGTATCTTACCAGGCAGCTCATTCTCATTGGAACAGTTCTAATAGTTCCCACTAAAATTGAGCTGAAATCCTCCACGGTTATTATGTTTTCTGAAGCTATATGGATTAAATATTTCTCTTCACTTGAACATACCTATGACATCTCCCCTTCCATCATCCCCCCTTAAAATAATTTCTTCTCTAGGCTGAACATCCCCAGTCCTTTCAGCTTTTCTTCATATGGCACATTTTCAAGACTTCACCATCCTCATTGCCCTCTAGTTTGCTAACATGGCACCTGAAATTGAGCATTATACTGTACTCTGTGCTAATCAGAGCACATGTAGGGGGCAAGGATTATCTCCCTTGTGATGAACATTATACTTTTTTTATTAATATGCTTTAAGATTGCGTTAACTATGTTGTTTTATTATTTGAGACTTCACTTCTGGCTTATAAAACAATCCTGAAGAGCCTTTAAAAGATAGGAATGCTTCAGAGAATTCCCAGTCTGGCTCTGGAGAGGAAGATACTGGGTCATAACAAAGTGTATGTTTGTGTGTGTGTGTGTGTGTGTGTGTGTGTGTGTGTGTACACATATACATACCTATATATGTATGATTCAGAAGTAGCATGAATAACAAATTGGTGGAAAAAGTGGTGTTACATGTAGGAGGATTAGAACGATGTATTGTAGGAATGTCACCAGGGAGTAGGGATTTTGAAAATGAAAGTGGAAAGGAAGGATCCCATGTGAACGGCATTTGAAAGGAAAAAACAATATTGATGCTTGGCTAGACATGAGGAACAAAGAATATTGACATCTTCAGAGCATCTTCTTTGGGGTAACATCTCTTTGTAAAGCCTTATGTCACAGTTACATAGCAATTGTGCTGTGATCACTAGTCCTGGCTATTGCTGCTCTCTTTCTACTGTTCTGAGCTCCATGCAATGAAGAACTTTTCAAATAATTGGCTTGATATGGATTTGTTGTTCATCGTATGAAGTGCATTGATGCTACAGACTTTAGCGCTTGAGGGAAAATGTATTCTTTAACTTACCGCTGCACTAAATTTGCCTTCACATTTTTTTTTTAGAGGAGCTTGATTCCTATTTAATTCGAGGGAAGCGACCTATTTTCCCTTTGGAGTTAAGTACATATATGTTGTATACATGTTGCAAGCACTTTTAAGGATTAAAATAGAAAAAGGCAATGGCTACTGAATGCAAAAAAATTAATAAAGATGTGTGAAAATATAGGCTACAACAATCAAATTCATACAGTTCTTGAAAGTCTTTTGAGATCAAAGTGGATTCTACCCATCTCCCCCCGACTGGCACATGCATTGTGTACTTTCTACTTCAGAAAGTAAGCTGAATAATATGTTGCTTAACGTTACCTTGATTTCTTCCTGAAAAGAAACGTTTTTAGGATTTGATCACCTAAATTATGAGGTTGATGAATAAGAATTACATACTTTGAGCAGAATTTTGGGACAGATTTGCAATGTCTAATGTAATAAACTATAGATCATTACACAAGATGGTTGATTGTAAAGAGGCAGAATTCTCTGTAATCTCAATATTAGAATTGGACAGTGAGAGTGTTCAGATATATCCTGAAGAAGGACGTAAATAACCACTTAATTATCATCAACAGTTGTCGATGACTGTAGAATTTGGGTATTGATGACAGACTTGAGTTTGGTTTAAGTTTGCAAGCTTGAAATAAACATGGCTTTTCCTTTCTTGATGGTTGTTAGTTTTGTTGGGTAACTTTATGTAAGATATAATTAATACAGTTTTTAAAACTGAATTTGTCCACACATATGTGAGCAAGTAATGTTTTGTTAAACAAAATAAGAACCTATACATTGATGCTTTGCTATTCTATGCTTAGACTTTGTTATTAATGTTACGTCAATGATGTTCCAATCATTATCTCCCAAAAGAACCCCACATCTTTTCCTGTAGTAACTGAATAATATCTATGCTGATTTGTGTGGCAGCTGGACTTGGTTCTTTTCATTCACAAAGATGTGAGGACAATGCACATGGATTTTTGCTTCCAGCGCTATCACTGCCTCAGTTTTTTTCCCCTCTTTCCCTCTCTCCCCCATCTTTTCCTTCCACTCGCTTTTAAAGTATTTGAGTGCTGTTGTTTAAGAAGCTCCTTAGAAACTTTTTTCTTTCCAGACTTTGTGTTGAGATATAGTTACATTCATTTCAAAAGTAAATTCTCATCAACTCTTAAGTTGGACGTTTTCAAAAGATTAATCTACAGAGTAAATCAATTCTGTACATTGAACTTTAGAAGGACCACTAAATCTGATCTTTACTTTGGTTAATCAGTCAGGGGAGTACATTTGCATTTTGATGATACTGTAACTTATAGAAGTGAAAAGTAATTTATTGCAAAATAATATTAGAGATTGTCTTATACACATTTTAATGCTATTACAATTTATATTTTCTACACATGAATTTTGTAGTTAGATGATTATGCGAATTTAAATTTTATATATTCTATAGGAATCTTTCCCCCCTCTTTTCCTTTAAGAGACTATGAATATATGCTAAATAAATATGTCCTAAAATACTTTCGTAGGTTATTCGAAGTTATTTGAACATATAACAAACTACAATTTTCTCATATGAATGCATCTTTTGTACAGTAGATATAGGGTTAAAACTACCCATTTAAATCTTAGTAGGCAGCAGCTGATATACTGCTAAATGACCTTTGACATAGGAACCCATGAATGCCCCAAGTATGATTTCACTTTCACCATGTTCTTTGAAAACCTGAATGCTTGTCAAATCAGATGTGTGTTTAGACCTTTTCACTGAATGTGCCTAGAGGGGGAGAACAAAGCTTGGGGTCAACTTGGCATAATCCCCACGTTTATCTTATTCTATTATAGTGAGTTGTGGGGGCTGGGATGACTATTCTTTCTGAGGTGAAAGTGCCAGCAGCATGTAGGTAGACTATCAGTCTTTTCTTCTCACTTTTCCAACATGGAGCTGGTCCCTTGTGATTTATCCTCATTAAGGTATGGCTGACTGTGTAGGGTGCTGATTGATATGCACGATTACTGTTTGTTCCACACACTGCTGTTATGTAACAGGCGCATCAATTGCCCAATTATAAGAAGTAAACAAAAGATACAGCCTTGGGCAGTAAATCTGCTTTTCCTTTTTCATTAAAGAAGGCAATGTTATCACAATGCTGTGTCTCTTAAGAGGTGTTTCATTTAGATGTTTTAACTATTAAGCTATTTCTACATTTTATCCTTAATGTATGGGTATGTAAAAATTTGTGCATTTAGTTTATTATCTTTTAACTCTTGTATGGTATTAATAACACGATATATCTTAACATTCAAATCAGTACATTTTTATTTAAAAGCCTATTAGTGCTGTGTAGTAGTAGGCACAGGGATTACAAAGATGATAAAATAAAAACTTGTATTAATACTTTGTTAGTTTAAAAGCTGAATTCTTAGATCTTAAAATGTTCTACCTCCCAGGTCCAGCTCATTTACTTAATAGTGGCAAACAAGAGAGTATGTATGTACATATGTGTTCTATATATGTTATATTTCCGTTTTATAGTAGAAGCCACTGTTTCTTTACTGAACTTGGTTGAAATCAGTGGTCATCATTAAAAGGGTTTGAGTGGACCTTGTGACAAAAGGCTGAGTTACCTTTACAGTTTGTTCGCTGTACCTCGTAGACTTTGTTTCAGAAGAAAAGGTCTATTCAGTGCCTTGTGTGAAAGAAAGACCATGGCCTCTTACACAGAAGGCTTGTGGGAAACTTCTTTCTAATTTGTGTGCAGTTTAACTTGTTCAGGCCTATTTGGAACATACGTAGATTCGGCTTGGCGCCGTTATGAACTTAGCCTATTTTTTGTGTTTTTGCTGATTCAACATTTAGGAATAAAATATGCAAATACTTTTAAAAGTTCATCTTAACGAAGAGGTACAAACACTCCATTTTCAAACCTTATTTAAATACTCTGTAAAAGGTTGTCTAATATTTATGTCTAATGTCTAATAAACTATTTAATAAAATATAAAAACCAAATATTTAAAAATGGTTATTTAGATTTGGTGTGTTTGTATTTAGTGAGAAGGGGGAACATTTGAAGGTATAAGGAGCGTGGAGTACTTGGTCTTTAAACATAGTTTTTTGGATTTGTTAAGTACCTCCTGCGTGCCAGACATTGCTAAGGATAGAAAGTCCCCAATAAAAGCCCTTCTCTGCCCTTAAAGATCTTCCTCTTTTTTCTTTTAGCCATTCAGTATCTTTGATTGTCTCTTCCAGATCATTCATGTTTCCAGCACTTCTTTTTGGCTTGGTCATTTACAGGCATACTTGAAATATTCCATTTGTCAATGTTGCTGGATAGTGAAGAAGGCATTGGAATGGATTAAAGGAGAATTTTGTGGGGATGTTTTCCTCTTCATGATATATAATATAAAAGTATCAAGACTGTTTAAAGATTAAAACTGGCATAATACAAATTGGAACACGATATGCATTTGGATGAGAAGCTCCTTGCTACCAAAAGATGGACTTAGAAGGTTGCAACCCCTGGTAATGTCCTCAGTATACTTTTCCTGTCTTAGATCATGTGTCGCTACAGGAGAGAGGATGTTATGTATGAGGCTTGTCAAGGAGGCCACTTGGCCTGGAATGCACCATGTGTAGAGGGCAGCAGTGCGTGATTTTCCTGAGAAGATAGGCTGGAGTTGCATTGTGAATGCCTCTTGATAACCAGCTGGGGAGTTTCTTGTTTATTGCAGCAGCAGCAGCAGAGGATCCTGGAGCCTCCTGAACAGGAAAAAGAAGCTACAGACAGACCTGTGCCCTGAGCGTGGACGAGCTGGAGAGAGATGAATTAGAAGGCTATCGCAGGGGTTCAGGCGTGGGATGATGAGGACCTGAATATGAGTGGTGTCTGTGTGACTGAAGAGAAGAGGACAAATGCAAGAGCTCTTTTGTCGACCAGGGGAATTGGGGGGCGTGAGGCTGACGAATGGGTAACCAGTCAGTAAGCATTCCACAAGCACCAGCTGCATGCCGGCCATTGTGCTCGGTGCGAGGGGACAGATAGAAAAGTGAGTTAGTCCCTGCCCTCAAGAAGTGTGAACCTCGGAGACAGGAAAGATGGTGCCTGCCAGTGACAGTTATGACATCTGATCCTACTTCCTCTACATGATAACCCTTCAGAAGCTTGAAAACACAGTCATGGTACCTACCCTCAGTTTTTTCTTGAGGCTTAACATCCTCAGTTCCTTCAGCTGCTTGTTTTATGTCATGATCTCGAGAGTCCCTTCATCCTCCTGTCACTCTTCCTAGAATATGGTGTCCAGAAGTGTATGCCAAGTATGGTCTGATGAGGGTAGAGTATAGCTACACTATGACCTCCACAGCCCTCCTGGTCATTATTTTTCTCTTAATGCATTGGAAAACATCATTATATTTTGGCTGTTGACTCATAGTCCAAGGAAACTCCCAACTGATTTTCAAATTTCTGTACTATGCTCCCCACCCCCACCTTATACTTAGGAAGTTGCCATTTTTGTTTCTTAACTCAGAGTAGAATACTACATTTATGCCTATTAAATTTTATCTTGTAATCCTTGGGGATACTGATTCTGCCATCTTTTCTTTGTGTACCTACAAATTTGATAAAGGTACAGATGGCACGCTTACCCAAGCCATTTGTAAAAATGTTCAATAGCACAGGGCCAAGAACAGATCCCTCTTCCAAACTTACATTGAACCACTTATCTAGTTCGGAATCCACCTAATTGTGCCATGATCTAGGCTACATCTCTTCATCTTTTCCACAGTAATAACTTGAATGAATGAAAAAGCATTTTTAAGCCCTTACTATGTGCCAGGCATTATGCTCCAAGCATTATGCTAAGTGCCAGGGTTGCAAACGGAAAAATCGAGACAGTCCATGCTCTAAAGTATACCCTGATTGGTGGAGACAACACATAGAAGAGAGCTCAGATTCAGCGAAGGTGCCAAGGCTCCAGGGTCCATGTGGTTTATCGCTATGGCAGAGGACAGTATCTAGGGGTCTCGAGGATTTAGCAGAAGGCCAGACAATCAAGTGCAGAAGGATTTAGGAAGCAGTGATAGTGTACAAAATCAGGCCCTCCATCTCACTGTAAGGATCAGAATCCTTGGCTTGCACCTCATCGAAGAGAGACTTCTTAAAATACTTTGATTTAAATTGGATAAACTATTTTTTGACCATTCCTCTAAAGTTCCAGTCTAATGATGTTGTCGCAAAAGAAAATAAGATTAGTCTGGTATGTAACTTATTCTTGATGAAGCCACACTGGTGCTTTATAATCACTTTCTCTTTTTCTAGATGCACTCTAACCATCCCTTTAATGATACATTATAAAAATTCACCAAGAATCAAAGCCAATTCCACTGCTGTGTTATTTCTAGATTCCATTCTGTTAACTTTTTTGAAAATTGGGTCAATATTTGTCCCTCTTCAGTCCTGTAGCATTATCTTCTCGTTGCCACAATCTTTCAAAGATCACTGTCAGTGATCCAGTAGTCACAGAAAGAAAAAAAAAAAAGGAAAAGAAGGGTTATACTCTGGCCCTGCAGAAAGTTGCAGGGACATTTGAAACCCCAGCCCTTTTTTTGAATAGGTGTTTAGAACATATTAAAAATATATATGTGTGTGTGTGTGTTTGTGTGTGTGTGTGTGTACACACACACACACATACACATCTGTACCACCAACCTTATAGGGGTTGTTGTGAGGTGAGGATTAGATGAGATCTATGAGAATGCTTTGAAAACTACAGATAGATAGATAGATATAGTGCCACTTGTGATTTCACCTCCAGCTTCTGCTCACAGGGTTGGTCTCCCAGACCATGGCTATTACAAGTTCAAAGTATCTTTGAGGCCTCTACTCCTAAAATGTATAGTTTATGAGCCCCCACCGGTAAGAGCCCTAGAATCTTTCCCCCATGGACAGGGAGCATATGGCTAAGCACCTTGACTCTCGGGCACTGCCAAGGCAAGTGATGTCTTCATATGTTGTCTTTATGCTGCCCTTCACAAGGTGCATCACCTTTGCTGGGCTTATTGTTCTTTTGGACTCTTGGTCTGTTCCTGGGCAGAGCACCTGGTCCTAGTACTTAACGATAGGATAGATATTGTCTCCATCTTCTAGTACTGCTGAAATGCTGACCTAGGATACCGATGAGCCATTTCCCAGAAAGAGCTGGGATTCCTTACCCTGAAATCAGTCACCTTACCACCCTGTCCCCTCAGTCTTAGCTCTGAGGCCTACTGTCTGGCCCAGATACCAGACTTTCTCTGTTCTCACTGACAGTTTGACTTACCTCCAAAGCTTCACCCTGTTAGGCACTCCTGCTGCAAGATGCCACTGCCAAAGAGGAAAGGGGCAGTCTCTTCCTCCTGTTTGTCACCTCTGTAATCTTCATTGGGCTCAGGCCAGTGGCTAGTGGTTCTGAAAAAATAGATGTTTTTAGTCCGTGTGGTATCCTCAGCAGTATGGGAGGGCATTCCCATCAAAGCAGTACCTCCCAGACAAGAAACAGAACACTGCCTCAAAGATGCAGCTGAAAGGATCAAGGAAGCCTAAGCCATGCACAGCAGGCCCAGCAGATAAGGTCTTTGTGGTCTCTCAGACAGGAAAGAAACCTTACCTAGACCCTCTTAATCTAGTACCTGCCATCTGAGATTGTCTGTGACTTACCCTCTATATGTCATATTTGCATATAGTTACTTACATGTTGTCTTCTCCATTTGATTGTAAGGTACTTGAGGGCAGGAAACGTTTTTGCCTTTCTTTGTGCCTCAGAACTTAGCACGGTGCCTGGCGTATAATAGAAGGTACCTAATAAAGTCTTATCAACTTAACTTGACAGTGCAAATCTCTGTGTGTATGGTAGGTTATTGTTTCTGTGTTAGCTGAAATTTGTGAGTCTTGTATTTAAGCATTGTCCTATACGTGATACCCATGTTGTACTCTGGGTGCCTTTTATGTAAGTCTGCTATCTGCTTTTTGGAGAAACCTGAAACATGAGATTTATGTAAATTTTGACTTAGATTTGCAGTTTTGTGTCATATACCCCTTCTCAGAATAATGTCTTTAAATGAATAAATTAAAATATAGAATTACAAAGGGAACCAATTATATTGAAAATTAAAAATTTCAATATATAAAAGAATAAAATTAAATATTGAAATAAATAAAATTTAAAATTATTGAAAATGTATAAAAATTATATTGAAAAAAAATGTTGAAAAAAATTTCCCCCTTCAAGTTCATAGATCCCTTGAATTCTACCTATGGCCCCCTTGGAGTTTTGTGGACCCCAGATTAATAGTCCCTGTCTTGCTGATTTCTCAAGTTACTGCTGACTGGGGGGCAGTGAACCAGAGAGATAAAGTATAAGTCTAACCTCCCCTATCTTTGGGGGTAAATCTTCTTAGGATGAATCCTATTCATGTGAGTCCAAGCCTCTTGAAGGGTAAGGAGACATCTGGCCTATGGATCATACTACCACCCCCCGCCTTTTAAGAGAAGTTCAGAAGAATTAGATTTTAGAAAGAAATTAATTTTGTTTCAACACTGGTTTAAATACTAAGAGTTATGATCAATAGACTGAAGCCATTATGGGGGCTAGGAACATCAGGGAGGGACAGGCATCCATAGCAGGGTATGCTGGAGCTCACTATACTACCTTAAGTGAGGATAAGAGACTTCTATTCCTTCAAGATAGCTCAGGTACATCCTCTTCTTTGAAGCCTTTTTTGATCTTCCCCCTCCCCCCACTCCCACCCCATGTTGTTAGCATTCTTTCCCTCCTTAAATTTTCCTTGAACTGTACTTACTCATGTGCATGTTATATGTATACAGTAGAATGTAACCCCTTGAGAGCAAGGAAGGTTTTCCCCCCTTTCACATCTCTGGGATCTATCACAGTGCCTAACACAGTGTAGGTGCTTTGTAAATATTAGTTTAATTGTTGAAAGAATAATACAGGATCTGCAGCAATGCCTTTTTCTAGTTCCTTGGTAGTCATGAACAGTTTCTGCTTAATTAAAAACTTAAAACCCTATTGATAAAGCTGCAGGAGATGAAACATTTTAGAATTGGCATTAAAGTTGACTAATTTTTAATTTATCCTGAACATAAAATATTTAAATATAGATTTAGAAGGTATGAGGAACAGGCAATCTTCTGTTCTTTTCTCTAACTTGTTAAGTCTCTCAAGAAAAGGACTCTTTTTTGTTATAGAATGGAAAATAAACTAAAATGAGAAAAAAAACTGATTACAAAAACTCAACTTTTCCTTTATGGTTTTTGCAGTTGCTTTTCATTATGAATTATAACATTAAAAGCATCTTCAGTTGCGCAGATCATTAAAGGGTTCATTTCTCTTCTTGGCAGCTCAATCATATTTTTATTAATTGTCAGTTGTCATTTAAAAAGTTCAGTTTCATGGTTGACTTCATGACTAGCCATGGATACAGACAAGAGTTTTCATGCCTTTTTTTGCTTTCATGTAACCTGTAGACTGAGTTCCCCAAGCTGTGATTTTATATGGACCAGGTTCAGACTTGGCACTTCTTAAAAGGTCTTACTTCTGGGCTATTTTGCCCCTACCTAGAGTTTCCTTAGATGACCACAAAATATAATTTGTGAATTCCAGGTCCCATGTAACCTAAAATTCTCTAGTACAATGCAACATGATGAGCTAGCAGATTGAATACTGGTCTTAGGATTGTGACAACCTAGTGTTGAATCGCGCTTCTGACTCTTACTAGCTATGTGATTATGAAGTCATTGAACTTTCCTAAGTCTTCATTTCCTTATCTGTCCAATGGAACAAGGATATCCATGGTACCGACCTCACAGAATTATTGTGAAGCTCTAATAAAATAGTATATGTAGAGAAAAAGGTCTTTGCTGTTGCTAGAAAAGCTACACTTCATATTCCAAAGAGGCCTACTTTCACTGCCGTCCCAGTCTGAGGCTTATCCTCCACATATTAGGAAAATAAATTTGGGTCTAATAGAGAAACAATCCCCTTCCCATTGGATCTGAATAACCCAACCCAACCCCCCCCCGTTGTAATGGAGGGCAAAGTTCACGTGTAATACCCTAGATCATGTCTTAGTCTCTTGTTGCTCCTGCATCTCCAGTTCTGGAGTCCAGGTTTTCAAAAACTCTTGCCCTTCCCTAAGTGGAACAACAATCATTCACCTTAAAAGAGTACTTAAGCACTGAGAATGCCCATTAACCCCACCTTGAGAGGACTGGGGATTTGCCTGCCCTTTCCATAGGCAGATATTATCAAATGCTCACCTCCATAGAACTTCACCAAGTTGATCAGACTTATTTTGATGAACCTTCTGTATACAAATGCTAGTTTCAATCTGGTGTTTCCCTTCCTACTTGAAGCAGATACAAAAAAAATATATGCTTTTCAGTCCTCAATTTCAGTGGAATTTAACATTCATAATACTCAGATGTTTACTTGTAATATAGTCAGATACATCCAAAGACAAGCACAAGAAAGTTATTCAGAGTAAAAGTATATCTTCCCTTGACTTGAAAAAAAAACACAACAAAACCTCAGTTCTCTGTTGTACTGCAGTTTGAGGCTTTGTCGGATAATGGGTGGACTTTAGAGCTGGAAAGGACCTCAGAAATCATCTAGCCTCAACCACCTACTTTTCAGATAAAGAAACGGAGGCCCAGGAAGATAAAAGGATTGGCTTAGGTTCACATAGGTAAAAAGTAGCAGCAATGTGTTTTGAACCCAGGTCTTCAATTCCAGTGTTCTTTCATGGCAGGGTTCAGAGGGGAGGGGAGGAAGGAGAATAGTAGCCTTTCATCGAACAGCCATTCATCCTGTTCAGGGAGCTTTACCAGTCTTAAGTTGTGTTACTTTATGTAATCGTCTCACTAGAGAGTACAGCCTTATAAGGCAGTTTAATGATGGTACCAAAAAGATATAAAGGAGAAGAATGAACATGAGCTTGAACTATTTTACTCTGCCTTTAGCGCCAAAAGTATTGTAATACATACTATAAAAAATACTACTACTGGCCTTCAGAAGGTCCTTAATAATATAATGTCTGTATTGTGTGGCATTCCCATAAAGGCTTAAAATAATGTTTTGGAGAAACTTGGAGCTAGACTTCTAAGATTCCTTTCAGCTCTAAAACTGTGATCCTGGGGGCAGCTAGATGGCACAGAGGATAGAGCACCGGCCCTGGAGTCAGGAGGACATGAGTTCAAATTTGGCCTCAGACACATAACACTAGCTGTGTGACCCTGGGAAAGTCACTTAATCCCATTGCCTAGCCAAAAAAAAGAGAAAAAAAAAACAAATAAACTTAAAAGAAAAAAAAACAACTGTGATCCCATGAGCATACCAGAGTATACTGCTGGGGTGGCGCATTCTTCATGGCAAATCTTACTGGCTTGAGTGGTTTGCTTCAATTAAACCTGCTGCACTGGCTGAGCTGGGCAGGTCAGTCTTACTTAGTGAGAGGAAGCTGCCAGCAGAATACTTAGCGACTTGTCAGAATGGTCTTGGTTGACTCCTAGGCCTCATCGTTGGACCTTTTATGCACAGCTCTTGTCTGAAGTGTGAAAGTTAGTTCTTAGTAGGCAGAACTGTTACAGAACAAGTCTGTAGACTACTGAGAGAGCTGGAGAAAATTCCAAACAGGTGACTCTAGGAAAGGGATCTAAAAGAAGGACAAATTACAGGGACCCTTTAGTGTAGTTAGGAGAGCTTCCCAAAGGAGAATAACCTGTCTCTTTTTAGGCCCACTTCATAGCATAGGATGGTAAAACTTGAAGGTCATTATAGTCCAAGGCTTCTTAGCATGGTGTTCATGAACTTGAGGATTTTCTTTTGTTTTGCTTTTACATTTTGATAACTATATTTTAGGGTCAGCTAGGTGATGAAGTGTCTAGAGTGCCAGCCCTGGAGTCAGAAAGATTTATCTTCCTGAATACAAGTCCAGCCTCAGACACTTAGTAGCTGTGTGACTTTCGGGGAGTCCTTAACCTTGTTTACCTCTGTTTCATCATCTGAAAAATGGGCTGGAGAAGGAATGGCAAACCACCCCATTATCTTTCCCAAGAAAACCCCAAATGGGGTTACAAAGTGTCAGACGTGACTGAAAATGACTGAACACTAACTGTATTTTAATATGATTGGTTTCCCTCGTAATCTTGAGCGTTTTACGTGTTTAAAAATAATATTCAAAGAAGGGGCCTATAGACTTCCCGAGAGTTCCACAGTGGTCCGTGACACAAAAAAGGTCACGATCTAGTCCAGATCCCTCGTTCTGCAGGTAAGGGGACCAAGACCCAGAGAGTTTCGGTAACATAGCATGTGGATAACAGAGCCTGCGACTCTCACAGTCAGTGGTAATGCCATTGTTCTGGGCTGCCTTTGCTAGAGGCCCCTTCCACCAGAGCAGAAGAACCTATTCAGTAGAGCAGATGAGTGCCAGTCTTATTAACTGGACATGTTTGAGATAAAAGCAAAGGTAGAATCAAGGACATGGCCGGCTTATAGAAGGAACTTCATAGAATCATAGAGGTTTCAGGGATCACAGTATGTATTTATATTTAGTACAGCCCCCTTATTTTACACATGAGAAAAGGGACACCCAAAGAGGGCGAGATGATTTGCTCAGGATCAGATGGCTAATCGCTGGCAGAGGCAGGACTGGAAAATAGGTCTTAACTGCTAATCCGGTGGTTGTATGGCATTATATTATAGATTATGTCCCATTATTCTGTACTGCCTTGTATAGTCTAGACATCGAGAATGTTTGAGGCTTTGAATTAAAGCAGGTTTTATGGATTTTAAAAATGCTTTTTGAATTTGTAAATGAGGGTCTATATGAAGCTAGTTATGATGTACTGAGTCTTTCATAGGAAATTATTTCACATTTGTCTTATGTAGTTCAGTGACTTAGACACAAGTCTACAAGGAATTAACCATAGAAACTAAGTTAAAGACATGAAAAATTAAAATTTGCACCAGTGATAAAGATTTTAATTTCATTTCTTCTCTAGTTATTATAATTTGTATTGAAGGAGAGGGAAAAATATATAATAACAAATGTGTAGGAAAAGGAACTTTAATAGAGGCCCACTATCCTTTTGAAAAAGGCAGATAATTTATTTCTACCTTTATCCAAAGGAGAATGAATCTGTATCAATAATGTAGGCAACTAAACATTATTAATGGATTGAATAAAGTGTGATTCTGCTCTGACTGTGTTGATTAAATAACCAGCACTACTTTCCTGAGGTGTCTGTAGAAAGAAATCTTGATGTCATTCTCAGAAGTAAAGCTAGTGTTTTTGGAATCATTTTAAGGTGGTTATCAAGTCATCCAATGAGACCAAAAAAAAAAAATCTCAGGAAAGAAGGTGACAATTGAGATTGGCCACAATTTATTCTATAGTTGAATAATGCCGAAGGAGGAGCAACACATTGATTACTGATATATTGAGATGTCTACAAAATGTTTTTTAGTTAATTTGACATTTTAGTTTTCTTGTCTTGACATGATTTATAGAATTCATGTGTGTATGTTTTTAGTAGAGCTCATTTGAAGTTCCATTTTTCAGAATGTATTTTCAGTAGATTTGCTGAATAGTGAAGATTTTAAAAAATTTAGTAGCCTTTGATTTCACTGTTTGGAGTTCCCTGATGGATGTGTTAGGGTAAGAAATAGCTAGTTCGTTGCTCAGCTGAATAATTCACAAGGCACAAAAGGCGCTTTTCTTTATTCCCAATTCCTTTCTCCCCATTATATTCACCTTCTCCCTTTTAAAAAGCTCCTTTATAGCCAGAGAGTAACGTTGTATGAATGTACAGGGGCCTGGGCACAGTCTTAGCCCCTGTGTCAGCTGAGCTGGGGAAGGGAGGGGAAGTTCAGGGAGAGAGGAGACGCCAACTCGATTCGAGTCTTCTTCAGGAAGAGCTTCCAAAGGAGCGCACCACATCCATGGACTGCTTCTGCGTTGTTGGGCAGGGCTGTCATGGCAGGGTTTGACTGCAAATTTCGATTGTAATAGAAAATAATTCCTTCTTGGTCCCATAGTCTGGCTGAAGCGGTGGTTTTGAAAACATAGTGAGAACTGTTCATCTGTAATTCATATTCAGAAACCCTTCTGTCTAAATGACATTGGTACTACCTTCTAAATACAACCTTACTTTTTCCTTAACTTAGTATCTTAAGTAACTTGAAATTTGTTTTGTTTTGTTTTGTTTTTAATCAAGGAGATTGTTTTTAAGTATCTTTATAGAATTCATCATGTATGTTTTTGGTCCATCTGAGCTAGTATTGTATCTGTGACAGTAGCGCCAAAGGTTACTTTATTAGAGACCATGATTGCCCCCAGTAAGTGGACTTCCTCTTCTGTTTTCCTTAACCATTTACAAACTTGTCATCTATGAATTTAACCTCTTCTTGAATTTAAATGCTCTCTCAGGATAATGAATTCTAGGCTTATCATTTATCTGTTGTGTAAAAGAGGACCACAAACTCTTATCCAGGAGTATTTAAAAGCTTGTGACCTCACTTCCCCAGCATAGACCCAATCCCTAATTAATCCTATGCATATTCTAATTCCAGGATCTTTCATTGCACTGAAACTGTTCTCTCATCTGATCCCCAAATCTAGTGGCTTTTTCAGTCCTTAACTGTCTGTAACATTTGACTCTGTTAATCACCCTTTTTTAATCCCTTGTCTTCTGTGGCACAAAGTACTCATGGTTTTCCTCCTCCCTCACTGAACACTTCTATTATAACCTAGCACAGCCCTTCAGTTCGGTTCAGCAAGCATACATAGCTGCTTGTTGAGGAAATCAAAATAAAGACATCCGCTGCCCTCAAGAAGGGGGGAAACAAGGAACACATAAATAAAATGTGAAATCCATTCAAAGTAATTTCAGGCAAAGAGAAGGGAAGCACTAACCACAGGGGGCTTCATGGAGGAGGTGTCATTTGAGCCAGAGGCAAAAAGGGAGAGCATGCAAGGGGCTAACAACAGCTAGTAGGTCAATTTTGCTGAAAATAAAGTGGGAGGGAGGGGACAGTGCCATGATATGATGTGAAATTATTCTGAAAACAGAGGTTCCAGCTAGATTTTGAAGGTCACTGAGTGTGAGTCCTAGCATGTAGAGTTTCATCCCAGAGGTTGCAGGGAGCTGCTAAGACTCATGAGCGAAGGAGTGAGGTGGAATGCCCATGCTGGAGGAGGATCCATTTGACAGCTCTTTGGAAGATGGACTAGAAAAGGGATAGAGATAAGAGCCTGCAGTGACTTATAATTGATTCCCTTTCTATTGCTAAAGATCTTCTTACTTGGTCCTCCATCTCTCCTGCTGGATCATGGATTTATTCTCTGGAGATCTTGTTACATCCTACATCTTGAGTAACTGTGATTTGGATGCATCCTTACCCCTTCTTCCATTCTTCCCTTCAATCCTTCCCACCCACCCCCCAATTTCTCATGCCTCTGGGTGTCCCAACTTGAGTTTCCCTTGTGTAAGATAAAGAATGCTGCTGGGGCAGTTAGTGTGTGACCCTGGGCAAATCACTTATCCCCAGTGCTTAGTGAAAAGCAAGATAGATAGATAGATAGATAGGTAGATAGAGTTGAAAAACCATTACTTTTAAATACTTTTAATGCTGAATAATTAATACTAACCTAATATTTTTAGCATAACTGGCCACTTTGCTGCTTGTTTGGAAACTTTAACAGCTTCCGAACACTGGGACATTATTTCTTCTATTAGAGCAGATCTCAATCCTTGTCACTCCCTGTACCTCCACCTACCTTCAGTAAACTTCAGTGACTCCCTGTTACCTTCAAGATCAAATATAAAATCCAGTGTTTGGCTTTTAAGGTCCTTTGTAACTGGCTCCTTCCAGCCTTCCAGTCTTTCCAGTCTTCTCACACCTTACTCTCTTCCACTGCTTTCCTTGCTCTTCCCAGACTGCAGGCATTTTTTTGTCTGCTGTCCTCCTGGGTAAAAGGCTCTCCCTTTTCATTTCTGAACTTTCCTGGATCCCCTGGCTTCCTTTAAGCCTCAGTTAAAAATCCCACCTTCTGCAAAACTGGGTGATTGGGAGGACAGAAGGATGTGACAGAATTTTTTTTTCTTCAGAAAACGAGTTCTCCTTTGAAGAGAGGTTGACTGTGACGAGGGGCGTAACTGAAAGAGGGCTGAATTTGCCTCCAAAAGACCCTGCCCGACTCCTCAATACCTGGATATTTGCCGCGATGGCTAAGTCCTGTAACCTCTGGTTTGGTTCCTCTTTTTTGGCAGCAGAGAGGGGGATAGAGTAGGAGACAAGAGTAAGGGGTTGGACTAGATGACCTCTGTTAGGAATTGTTAGTGGGAAAAGTTCCTGAGGTGGGAATAGAGAGAGGACCCAAGTAGAAGGATTAACTTTGACCAAAATAAAGAGTAGAGCTCTGGTGGGTAAAGATGAGATGGGATTTTGACGTGTGACTATAAGAGAAGGGAAACACTTGATTTTTTTATTGAGTTTTCTCAATAAAATAGAAGCCAGGACATCTAGGGGAGCAAGGGGAGTGTGGGAGGCATTTGGGGTTTGGGGGAGAGAGGTCTTCTTTTCTCAAGACTAAATATCTCTAGTTAAACCAGATGTTTGCCATCAGGTGAATTTCTTGACTTTTGGCAGTTGGAATTAGAGCCCATTTGACTTAGAGGGAACAGAGGGTATAATGAGCGTTACACAGGAGTTGTAAGGAGAGTTGTGGGTGGCCAGTTACTTTAATTTGTGCAGCAAGTGTGGCTCTTCGACAGATTTAAGTCACGGGTTTAATTTCAATGTGCATCAGCCACTCTCTGTTGGCCTGCTAGGTGCATTCCTAACCCCAGCCTGTCACCTGATAAGTGCCTTCTCTTAGTCACAAGGAAGACCGGAGAAGACTTTGAAATGGAATAAATAATATATCACCACTATTGAGGGGGGAAATAACCTCCAAACACCTCCTTTGAATATCTTTGAAGTACATCTTAAGGGAGGAACCTGATTAATCAGTTGTGAATCTCCTCAGAACAAGAGGAAACAAAAATAGGTTAAAAATGAAAATAATAAGTTAACTATAAGAAGAACTAGACAGTGAAGATGATTAAACACAGGAGCAGGCTTGAAGGTTTGTTTTTTTTTTAATACACATGCTAGGTGGTACTTTTTTTTATAGATGGTTTAGCCCATGCTCAGAATAAGAGGAGAACTGAAATCAGGGTGGGAAGAATTAGAAGGTATCTTGGAGGTTATCTGATCTAGCCCCTCCCTGGAAAATGAATTCTGTATACACTGACTGACAGCTGACCTGGCTTCTGCAGGCTGACCTACTCCAAGGAGGACCTTGCTTTTCTCAGAGCCAGCCAGTTTCTTTTGGAACATCTGTAATTGTTAGGTATTTTTTTCTTTGATTGAATGAAAAGTAGCCTCCTGTAGATTTCACTTATTTCTTTCTTCCAGGGTAAAACAGAACAGGCCTAATCCCTTCAGATATTTAAAAACATGATTCCCCCTTTTTTTTTGTAATTTTCCAAATTAAATGTTATTAATACTTCAGTCGTGCGTCTTTGGCATAACTTGTGGGTGCCTCCTCCAGTTTTGTTCCAGTTTGACAATATCCTTTATAAAGTTTGACATCTAGACCTAGACAACATATATCAGAAATGGTCTGATAAAGATGAAGTATAGCTAGACCATTACTACCTTTGTTTTGGCAATTATGCTTCTATTCATGTAGCCCAAAATTTATATGGACATTTTTGACTCCTGACTCATGGTACATGTATAGCTGATGAAAACCACTGAGCATTTTTCATATGTGTGTATATGTGTGTGTGTGTGTGTGTGTGTATGTCTATATGTCTGTAGGGCATTTTAAATATATATATGTATATAAACACACACATGTGTATATGTATATGTTTCTTATTCTGCCCATGTCCTTTTTCTCCTTTCCTTGTGTAGATTCCTTCTTAAAATGTGTAGGACTTTTGCATTTATCTCCATTAGTTCATTTTAAGGTCTGTGCACTGTTTCAGTTGCACCTGTTGGAATCTTTTGGGGTCCCAGCCTAGCAGTGTGACTTGTGATTGCTCAGAGGAAGGAAGGCTTAAATGGAAATTTTTCTAGACCGCCCGCTACGTGCCAGACGCTGTGTTCAGCTCTTTACAAATGTCATTTCACTCACTCCTGACAACGGTCCTGTGAGATGGGTGCAGTTATTGTCCCTGTCTGAGAGCTTGCCCAGCAAGTGTCTGAGGGCAGACTTAAACTCAGGTCTTCCTGCCTCTAGTTCAGTGCTCTGTTTGCACCGCCACCCAAAATGTCCTCCACCCAACCAGGTTCAAGTGACATTGCCACAGCTAATAAGGATCAGAGGCAAAGTTTGAACCTAGGTTTTCCTAACTCCAAGTCTAGTACTCTATCCACTGTGTCACCAATTTCCACTTTCCCTAAAAACTCATGACCAGATATATTTACATTCTACTTATTTGGAAATCATACTTCAAGTAACTTTTGTGATTTGGGACACAACTAAGAACTTAGAAGAAAGTAAAAGAAACCCATTAAATTTTACTTGGTAGGAGAGGTGAATGGAAAATAAGATGGCATACTTAGGAGCATGATAATATGTAAAAAAACAAATGTGACTGATACAAGTCTATCGCCATTTAGAGTAGTGATAATCATACTTCAGCAGTTCCTGAAGACTTTATTGCATTACAGAACATTGTTTTACTATAAATGATTGAACTGATTACCATTACAGGCAGTAAAATATAATCTTTTTAAATTTCTCTAAAATAATTAGAAAAAAATCTTGGTGCTTCAGAAGGGATATTTCATTTACCTGGAAAATTCTTTTATAGGACAACACATTCCTCTATTGTGGCTGAAAATGAGACGTTACGGTACTTTTATTCTGACTGAACAAATTATGTATTACGAGTCTCTAGGGAGAAAGTAAGGAAAAGTTAAAGCTTGTGTCTCTTTTTTCTGGCAAACAATGTTTTCAGACTTCTCAGTTAAAAAAAAAGGGGGCGTCATTCAGTTTTTGTCATTTAACAGAAATTTTTATTTTTATTTAGAATAGTCTGTAATGGACCATTGCAAGTTTGTGTAAAACTCAATCCCTTCAAACAGTCCTCCTGATTAGTTTGCATGATTGTTTTTGTGTTCTAATGTTAAAAGGGGCAATGTCGTCCGCAGCATCTTCTAAAGGGTAAAGTAGAATTAGCTGTATTTCAGTATCATCTTTTAAAAATAGAAACCCATTCATATAACTAGTCACTTTCCTTTTTAAGATTTTAGTCAAACTTTATCGAATTCGGTGTGTATACTTATACTTTTGTCTTTTGGTTTCTTTGCATTTTTAGATTTCATGAGCGTTCACCATGCAGTTTAGTAGTATCTAGGTCATACAATCATTACAAGTACAACCAGACTCTAAAAAGCCGAATACTTCTTTCTCGTTAGTTTGAGTCTTTCTTTGACCATTCTTGGACTTTTCTTTTCATCATTGCTTTGCTCTCTCTTGAAAAGTAGCACCCTGTTAATTCTTTGTACCGCCTGTCTCTTTGTTTTCTCATTTTTAAAATGATGGTAATGAAGCAAATAGATGGCTGCAGTCTCGGCTGTTATAGTTTAGAATTGTTGCTGTGCAAAGGGTCACACATGTTAAATTACCTACTGCCACAAGCTGACTATTGTGTGAGGCCCTGTTTAAAATGGCAAGACTATGCTTTCGCACCTATACTGTTAAGATTTCCTAAAAACCTGCTCTGTGCAATGATTTAAGATTGAGCATCTGTAAATCCCATGATGAGATTGTATATGATATTAAAAAATACAGATAGCTTTCTTACCTTGTTGGTACTAAACAAGGGGGCTTTTTTCTTCCTCTAAGACAAAAAGACATATACATGGGGGTGGGGGAGAGAATGAATGAATGAATGAATATTACGCCATAGGGAGAGGGGAACCCTCATTAACTTATCTCAGTCTTTAATACCACCAGAAATTCATCTTCAGTTTTATGACAGACTGTTAGACATATAGATAAGCTAATTTATGTCAACTGTTTTGAAAACAAAACCACTCTGATAAAGTGGCAATTTATTCTAGAGACTTCAGGTAGATTTCAGGTGTACATTTTAATTTGGATGTTGACTGACTTAATTTTTAAAAGAAATTTTATTACATTTTGTTTTTACGTGACCCACATTTCCCAGTCTAGATAATGTAAAATTTCTCTTTTCCTTTCAGACAGCCATTCTCTGTCACAACGAATGAAAAAAAGAAAAAAAGTGAACAAAATTAACCAACACATTGAAAAAGTCTGGTATCTACTAATGTTCCACAATCCTAGTATGCCTCCTTTGCAAAGAAGGGAAAGAGGTGTGTTCTCTTCTTTGGGGCCAGTCTTGTTCGTTATAATTTATTGTACTCAGTTTCAGCTATTTTATTGTTGTTCTTACTGTTGCAATTGTCATGCATATTGTTTTCTTGATTATGCTAATTTCATTTTGCATCAGTTCATGTGTCTCCGCTGCTTTTCTGTCTTTTTTTTTTGGCACAGTAATGTAGTGTACATTACGTTCACCTACCCCAACATGTAGAACCATTCCCAAAACAATGGGCATCTCCTCTGTTTTCCTGTTCTAGACATGCATGTATATGAAATCTTTATTTTTATCATTTGCCTCCTTGGAACTCTTTGTGTAGCAGTGGAATCTCTGAGGTAAAGGTGAAGATTATAAACTTTGTAGGGAAGTGACTTAATTCATTATGGGCCTAATCGATAGGATTTTTCCCCCCATTTTGGATTTTGGAATATTGGGGGGGGGTTTGTTTTCCTTGTTAAATTAACAGGGCCATCTATATGTGAATGTATCCTGGTATTGATAAATAATAATATATATGGCCCTATTGAAATGAACGAATTATTGAAGTATCTATACAGAGTAAGAACTTAATAAATGATTTTTTATTCATTCATTTTCCGTGTAACTGAAACAATACTTTCAGAACCAATTTTTTTTTTACAATTCTTGATGTGTTTTAGATTTTTATCACACCCTTCGATCTCTCTTAGAGTGTACAGAACATAAAACTTTATTAGTGAATCAGGGTTGTCATTTATTGATCTCAGTTATTGTACTATGCCATATAATACATTGAGGGGTCATTTATGCATTTTAAAGTTTACTCCGGGTACACTCGCTATATGGCCAGGCCCTGAACTAAATGCTGGGGATACCAAGTTTGGGAAACACAGGCCCTGCCCTCTGAGAGTTCACAGTTTAAAAGGTGAGACAAACATGCAAATCACTAGGTCCATACAGACCCCAGGCAATTCACTTAACCTCTCTGCCTCAGTCTCTTCATCTGTAAAATGAGGGAGATGAGTTTCTAAGGTCTTTTCTTGCTCTAAATCTATGGTCCACTGGACAGCAGATAGCCAACTGTGTAGGGTTTGTGTATGTAAACTAAGAGTAACTTGGCCTGGAGTGAAGAACAGAGAAAACTCCCTAAAAGTAATAGCATTTAGTGCATAAATAATGAAATCACTTTTGACTAGAGAGACTTTTTTTACTTAAACTTTCTGCTTCTCAGCTATTTTTGTAAGTCTAAGTTACTAGATAAACGGGTATTGATTTATTTTGAATGTGTGGTGAGCCATTTACATCAGAAGGATATTGGAAGATTATTAAATCCATATTCTTACGATATCTTGAAAAACAGTGTGACAAATTACTTTGATCAGTCATGGGAATAAAATACATATCTAGGTCATTCTAAAGCTTAGAAGTTTGAAGAAAATATATAAAAATGGCAAATAAGTTTTAGCAAAATATAGAAAGATTAGGAACTGTAAATAATCTGTCCACAAAATCCAGCACTCTTGAAATATTGTGATTAATAATCCTCTAGGAAACTAGCCCAGTACGTTGGCTTTGGAGTTAGATGACGCTAGTTCGGGTTTTGACTCTCCTGCTCAGTCCTGGGGTGATCACGGGCAGCCACTTAGCCTCTTGGGCAGTCAGTGTCCTCATCTGAACACGTAAGACTAACTCGTGCCTAGAGACCCTTCCAGCTCTCTATATCAGTGATTCTAGGATACTAAGGCTGAAACCTAAGAAGACTAAAGCTGAAGTATTATTTTTATGCCAAGGTAAGGGTTGTGTAGAAGCCATACAGATAATACAACAAGCTACAGAATTGTCATAAGTCCTCTAAATTATGTATCTGCGTGACTGTGCTATGAAAGTTTATTTTACATTGCTATAATTAGGGCTGATAAACTTAGAACAAGTGTTCATTTGCCATTAATTAGTAATAGACACATAGTTTCTAAATCACCTACTTGGTTGGCTTCAAGTACACATGCATTGCAGGTACATGGCAGGATGTTCAACTTTTGAAGAAGAAAAAGAAAAGGCAAGCTAAAGATACTTGTTCCTGCATTCCTTTCTAGTCATCACAGTCATTTTCAGTACTGTCCTTTCTGTCAGGTGATGATTGTGTAGCAAATATGGAAAAGAAATGATGGTATGAGGTGTGCAGGTGCTGTGAGCAGTGGGCCTCCAAATCCGTTATTCCCACTTCTTGTTTAGTTCTGACCCTGAAAAGTGTTTCTTTTCCACTCTGGCTGGGGTACTTTGATCCCTCTCCCATAGTCATGATCAGGAGCTCAAATAACAGAAGAAAAATAATTTTATACAGAGTCTAATTATCAGGGATACAACCTATGGGAAATTTTGGTAGAACTCATAAAACTTACTTGGCAAAAGGTACTGTTAATACATTCGTTTCTTGCAAATGTTATTTCACCTCAAAGATAACCCAGGGTTAGAAGTTAGGTATTTGATGTTCTAGATTTTATGATAAGTCCAGGTGCATAAAACTTAATAGTAGCTTAAGATGTAGAAGGGAACCAAAATTTTGAATTAAAATTTGTGTAATTGTTTCATATTTGGGGGATCTTAGAGTTAGGTAAATGAATTATAAATAAATATTTATAGCTTGTCACAAATTCATGTTTTAGATAGAATTGTGATTCGTTTTGTGCCTGTGAACATTTCTTAGAATTATTAACTTGCTAAAGCTAGTAATACAAGAAAAGTGTTGAACCAGATTTAGTCACTGACATGTTAACTTTTAGGATTACTTCCTTAGTTTCATTCATGCTCTAAGGAAAAGAAATAGTTCCCACTAATGAGTTGTCAGTCATATGAAGAAGGAAAATCATCTCTACAGGCAGTAGAGATGAAAAAGGAATTTATACTATACTTGTAATTTTTTTGACTCTTGAAATTATGTGAACTTTTGCCTTCATCCAACAGCATGCCAGCCAGTATATATGTGATATGGTGAGATGAGTAGGCCCTTCCTTAATCAGTGCAGATTGCAAGCCATTCAAGCATTCTCATCCTGTGTGATTCTTGTTCACTTGCCCCTCTTTGTGGATACTAGTACAGGATTTCAGGTTGTCTGCTTTTTGTCCCCCCAGTCTTGCCATATGACTAGTCCACCTCCTTGTTCAGGTTATATATTTGCTGTATGGTATCTTTTATTCTACTTCTTACGTCATTGTGTTATCATTGTTGAAAACAGAATGCAGCCTGCTTATACCTCCTTCCCCCTACTTTAGTATCACATTTTTTGCTTTTGGGTTCTCTAGACATTGTGGTGAGCCATAAAGCACTCTGGGAGGATCTCATTCTAATTCCCTATATAATAAATTAGAAAACAAATTTATACAAAACCTCCAGAGGTTAATACATAATTTTATATAATGTTTATATAATGTTCACAGTACAGCTTTGTATAATGTTTAATAAATACTTATTGACTGACTGAAGGTGAGAAGAAATCTTTTTTCCCCATGGCTTGTTTCATGATAATGGCCCTTATGAAAGAGCATTGGAAACTAGGTCTGGAGTTCTGTGTGTACTATATCATACTGTATTGGTACTAATCATCTCTGTGACGTTGGGTAAGGCCTGTTAGAATCCATATGCCTTAGTTTCACAGTCCGTTAGTTGGCTATCAAAATTTCTGACCTCTTATTGTTGTCAGAAGAATAAAATGTAATAATATGCAAATATCAAGATGAATGGAATTAGTTGTTTCCCTGGGTTTGTGGGATGGGAGGAAGGAGGGTGGGGACAGTGTCATAAAGGAAAATGCTTCTTTATAGAGCCCAGTGGAGCTTTGTTTTTATCGTTCAGTCTTCATTTATAGTTTCTAGTTGACTGGGGATTTGCCTGGAAGAGATTATTAAGTCATTTATTCAATTTAAGATTATAAGGATTGTATGTAAGGATTATAAACCCACCAAATAATATCTTATAAACTAGTTTGGGTAGTGCTAATGACATTGTTTACCTGTCTTTCAGTTAAAAGAAGTATGAAATGGTAATCGTGAAGTCTTGGCAAAATACAAATAAATTGGACTATGGTTTACTTACTGTGTGTGACAGCTCAGGTTCATCTTCGATTTAACTGAACAGCTCTCTTGTGGTAGCCCTCATAGGGATGGAGTTACAGCCACAGTGCTAAGTGAAGGGAGACCTTCCACAGACCAGCCCATCACGGGAACACTACAGATAATTTGTATTTGTCTCAGGTGACCTTATTCTTAATGACTCAAAACATGATTTTAAAATAAGTAATTCTTTTTTGCAAATAAACTTTTTAATTGTTTTCCTTTCACATGCAGAATGAATTTCAGTAGAGTAAATTATATCATATATAAGATAGATATATCAGGGATATTTGGCAGGATTCTTATTATTATATTTATTTCAAGTAAAATATCCTATCCAACAAATACATTAAAGGCCAACTATGTTCAAGGTAAATGGGATAAAGAATATAAAATAGCACAGTTCTACTGTCAAGGAGCTAACAATCTAAAGTCAGGGATAAGAAACACTTAGAAGTGCAAAACGCAGTAGAATGTGATTTAAAGGGAGACGGGGGAGATCCAGATCAGACTGTTTTGAAGAGCGAGAGACATTACTTTCAGTCAGGGGAATCTTGGAGCCTTCATTGAAGAGATGGTACCTTATCCAGGGCTCAAAGGAAAAGGAGGATTTTATCTGGCATAGATGTAGTGGGGTGTGTATTCCAGACATGGGCAACGACCTGCACTCATGCCTCTGTGAGAGCAGGAGGAAATCAGAGAACAGCTAGTAGTTTACTTGGGTTGGTATGTCCAGTACTATGTCCCATCCCAAAAGGGAAGTCAGAGTAGAAGGTTTTTAATACTCGAGAAGTCCAAATATTATGAGCAATAGGGACTCACTGACAGGTTTTGAACCAGGAATCATCTGGTCAGGACAAGGTGAAGAAATAAGGCTCTGAATAAGTGAGATTTCTGGGAACTGAATCAACACTTCAGGTAATAAAAGCTCAAAATTATGTGGCCCAAGTGCTGAAAGTATTTTATCTTAACTGCTCAGAGACACCTTTGCTCCCTGCTTGTTTTTTTACTTGTGCATTTATTTCATCAACAGGTAGTCATCATGAATTTGTTTCAGTATTTGCTGTTTGCTGAGCACTGTACCATCTAAATTCTCCAAAATCTGTTGCAGTTACATAATTTCCCCTCCCCATCCCACAGTTAGGGCTTAATCACCTCAGACTCCGACTTTTGTACTGGATTCATACCTAGTTTCTCTCCATCCTTCAGGTTTCCTTCCCCTCCTCTAAGTCATCTTCTATACTGCTACCAAATTACTTGCCCTAAGACATCATTTTGATTATGTGATTGATTTGCTTAAAAGCCTTCAGTGACCTTCCTGTTGCCTGTAGGATAAATCCCAAACCATTGGTTCCAACCTAATTTTCTAGCATTGCCTCTTTCGTGACCTCAATATGTAAACTTTGTACTAGCAAGACTCATAACCTTCACTTGCTGTTCCCCACCCAAAGGAAGCTTGGTGTTTTCCCCTTACCTGTCTCTTTTGCATTTTTCATTTGACATATCTTCTCTTCCCTCTACCTATCTAAATCCTATACATTATTCAAGGCTCAACTCATTCACATTGCAGCCTCTTCGATGAAACCTTTGACGGCTTCTAGTTGAAAGTAATTCCTCTTTACTTAGAACTCCTTTAGCATATGTCATATCATTCTTTTGGCATTTATTATTTACTGCTTTGCATTGTTAGTTAACTTTATGTAGGATCTCAATAAATAATTTGGTGCTGAGAAAGGATGGTACGTGTATTTTTTACCTTCCAAATTTAATAGTATTATTTTCCCGACTAATTAGCATTTATTTTTTCCTACCCACTTCCTTCCCCCAACTGAATTAGTTTTAAAAAGACAGCCCTCTTAGCAAATATGCATAGTCAAATAAAATAAATTCTCACATTGCCCAAGTACAAAAATGTGTATCTCATTGTTAGACTATTATTTTTCTGTTAGCAAATAGGTAGCATGCTTCATCTTCAGTCCTCTGGGATTATGGTTTTTCATTGCATTGATCAGAGTTCTAAAGTCTTTCAGGTTGTTTTTCTTCATTAATGTGTTCATTGTGTGAATTGTGTCCCTGGTTCTGCTTATTTTGCCCTGCATCAATTCATAGAGATCTTTCAGTTTCCTCTGAAAATATCCATTTTGTCCTTCCTTGTGGCTCAGTGATACTCCATTAGATTCATGTAGCATCATTTGTTCAGTCTTTCCTCATTTGAAGAATACTCCCTTAGTTGCCAGGGTTGGGTTTGGTTTTTTGTGTGGTTTTTTGGTGGGGGGTTTTTTGTGTTTGTTTGTTTTGCTACTATGAAAAGAAATATTTTCATACATATCAGTCATTTTCCTCTTTGATCTCTCTGGTATATATGCCCAGTAGTTGTAATTCTGGGTTAAAGGAAATTCCCAGGTTAGTGACTGGGGAGAGGGTGGTGGTGGTGGTAAATAATTCCAAATTGCTTTCTAGAATGTCTGGACTAAGTCATTGACTACTTCATAACTAAATTTCTTCCTTTGAAAGCTGCTTGTCCATATCCTTTGATTATCTATTCTAATAGCTTAGTCTTATAAATTTGAATTAGTTCCCTATATATTTTGGATATAAGACCTTTATCAGAGAAACTTATTGCAAAGATTTTTTTTCACTAGTTTGCCTTATCTGAATTGGGTTTTGTGTGTGCGTGTGCAAAACTTTTTAATTATATATGAACAAAATTATCATTTTATCTTCTGTGATTCTGTGTATCCTATGTTTGCTCTTGAACTCTTCTTCTAACCAAGAGTTGGAAAAGTAATTTCTTCCTTGCTCCTCTCATTGCCTCATGACATAACCTTGTATGTCTGTCATGTGTATATTTGGAGTTTATTTGGGTATATGGCATGAGATGATGTTGGTCTGTACCTAAACTATTATAAATAAAATTGTCATGTACTTTGTGTGTCTGCAAGGACAAAGGTACAAGTGGGTAGTTTTGTGACAGCTATTTTCATTCTACTTGAGGGCCTTCTTTGTTTATTAATCTTAGCCATTCTGAAAGGTTAAAGAAAAGCATGAGCATTTAATTACTGGTGGTATTAATGCAACTGATTATTTTTGACAAATGCTTTTTCTGTTTTAAGTTACTGCCTCTTGTCACAGTCTCTGTAAAGTTCTGTCTAAATCAACCCAGCATCTTTGCAAGCATATCTGTTTGTCTTGTAATTTAAATAAGACCATCCCTCTAAAACCCAGTGTTACTAGAGTTGTAAAAACACAAATAGCATAGAAAAGGTGCGGAGTCCCTTGCTAGAAGTGGCTCATGAACCTGCTTGTTAGCAGTTGTACTTTTTTCACCCCTGTGGGAATTATTAGCTTAAGGTAAAATTGCTATCATAGCCATGATAGTTTTGTTCTTGAGAAGATAAAAAAAATAATTTTCAGAATTCTTTGCTAAGTAGATACTCCCTCTACCCTCCACTAACGTATTTGTTGCAATGCTAGGTGAAGTGTTTTTTTAAAAAGAAATCACTGTTATTGTCACTGTCTGTGATAGAATGTCTTCAGTTAACTGGAGAGTTTTAGTCATAAGAACTACCTTTTCAAATATACATGTTAAATTATATTGCTTAGCATCTGGATAGAATGTAAGTAAGCTTATGAAACATACTATGCCTCTGTGATTAAAACATTTCAATGATAATAAAAGCTTTTATTTTTAAATGCTAAAATCTTTGATTATGTTTCTGTAATAATTGGCAGTGGAGCAAAGCACATGGGTTATCTGATGGGAGGGAAGGAGAAAGTCAAAGCTGGTTTTTGAGCTCCTTTGCCCATTCAGTGGAGATGTGTTGAATTTTGATTATTTTCTATGTGAACTGTGACTTTTGTGACCTGTTAAAACTAATTTACTTGTTATTCTTTACTAGAAATAACTTGTGAATTGTGACTCGAAGGAGTAGATCATTGGCTAGTTTTTATCTTTAGAACTTAGTAAAATCCCACTTTGACCTTCCTTTTTGGAATTTCTATTTCTACCTATTCACCTATATTCTTTTTTTCTGTGAGTTCATGTTACTGGGTTAAATGTCAGTCTTCCTTGTTGCAGTAGAGGAAAGATTCTGGAATCTTAGCCCAAAGCCCTAGTTGTTAGTGCTGCCTCTTCTCTCTGAAATTCCTTTGTATTTACTTACTGTGTTTAGAATATGCACTCCTTCAGAAAAGGGAATATTTCCTTTTTATTCTTGTATCCCCCATGCTTAGTGCAATGCCTGGCACATAGTAAGAGCTTAATAAATGCTTTTTTATTCATTCAAAGCCTTTCAATTTAACATATGGTACTCCAACCATGCTTTGGCATTGGCTGTCCCCTATGCCTGGAATCTACTCACTCCTCACCTCTGCCTCTTACCTTCCTTGACTTCCTTAAAGACTCAAGTCAAATCCTGTCTTCTGCAGGAGGCCTTTTCTGGTCTCTCCTATCACTCTTTTAGGTTCAGGGTCTTCCTCTGAGATGACCTTCCATCTACTCTGTGTCTGTCTTGTGTCTACAGTTATTTACACGTTGTGTTCCTCATTAGAACGTGAACTCCTTGAAGATAAGGACGTTGATTTTGCCTGTCTTCGTATCCCCAACTTTTGGCATATTGCATCACATGCAGTGAGCACTTAATAAATGGTTGTTGACCTGATTTGGAGTATCTTGGTAATACTTAAGTTGTTAAAATCTGCTATAAAGAGCTGGATAAAATGAAATATCAGAAAATATGAAACAATTTACATATGGCATCGAAGCCAAAGTTTAAGAGGGCTAGCCTTTTCCTATAGTAGAGTTTGATCATTATATATATTTTTTAACTTACATTCTTAGTCTGTAAGCATTAAAGATGAAACACTAAATCGTATTGAATTACTAATTTAAAAGAAGTGCTTTGAATTCTGTAAAGAAGGAATTTTTTAATTCAGTAAGCATGTATTAAACATCTACTATGTCCCTGGTATTCAACTAGGTACTAGAGATACAAAAATAAAAGCAAACAGCCTGTGCCTTCAGGGAGTTTACAAGTTCCAGAGAGAAAACAACATATGAACGCCTAAGTAAATACAAGAGAATTTCAGGAAGGAAAAGCTCTCGCCTCTGGGAGAATCATGAGCGAGTCTTGAAAGCAACTAAAGGATCCACCAAACAGACAGCAGGAGAATGACATCTTGCTCACCTCCTCCGTCTGTCTTCTTCCAGCGTTCTAACTTGGTTATGTCAATGATTTTCATTGGTGCCTGGGACTGACATGTTTGAGACTCAGGAGACAAGAAAGAGCAGTTGACATGACTGCTTATTGACAATATCAGCAAGAGTCTACCATTAGGTTCTTCCTCAGAGAGTGACTGTTGTGTACGGGCACAAGAGCAGTATTTGTTGTAAAGAATTCGTTGCCATCAGTTAGGACTAATGAGCTTTGTCTTACAGAATTCTTTGTAATGCCCTGTGTTTAATGGGATTTTATCCATACTCTTTGTCACTTGGCTTAGTTGACTTGATTATCTTTCTCCTGTATTAGGAACCAAGTTATGATGATATTGGAACATTGGTAAGATGAATGCAGTTAAGAAAGGAAGCATTGCCTGTACTTTATATTTCTGTCATGGTGGCCGAGGGTTAATTTCCTAACCTAAATTACCCAAGAAATTTCTCTTCAGCTGTCTTCCAGCTAGTGAAAACCTGGATGACTTCACAGTCTTCCTCTATATTCAATGATGTTTTCCTTTGAGGTTCTCATCAGGCTAAACAAAAGAAGAAAATAACTGTGCTATGAGTGATTCAAAGATGCTTCTTCAAGTAGAGCGTAGTCAGGCAAACCCTGCACGCCTGTAGGTCTGCTTGGAATGGTGGAGTGAAAAGAACCGGGATTCAGATTTTTACTGTCGTTCCTCTCTACACAAGTGTCCTCATGTGTAACCTGAGACATTTGCTGTAGACGACCTCCCTTTTTATAAGGCTGCTCCTATATCTAAATTCTTGTTCTTGGTAATGTGTGGTTTATAAGCAGAATGGTGTGATAGAAGTATCATGGGCCCAGGAGCCAACAAAATGGGCAGCACTGGGCAAGTAGAAAGAATCCAAGTTCAGAATCTGGCTCTTCTACTTGCTGCCCATGGAACCTTGAACAAGTCATTTACCTTCTTTCTGTGTCTTACGTTCCTCATCTGCAAAATGAGAAGTTTGGACTCTGATGACCAGTCAGACCCCCTCCAGTTTTTGTTGTGTGTATAATCCTATGATCCTCATCTCAGCTGTCACTTCCTGGCTGTATGTGAACTTAGACAAGCCTTAATTTCATCATCTGAAAAGTGAAAGGGTTTGGTGAAATTATCTCTAAGGTTCATTTCAACTCATATGATGTAAGTTATGTGATACTAGTGTTGATGTGATTGGTTATGCTTTTTGTTTTAAATTTGTCTTTATGTAATTTGTATTTTGGGCACTATTAGATTATATAAACTTGTTGATGGTAAGAAGTGTGTCTTTATTCATTTTTACATTTTCATATTGCGCTTAAGACAATGCTCTTTTCAATAAATATTACTTCTGGGTAGGATTTTCAATGAAAATTATTTATCTACTTAGACTGACTTGCTGCAGTGGAGCAAATACCAAATAAGAAAAGTGGATTCTTTACTTGGTGAATTATCTCTGATTTTCTCTCATTTGTTGTCCATCTGAGTCTCAACTGTTTCCCATGGTGCTATGCCAGGAAAGGGGGAATTGAGGCTGGGAATGGAGTGGGTAGATAGGTAAATATATCTGATGTCTCCGTTTTTTTGTTTTTTTTGTTTTTTCACAAGTCTAGATAGTTTTGTAATCTGTGCTTCTGCTCTGCTACATTAGCAATCAAACTGTTTCTGCCTATGAATATAGAGAGAGCTACTGTACTTCACACATGGGACCAACTTTTTCAGTGGTCCATAGGAAGTACATCCGTAATATATGGAGTGCAGTTGGTCCACTGACATCAAGACTGTTCTCATTCTTATTCAGTTTCATGGAACGGAGTTTATGATGAGGATAGAAAAAGACAAGGTACCTTGCAGCTGTGCTTTGAAGTGAGCTACTGTACTAAAGGCAAGCTGGATTATTTTAGGACACTGTAAGATAAAACTGGAAGTCAGACTGAAGCAGTGGGATTGTTTTTGGAGAGTAGCAGGAATAGGAGCAGAAGTACTTTGCTCGTGCATCTTACTGGGGAGTGAGGCAAAGTAAGTCACTGTGAGCAGTGCCCTGATATTTAAGACTAAAATTATAATCATAATACATCTTATGTTTTTGGTGTTCAGAATTCATCAGGTCATGCATTAGGGTTTTTGTATGTGTAACATGTTTGTGGCAACCATTAATAATTAACAAGAATATAGCGATCCAAATAGTTGGTAAACTGAGGACAGGAATATCTTTAAAGAATGCTGTAGATTTTCTGTGACATTTAGCCCCACATTAAAAAGTATTTATGTTTTATTGTATTTTACAATGCTTCCAAATAGAATGTCTTTAATTCATAAATGCCAATAAATATGTCATCTTTGTTTTATGTAACTGTCGGTTGCAGGGTATCGAGGAAAACAGTTTTTTTGTCAATGATTTATTTACTCTATCATCAGAAAATATGTATTGAGGCCATTTTTATTACTTATTTGTTTATTTTCAGTTTATGTCTTCTGACTCTTAAGCCTAGAAGGAAGAAAAAATAGTGAGAAGATACTTTGCTTTCAGTTTCCATTAGTACAGATTCTTCTCTCATGAACATTTGGTGGGTCTGGGAGCTTCTTAATAAAGTCTGGGTAATTTAGTTTTCAGTTTAAATTCTCAACTGGCAATTGGCCGAAAGGACACGTGTCTGAAGACTTGAGCATCCAAATGCCATTTTTGTGATTGGCTACTATCTGCTTGACATAGGCGGGCCCTATCAAGAAAGTCTAAAGGAATGACTAGTCATCGAAGAGAAGTCAAAGGGTAAGAAATTTTCATTTTAACTATAATATGTTTATGTAAAATCACCATAGTTTTACTTTCTCGTTTACGTTTTCAAATAGGAATATAACTGATATATCTTAACTTTTGCTTATCTTAATGATTAAAACATGAATAATAAAAATCAATGATTTCATGGAATTAGAATAGATTATATTGGTAATTACAATATTAATATCAACTTGTTTATATCAGTTATACTTGAGTGACAGGGTGATTCAGGTGGTATATGAGATAATCAGATCATCAATTTTAAGTTTTTATTTTTGTCATATTTATCTTTCAAAAACAGTTATGTAAAGATCAGATTTTATTAGGACTAGATTGTGCTATAGTAATCTGACAGATTGGTTTAGTTCTGTTTTAAGCACAAGTATTCTTTATCGTTGAACAATTATTATTTCTTCTTGCTGTCATGAAGCTTCTTGTTTTTTAATTTCTGTTACAAATAGTCATCCCATTGGGATGGGAGGAATTGGCTTTGGATATGATAAAATTATACCCAAGAATGCAGTAAGCCTTTTAAAAACATAGATTTAAAATTCATTGCCATAATAGATTAACAAGAAAACATAAGCAAACACTAAAAACTGTGCTGAGCTAAAGATGCAAAAAAAAAAAAAAAACCCAAACCCAGAGAAAATACTAGAACTGAAAACACTGTATAATACCAGACGATTTAATTAATGCAGTCAAGTACCTCTACCAGCCTCCAGTGTTTTTCCCACAGTGCAGTAGTGATCCTTAATGCTTAAGTCATTCGGCTATATTTTTCACCAGATTCAGGTCATTTTAGTATTTTGTGTACCCACATGTCAATAAATTCTCTTTTCTAAAAAAGTTTCCCTTTCTCAACTTTTTTTTCCCCTTAACCTTTGTAGAGGTTGTTACAGTATCTTTTTCATAGGAGATAACAGCCTCCAGCTATTTAGCAATGGAAGTTGGCTAGCTTTCCCCAGACTTGATAGCTTTTCTGATGAATTACTGTCTCAGAGTGTTCAGCAAACTAGCGGATGGTGTCTACTAACTATTCCGTTCTCAAACTTAAGTGACAACTTGTGCTTTTATCAGAGAATGTTACCACATCAAAATTGGTTAAGCTCGATCAAGTTCTAGTACTTGTCAGATCTTAATGGGAGCGTGGGTGTTCGGAATACTTACATAGGAGGGCATTTCAGGTGATGATAGTGTCAGGGGTAGCAAGAAAGAGATAAGCAAATGGTACAAATCCCTCAATTTTGTAAGTTCAGATACTTCTATAGAGTATTTAAAAACAGTTTGAGTTCAGAATTCTGTGGAGTGAATTTCCAGTATTTGCTATACTACATGCTTAAATTTCTTAAGAATGAGCATGAAGACCTTGTCGTAGCATTGTTCTAGTTTTACCCTATAGATGACAGTATGTTTTAAAATAAAGGCTTTTTTAGTTTTTAAGGCACTAAGCCCTCTGCTCTGTAGGGTATTAGAGTAGTTTTAGTAGAGTAGCAGCTTAAGAATTCAGCTACTAAAATTGCATTTGGATGGTTTTTTGAGGTTTTTTTGGTTTGGTTTGGTTTTTGGTGAATGTGCTTGGGGTCAGTTTATCTAAGTTTTCTTAAACTTTTTAAAATTATAAGTTATAATGTATTCAGCTAACTTTTTCTTTTGTGGTAGACAGCATTTTTTTGTACATTAAGAAAATTGCAAACTCACTGTGCTGCAAGAAGTTAAGGCCCTGGGCTTCAGTTCAAGTCAGAAAGATGCAAAAATAATTATTACAAACTTATTCTATAACATGCGTATCCAGGAAATTCTAGATACAGAAACTGAATATTCAGTTATTAATGATTTGTAGGACAGACAATCAAACAAAAAGACTTTAGGATGTATAAAAAAGAAACTCATTCTTAGAATAGATTTATTAGCTCTTTGAACCTCTGAAATACAGGTTGTACTTCTTCAGGTGGGATGAGTTCTTCCCAGTGGCTGGTCTCTTAGATATATTAAATCCCAAGATCATTTTATCCAGCCCAGAACTTTGACAGATGTGATGCTTATACCATCTTCTCCTAGTACAATATGCAAGTCATGTTAAAAGTCAAATAAGTGTAAATCCAATGTTCAAATGCTTTAATCAAAATTAAACTCAGTTGTAAAATATTTCACATCAGCATATGAAATTTAATTTGCAGTGATTTCTGGATTTATTCTTTTCCAGATAGACCTGGAACAGAGCTATTAGACTAGCAAATAAGATAAGAAACACACTTTGGCTTCTCAACTTAAAGACCTGGGCAACTTCCTAGAACCCTCCTTCCTTCTCCCTACTGGGGCATTAGGGGGTGGGTTTATTCCAGCCCTCACACCAAATAGTCAGATGGAGCAAGGGTATATGTGACACATCAGTTTATGACATACACCAAAAAAAATTACTGTTGCATATATGCAACTCTTGATTCAGGTTTCTCCATATCCTCAGGCAGCAGCAAAAAAAAAAAAAAAGACAATTCCAGGCTGGCCCTTAGTAAAGATGTCCAAAACGTGAACATCCTGAAAATGTCAGTGTACTATGATTGTAAGTTCTGGGAGTCTTACTTTCAGAAGAAATAAGAATTTAAGAGCAATGATAAAAAAAAAATGGAAGAGTGAAAATAGAGATTGGGACCATGAAAAAGAAAAACCTCATATCTAACAAATTGTTTTTATGGTCTTACATGTTAGAATTGTGGGAAGGACAAGTATATATGACTATGAATAACTGCCTAAGCTGGGTAATCACGAAGGAGGAAAAACTTTTACTATAATGCACAAGTGAAATATATCTAAAGACATTTGTCTCCTATTAGGAAGCCTTTGTTTATGGTAGGATCTTTATTGAATAAATTAAGAAGAGGTAGAAAACCAAACCTAGAAATTACCTAAAACCAATCTAAACAAAACATAGAACAGCCTTGTATTTCTGGGTTACCTAATGAAAATATCAAATTTAATTTTCCTATGCAATGATAATGCCCATTTTGACATACAGATTGCATGACCTTCAGTAAAATTGCTAGATTCTTTTGGTAGGCTTCCTCAAGATTGTTATTCTGAAGGGACTCACAGGCGTACGTGTTTGGGGATTATTTGAGTCTGCATCTTTTGAAAAATTAGTGAAACTACTAACGAAAGCAGTCCTGTGTTGCTCATGAAAAGTGAATATGTGTTAGCAAAAAGGTTGCATGTGACTGAGTGTGAGTGAATAAGAACAAAGTAGCATGGGAATCTTGAAGAGGAACAGATGAGTGATAGAGTTTTTAAAAATCTAGTGTTTTTATTAAAAAGAAACTTTAAAAAGAAAATATCCTGAAACTAATGCCTAAGATTTTACACCCAGCAAAATGATAGAACCTGCTTAATGAAAAATCTTAGTCATTCACTCATTAAAATGCCTCATGTGAAGATACGTTAAGTCAGCTGTCTTTAGTTAAATGAAAAAAGGCCAAGATTCCACCAGTAGCTTAGGTCTTTCTTTAGTTTGTCACTGAAATGACATCCAGACCAGACAGACTGGTAAATAGCTCTTGGGAAGGTACTGGATTTCTCATCCCTACTTCGTTTGCCCCAAATTAGGGAACACTGTAGAATTAGTTGGAAGGCATAGTCCTCCAAAGTTTCGGTTAGCTTTTAAATGTATATCTTAGCTGCCTAATAACAGGCAAAACACCGAAGCATGGAAAAAACTTGTCTTGCATATTTATCAGGATTGTACCATTCTTATAAATGAAGTAAGGGAAAAGTATTGATTATAAAGCATCACTGTCTTCCCGAATTTCAACAAGGCTGTATTTGAGTGGGAATAGAAAGATGCCCCATTAGTGATAGAAAATTGTATATACAGAATGTTGGATTTTGTGAGTTGCTGGAAAAGCTTGGATTTGCATATAAACCGATTCATACTGACTCATTACAAGCCATTCTCTTTCAGAGTACCAGTGCATTTTTATGCATTAGTTAATTTACACCCCTTTTCCACAAACCAACCACATAAAGACATGTTGTCAAACATGCCTTTATAACCATTCTCCCATATACCATATCCTATCCTCTCTTATTCAAAAATGAAAAGATCAGGATCATTATTCAATTTTTTTTAAGCACTTGCATAAATTTTGCTCTTTGGGGCTCTTTAGGAACTTGCGAACATGTATACAAACAAAACAAAGCTATATTGAAAATTATTTGTATAAATAGTTAATACAATATTCAGATTTATGCAGCTTAATAGAAAATATGTAGTAAAAAACAAATTTTTAAACAATGCCCCTTAACTGGTGATTACATCTTTAGGAACTTAAAAATCAATAATAAAATCCATGAACATTGTTTAGGCCTGAGACTGTAGCATTTCTAGTGGCTTAATACTTCAAGGTCCCAATATCTTAAGTCATTCTCTGAATCTGCAGGTGTTAGGGTCACTTCAAAATTTCCCCTAGTCAAAGCCCACTCCAGGCCACGAAAATAAGACTCGCCCTACCTTGTGAGAGAAGAAGCTAGAGAGATTTTTCTCCTTTGATTTGTACCCAGGGCAGGTCAACACACTTGTGGACAAACTAATCCATTTCAAGTTAGGAGAAAGACATTTAGTTGCAATAAAGTTCTGTCTATTCCTAATACTGTACACAGAATAGAAATGGTCCCTTTCCAAAGTCTGTGCTAACATCTTTTGTAGCTTGTAGCCAGTAAACGTGGCAACAGAAGGTGTTCCAAGAGATCAGAAGAGGTGAATAAGTGATTTTGGAATATTCTAGTCAAGATTCTCAATAAGATGAGAGGCTTTGCCAGTGCCTGTGGTCTGTATAAGCAAACCAGAGTCAGTTCTCAAACCTGAACAGATTAGCAGTTTTAGCATAGAAGGAAAATATAATATGAAAAAAGATCAGTAGAGAGAGATTTCTAGTAGTGCGCAGGAGAAAGGACAGGAAGAAAGATTGGAAGCAATATATAGGGTCTCCCCTAAACTGGAAGAAGAGAGGGATACACAGAGATAGAGGCTGGCTTAAGAAATAGACTTTACCAAAGCCTCTGTGTGACCATTAGCCCTAGTAAAAACAAGCAGACACTTTTAGGGGAAATTTCCAGGGTATACTTGAAAAGGAAAATAGTTTTTACTTGAGATCAGGAAGTGTGACACCTGAAGGAAATGATCTGGTAATGTTCAGGGTTTGTGATATGCTTTATCTCCCTGATGAAGGCACTTATAAACTGTAGTGAAAGCTGTTCTCCTTGCTGAAGGAGAAAATTAAGGGTTTGAAGAATGCCTCTCTGTGTTCCAGTTTATCAGGATGAAGAGTTACTGAACAGATGGGATGAAATAATCCATGAAGAGGAAGCCAGGGAGAAACTCTGAACCATGTGGTCCTATACAACAGGTATGAGTCCTTTCCCATAGAGGATAAATATAGGTTCGTGAAGAAGCAACACGTGACATCTCACAGAACAATGAAGCATACCCACAGGCACTAGTAGATGCAAGGAAATCCTAATCTTGGTCCAGGTGGAAGAACTGTGTCCTTGTGGTTGGTGACCTCATGTTGAGAGGTATGGCTGCAACTGAATGTAGACAGGGTTCCCTGGAAAGGGCTGTCTTTTCCTGGAGTGGGAATCCAAGATAAAACAGAGCCTGAGAGGACTGACCAGTGTCCACCTCTGCTTAGCCAAATGGAAACAAATTATCCCAGCAGCAAAAAACCTAGCAGTATTGAAAGCCTTATCCAGTCTAACAAGCATTTCCTTGGTGTCTGTTATGTGCTGGGGGCTACGGATACACATGAAATGAAAAATAGCCTCTGCCCTCAAGGAACTTATATCTCCCTGGGAGAGAAAAGAAGGGACTAGAAAGAGAGGTACAGTTTCATCTCTACTTATGGTGGCTTAGAAGTTCTGTTTCTGTAAGAAAAAAGAAGGATGGGAGAATGTACAACTGAATACAGAGAGGGTGTTTAAGGGCAGATTTTGGTTTTCTTGACATCACTTAAGATACCAGTCCTGGCAGGACACAAATCTGTCTCTCTCACAAAGACTGAGAAAGGCATGTTTGGAAGGTGACTTGCTGATCTAATCAAGAGGGCTTTAAAACTGAAATTTGAGGGTGAGCAAGAAAAATGTCTAGACACAACCTGTAAAAATCTAGGGATGAAGAGAGAAAGAGAGAGCATGGAAAAATAATTAACAAGCATTTATTAAGTACTTACTATGTGTCAGGTGCTGGGAATACAAAGAAAAATGAAAAAGTCCCTGATCTCAAGAAGCTTACATTTTATGGTGGGAGACAACAGGAGCATAAGTATATACCATGGTAATGGTAATGGGAGGGGGTGTGTGGCATGTAGGGGAGTGTCATGGAAGACCTTGTGTGGCACTCGAACTGAGCTTTTTAAGGAAACTGTACAAAGGTCCAAAACTCTGGGAGAAGGAGAGTCACAGTGTGAGAAAGAGCAAGGAGGATAGTTTAGCTTCCATGGCATATATAAAGGGGAATATAAGGCTGGAAAGATAGATGGATCAGAATTGTGAAGGTAGCCTAGCAACATTGTATGGTCAAGGAGAGGCATCTCCACTTGGAGATCAGTGAAATGGAGAGTGGAAGCACAGTGGAGAACATTTGTGAGGGACTAAGAGGAGAGAGCAAGGAGGGATGCACTGGTGGCAAATGTGTGTGCAGAGCCTGAAGGGAAGACAGGATGCAAAGGACAGACCTGTGGTGGTATTGGAGGCAGGCCTTGGAGAAAAGATGCTGAAGGGCCTTCTCATCTACCAAGAACTTTTGTTTTCACTTTCACTTCACTTCACTTTATCCCGATCACGTCATGTCTTTTCTCTGAACTTTCTGAAATCTGCTTTATTTTAGCAGGAAAGAAAGCCCAGGTCCATGAGATTACATGTGTCAGTGAATACAGATCAAGAAAGATAGGGAATTTTGAAACCCACTATTCTGCCAGGATACCTACAAATTATCATGAGGTGGGAGATAAAGACAAATGCAAAAGCTAGGAGAGAATAACTTCAAAAGAATGACAAGAACCTATAAGATACAGTTGTTACAAAAGCTAAATCCCAAAATGATCAGAGAAAAAATTAAGAATGCTAAGAATAATGAACTCTTTTAGTTATTTAGAACAGTGTTGGGCTAACATTTGGAGGATGGCATAATGCTAAAAGGTGGCAGAGAGAACAAAGCTTCTCAGCTTCTCTGGCTTCCATCTTCTCTGAGTAATCTTTAAACTAGAAAGCTTAGATCCTAGTATAGAAAAATTAAGTGAAGAAGCGCTTAAACAGCTAGGTGCTCATTTAGGTTCAGTCTTATGGGGGCAAGAGAGATTTTCTGAAAGAATCTGCAGATCCAGTTGTAGAACTCTCTTAGTAATTTTGAAGAGACATGGCATGTGGAAGAGAGGTGCCAGAAAGAGAAAATTTGCAAATATTGTTCTGTTCAGAGTAGGTCAACCAGGATGATGAGAAAGTGCCATGCAAAAAAGGAAGTACATTGGCATTGGAGTTAAAAGACCAGAGTTTGAATCCTGGTTGTGCATTTTGCTTCCTGTGTGATTCTGAGCAAGTCATTAGTTGTCCTCCTGTGAAGACGTTTGCAGTATTTGAAACCACTGCCATAGCGGGACTAGGTGAAGGAAGCGGCAGTGTTTAGCCTGCAAAGGAGAGGATGGAGAACTGAGACAAAGATAACCTTCCTGTCTCCTAAGATAAGTTTCCTTTCCTGTTTACTGGACTTGTTCAGAGAGAGGCTAGAAAATCATCTCTGAGGGATGTTGTAGAGGGAATCGATTCTTAGCTGAAGTAGAACATAAGCATACATGACCTCTGTAGTCCTTTTCACCTTGAAAAATTAGGAGACATTATATGATTTAATCAATCAACAATTATGGGAGTCACTATTCTGCTTTCTTTTGTAGTCTACTTTTATTCAGTTTCTTCTCCTTATAAATAGTTTTTAACCATTTTAAGGTGGTCACATAATGCAAAATTCTGTCTTTATCATAGAAGATGAAAAAGTCAGTGTATTTGATAGTTTTCATGGTTTAATTTGCACATTGAAATATATGTAAGAATAAGTAGGATTTGTTTAATTTTCTTGGGAAGACATGTAAAGTGATTTTTAGATAAAAAATTTAGCTACCTGTAATTTTTAGGAAATAAAAAAATAAGAGTAACACTAAGGGTACCTTTTCTAAAAATGTATTGTAAAGACTTATGTATATGGAAGTTTCACAATTTGAACTACAAATCTTTTCTTGAAAGGTAAATTAATAACCACTTTAGGTAGAAAGCTTATTTTAATTTGATCATCCAATGAGATTTTTTTCCACCAAAAATCTACATTAAAGTATTATGTACAATATAGAATTTCTTCCTTCCCTACTGGTAATATATCAGAATCCTTTAGATTAGAATTAGAAGAGGAAAAAGAAGAATTCTTGCAGTCTTGGAACTAAGCAGCTATATGGCCTTGACAAAATTAGCAGGTTGGACTCAATGACCTCATAAGATCCTTTCCTGCTGTAAAAATTCTGTGGTTGTACATATTGTAAACATTAGAGAACTATATAAATGTGTTGATGACAATTTTATTTCTTCCCCAGCCCTAGTTTGCCTAAATTTAGCCTTTTTTTCTTCTTTAGAGTTTAGACTATAAGATATATGCCAAAAGGGTTGGAGTTGCAGAACAAAGCCTTCATGGAATGCTCCTCCTACCTGCTTTAAAAAGAAAACTGGAGTTTGACATGAAAGTACATATTCTATATTCCCAACTGAGATTACATGGTTAATTATAGTATATACCATTACTCACTGTTTTTACTTTTACCTCACATTTTAGAATGAAAAAAATGTATTTTAAAGTAATTCCTTTTGATTAGCAATGCAGTCTTCTTTGGGAAATTTGTAACTTCTCTCACTTTCACAAAATAGACTGCTAAAGACCGAAAGAGATTGAAAAAGACAGAACTGCTCTAGGAGGATTATATTAGGATGCACAAAAAATGCTAAAATCAAGAGAAGGCCACACCAGTAGTGACAATTCATCCCAGCTTTGCTAATGAATATAACTTTATCCTGTGTTGTACTCTACATAAAAATGATCAGAATGAAGATACCAGCTAGTAAGTTTATAGCAGTCTTTTTGGAAGGCATTTGGAAGCATATTAAAAGCTCTAATTTTTCTTGTCAAAACATATATGAACTCCTTCTGTCCCCCTGTTGAGGGGTTTGGGAATCTAAGTCTAGCAGATTCCATGATTCATTAGATTATTTAGCAGCTGTTTCTTTCCTCCCTGCCATCTCATACTCCTACCATAGAGGAGAAGAGTAGTAAATAACATTTAGGTACCTGATCCTGTCAGTCACTCAGACCTTTAAGATTTTGCCAGGAATTCTGCCCCAATGTTATTGTATTCTAAAGACAAGCAATATTTAGAATTTTTTTAAGGAAAAGTATGGTATGAATCTAAAAGCTATTGTTGACTATCAGGTTCAGTGTTTTGAATGACTAATTGAAACAGAGCATGTTGTTATATTCCTAAATTAGGAACACAAAATTTTACTGATGCAAAAAGAGAGAATCTTTATTAGAGTTAAACATATAACAGAAGATGTAAGACCATGAAAATTCATGATTAGATTCAGAAGTTAGAAGAACATTATAATATGTTGAATTTAAAAAAGACAATTTGGGAGCAAGTTTAATTTTTAAAGTTAATAAATGTTTTATAAAAAGGAGAACTTAATAGTGAAGTATATGAAAAACTAAAAGGCATTGATAGATGCTATAATTAAAATGTTGGAAAATCTTTTTTCCCTTGTAAGAATTATTTGTTATAGTGTGAAAGTTATAAATCAAAGAGTAAATATAACTGTGCTAAAAAGAGAGTAGTAGTAGTAGTAGTAGTAGTAGTAGTAGTAGTAGTAGTAGTAGTAGTAGTAAAAATTGCATATATTAAAAATGGTGTACAGTTGATAGGGCAGTTTGGCTACCTAAAGACAAAATTATCATACTCACAGTTAATATTTATTGGCTCTCCCCTCCCCCTGCCCTGATACATGCCGGGGCCTAGAGTACACTAAAAATTGAAATGTCTGTGATATAGTGCTGTCGTATAGTATATAGGAGGGGTTAGTCATCTATTTCTGAAGTAGAGTGTTAAGGGGCTGTTTGTCAAGAGAGAGGGTTACAGATCATTTCAAATAGACAAGGAAAGATGCCTGAAAGTCTATCTCCCCTTCCAAAAACTCTCTTATTCATACCATCAATTAAACATTGATAATGGGTTAATGAGTTTCTCTTTTCAAATGATTTAAGCCTGTCAGTCAGTCTCACCTTGACACAAATTAACAACATCGATTTCTTCCTGAAACTTAGCTGAATGTATGCAGTCTTACTGTCAGTCATTAAGCATTTTTTAAGCTGCCACTATATGCCAGGCACAGGATGCAAGAAGAGTCAGATATCAATCCCTGCCCTCAAGGAGCTCACAATGTAACGGAGAAGTTTTAGTTAGAGAGCGAAAGTGAATTGAGCAGTCTGAATAAACTTGTATACATTTTTGAACAAGCTAAAGGGCAGCATAAGGGCACTGGAGAATAAGGAAGATGTACCAGAAACTGGAAAGGTGAAGGAAAAAATAGAAGCTGTTAAGGTAGCGTAGAACTTTTTAGTTGGACAGTAGGGGTAGAAGCTCAGATTTGGAAGGAACTTCAGGGTCATCTAGTGACCATGCAAGATGTGAATGCTAGGACAGGAAGTAGGCAGTTTCTTGATCGTCAGCTGCTTATTGAAGGAGGTCTGGATACGTCACCAGCTCCATACTTCTGCCTTCAAACCCTGTTATTTCCATCCTAACCTTCCAGGGAAGTGTGATATGTTTGTTGATGTGAAAAGCAACGCAACACTTAAGTGATTCGTATATTCTGTGCATAGCACGGCCTGTAGAACACATGCCACAGCATGCTGAGCCCTGGACGTGTCATGGAATTCTATTGTAGTGGTCAGGCAGAGCTCAGTTTAGTACATGCAAATGATACCCTAGAAGTCTGAAAGCATGAAAGTGCGTCCCACAATGCTTCACTTCATATTTTGACATGAATAAGACCACTAAGGGGCATCGACCTTAGGGGGAATTCATATTAGTGGGGTGTACAAAATTAAGACTTTAGGCCCAACCTCAAAAAAATCTTTTCGTGTTGAATTGACTGAGAGTACAGTATAGATGAACATGCAGTTAAGCCGTACATAATAGGGGAGAGTACACTTGGTCTCATAGAGTTTGTGAGTTTATCTCTCAGCTTAAGTCACCAGAAGCTTTGTAGGAAGATATGGAAGGACATCTTCAAAGGAGGGATATGGCTGATGAGGTAGGATTAGATAAAGGGAGTATGTTTCTAAAAGTGAACCTGGTAGGCAGTAACATTTCTTTTTGTTGCCTTTCTGTGGATTTCTGGTAAACGTTCTTGATCATTTTGCTTTTATATTGTGAATATAAGCAAAAAGATATAACAAATTGGTAACATAATTGACGTAATTGGGGATAACTTCACATTCTCTATGTTGAATCATATAACCTTATTGTAATTTGTTGGAGAGACCATTAGACTAGGCTTTGCAAGGTCCAGTCTGACTCTGTTGTTTACTAGTTCTATGACCTTAAAAAAGTCACTTAACTCAGTTTCCTTATATGTAAAATAAAGATAATACTTCACCTACTTAGAGAATTTTATGAGTAATAAATGGGGTAATGGATGTGAAAGCACTAAATGTCTATACAGAATGTAAGGGTATGGTAATATTATTAGCTATTGATGATTTTAATAGAAAAAAGATAATGCAAAAAAATGAGCTTAATAATAGCCATCTAAGTAATAGAAGTCATTGTAAATGTTGACAATATTTAAATGTTACAGATGTTTAAGCAAAAAAGGTGTACATGTTTAGTCAGTATTTGCTGAATTGAAATGTTTGGAAATTTGTACCTTTTGAGAATCATGAGAAATGGAGTCATCTACACATGAGTGACACATGAGTGATATAAAATTCATTAGTGATTTGGGAGGGGAGAGGGAGAGGAGCAAATGCCAAAAAAGGAATCAGCAATGAGTATTTTTTTTAGATCCCCTGTTAATCAGTTTGCCAGTTTTAGGTGACTAAAGGGAAAGAAATTAAGTGTTAGTACCATTAATGTAATAATGATCTTTACAGATCCAATGTATGATGACAGTAAAAACTCTGGATCAAGACTAGTTTGTGAGTTTTATTTTTTCTCTCCTCCTAGTAAAAACTTGGCAAAGGGCCAACTATATATGAAGAAACAGTTCCATCCCCTGTTCAGTTCTGCCAAGAGAGTGCTGTTATGATACTATTGACCAGAGCAGATACTCCTTCCCCCTCTGTTCAACAAGCTTATTCTCTCACCTGGAGGTTCCATGGGCCTATTATGTGGGTTACCATCTAATAGGGTCCCATTTAGCAGACTACACTTTCTGCTTTGTCCACCTCTCCTCTTCAAAAAGTTATTTCTAAAGATCAGGAATTGTTTGCAAAGAAAGGAATCATTAGGAAATTGGTGAATTGTGCTTTGAACTTCTGTTATCTAAGCTAATGTTTTAAAGCTTTAAGATTTTCTGTTCTGATCAGAAGTGTTAACGAAAGGAAATATTTGAACTTGGACCTCTGATATGAAATGTAAGACTTCAAAAATTTAATCACACTTGGTGAAATGTAAACAGTTTTCATTCAGCTTGGCCATATAATCAAGGTATAACATCTCTTTTAAAAATTAGCTTTGGTTTGAATTATAAATAGAAATATAATTTACACATTTACTAGTTGCTTTCTTATTGTTTCTGTTGGCCATTCATAAATGGTAGCTTACTAACATTAAGAGAAAACCCTTCTTCAGTGCCTAGTTTGCTAACAGGAAGTAGCTTTATTAATTTTATTAAATTTTATTTATTTTATTTTGATGGTTCAGAACAATGATTTTTTTCTAATGAAGGTAATCCTATACCAAAACATTGAAACCCTTCCACATTTTTAAGTTGGCCCAGACAACTTAGTGGCTAGCTGCCAGGTGATAAAGCCTCCTCCATTTACCTAGACTACACTGTTGGCCACAAAGTCTTTCCAGCTAAGAAAGACCCAGCAGAACTTGTGTTTTTGGCACAGGTATTCTGGGTCCCTGGACCTCAGTCTGACTTCCAACCAAGAGGAGGTATTAGAGTAGGACTTCAGGGGAGAATGAAATATTTTACATTAATGTATTATTTTTAGTCCTTAACAGTGACCTTTTTGTCTTCAGTTAAAATACTATCTCTTATTATTATTGTTAAAAGCAAGTTTATATTTGGCTCGAAAAGTCCCTTTTAAATATGATTGATTCAAAAAAGAAAAGCTAAAAGTTGCCCAGTTTAATGAATTTGTTCTGTAACGATTATGTCTATCATCCACCCATCTCCTCCTTTGACATGAAAAGACATTATTCAGTCAATTTGGCATTTTCAAAGAGCTTCCTATGTGCCAGAATTGTACTAGGTGCAGTAAATGAAAACCATAAGCACATTCACTCAATAAATAGTTATTGTATCTACTGTGTTTAAGACAAATCAACACAACCGTGTTGTTCTTCCTCTCCCCTTTCCCTCCCCCAGTACTTGGGAGGAAGCTAGATTGTATAGTGGATAGAGTGCTGGACCTGAGTCAGGGAGAGCTGAGTTTAAATCTTATTTCAGATACCTGTTAGCTCTGTGACCCTGGGCAAGTTACTTAACTGCTCTGTACCTCAGTTTCCTCATTTTAAAGTGGGGATGATAATAATAGCACCTGTCTTTAAGGGCGAATTGTTGTGAAGATAAAATGAGATAATATTTGTAAAGAGCTTTGCAAACTTTAAAGCACAATAGAAAATTAGCTATTATTATTATTAGTGTTATTAATATTTGGCTTGTTTGTATTTGAATAATTTACTGATGTAAGACCACCTTACATATAGGTGTTTTTTTGTATTTGCTAAAGTAAATTTACTTTCTAACAGTTGAACTAGTTTGCCATGTTATCAAAATGAAGTTTAAAAAAATTAGTTTGATATTCAATACTGTATTAATCTGTCTCACACTTTTTTGCCTATCTTAAAAGTATTATGTTTAATGATATGATGTAGGTACAATTTGTGACTTATTGGCTTTTTATTCCCAACCTTTATTTTCTTCTGTTTTGAAAAGTCATAGTTTTCTTGTGTTGTTTATAGTATATTTATCTCAGATGTTTTGAGGTTTGTGTTTTGAGTTGTGTTGGCATTGTATCATGTAGGGTGGTTATATTTTTATAAAATACTTGTTTGTTTCATCAAATATCTCTGCATGGGATTCCAGTAATGTAGACTATCCAGCCCCTCACAGTGACTACTTCCCCTGGCAGTAAGGGATGGTGCATCCTTTTGAAAGAAGACGTGGAAGCTTAGATCTAGTTGGCAAGAAGTTGACCTGCAGGTGACTGCTCCTTGTTCTTTTGCTCCCAGCACAGCTTGCTGTGCTTTTGCCATTTGCCATTTATTAGGCAAGTACTTGGATTAGTATTTTGGAAGAGAGCTCCCTCGGGCCCTTTCCAGTTTTTCCAGTCTCTACTGCTTTTGAATGAATTTGCCTTGGTCATGTGGATTTTGAGTTAATTCAGGTGTGACCATTTGTCAGCCCGAACCTCAGTTGTTCCTTCCCATTTCTCAGCCCTTCATCTGCTGTTTTAGTTGCATGCTAGAAATTGCACTCATCTGAAGTACATAGGCTTAATGTGGGAAGGAGGAAAGGTAGCTGTCTAGGAAATGTCAGCAGTTGTTATTAGAGCCAGCCTCTTCAAAGACTAAATTTTACAAGCCAGAACCCTGATCTCACACTAGATAAGCCACGGCTCCTATGTAATCTCTTACTCTTCTCTCCTCCCTCAGGAAAATCCTAAACTATCACCACAAGAAGATCAAAAAGATGTCTCTCCTGCACCAAGAAAGATCTGAAGATCTTTTTCAGTGTTGTTGGAGGTGTGGGGCGTAAGAGCTTGATCTGTTGGTGCCCGTCCACCTTGTTCTCTAAAGGTAAGCCGTGTACATTATATGCACACTCCCAGGTCCATGCCCTGGCATGTGACTGGCAGTAGAATGTGCCATAGCCAGCTTCTGACCGTCAGACTAAACCCCCTCACCAGAGATTGGTGGATGCCTGCCGCTGTGAACAGTAGGTCACAGACCGCATTCTTCTGCAGACCCTTTTCATTTGTGCAGAAGAAACATTCCTTGTTGACACTTCAACACAATCTTTATTCTAGAAATTTGTGATTTTTTTTCCCCTTCAAAATAATAAAAAAGACATTTTTGCAAAAACTTCCCTTTCTCTTGCAACTGGTTCTAAATTAGAACTGACAGCTTATTATAGTTTTTCTCTTATGGAGGTCCCTTCTCAGATTCTTGACATTTGAGTTTAAAAATTTGAGTTATCAAAATGTTCTCTGAAAAGTCAGCTGTTAAAGCCATTTAATTAACTTTAATTAACTTAAATGCACTAAATCATCATGGGCATTTCTGAAAATGTTTTCTTCTTAAAATTTGCCCTGGAAAGGATCATAACCTGATGGAAAGATGTTTTTAAATGTCTCAGAAGGATTCAGAGGCAGCCCTTCAGGTCATTTGTAGCCTCTTGGAAGCTTCAGAAGAGTCTCAAGGCTCACGCTCCTTCAGGCTTGGAAAGGCTATGGTAAAGTGATTTCTCAGGTAGGATCCAGACTTAAGTAGAGTTATTCAAACTTAGAATCTCCTTTTCTTGCTACTAAACAGTCTGCAGATGGAAGGGGTAATAGCTAAATAAGTACACTGAAGATGCTGATTGAGCAGGGATAAAATTGCTGAAGACTGATAAGGTGCAGTGATGGTGCTGCCAATGATATCAGCAGGAAACTTCTTGCTTTTCTCTTATGCATTCTGCTGGGCACTCTCAAAGTGATCTGTTCTCAGTGAAGTAGTATCACTTATAGCCGCTTCTCTCCACCCCAGAGCAAAGCTGCAGATTGAACTTGAGGATTTTTTTTAAAGACTAGAAATGGGTCCGAATGAATCAGTTAAGAACTGCTTTGGCTGCCAGTAAGGATGACTGAACAACAACCACTCTTTGGCAGATTTTTTTCTGTTTTACCAGCATATCCTTCAGGACATGGCAGATCTGAAGATGAGGGTAGCGTCATTGTTTAATTTTGAGTCTCATTCCCTTTGTTGGCCCAAAGTTCTGAACAAGAAGGCAATATCAGAAGCTTGAATTCTGTGTGGATTTTGGTATCTTCTGCAAATTCCTTTCTTGATGGCACTGCATCATTGGTGGAGTTTTCTGAGTTTCCCTTCCAGGCACCTGGTCTGTGTATTCTCTGTACTGCCCCAGGCTTTGGACTAGCTGACTAATAGTATTTCTCTACTCCACGGATCTTCCATTTCATCCTTATCCTCCCTCCATCATTGCACACGCTTCTTTGTGCCGCTGCTATCCTCTGATCCAGTAGCTGGTCTTCAGCAGTTGCTTTGGCCAAAAAGTTTATCACCTTGTGGCCAAGCTATTTGGTGAAGAGTTTCTCTTTACTAATATTATTTGGCAGTAATGTTAACATAAATATACATACTTTTATGGAAAAAATTTCTAGAAGCAATGAAATTCTTGCTGTTAGGAGAATAAAATCTAGCTTGCTATTAGATTACAGCAACTTTTGAAGGAGAAAAATTCAAGTAAAATTTAGATAAGCATGGAAGCTGACAGTTTAGTGGTAAAGATTTGAGCAGTTTGGGCATAATTTTAAAGAATGAATGTTAATTTTTCTAGAAGAAAATGTTTTGGAATAAAACCAAGAACCTACTAGAGTTTATCATTTTTTGTTATTAAAATAACCAAATTTGAGCTAGTGTATTTGGACTCGTCTTACCTTTATGCCTCATTTGTTCTTGTAAACTGATTTCCCATGAGACATTTTCAATTAATTCTTCAGTTTTAGTGATCACTGGTTTTGAATCACTTTTTAGAACATTTATTCCTTTTTCCAAAAGATGCTGCCTATTAATGTTCTGATTTAAAAGGTCAGTCATACAGTATTCCATTTGGATAAAAAATAATATGTGTATTTAAAATAGGAATAAGCAAAATCTTGCCTTCAATGTCCAGAAACTCCACATCCCCCACACCCCCAATAATGTTTTGTTTTACTGTTAACATTGTTTTTGGTAACTTTCATAGAATCATTTAATACTTCAATTCACATCCATTAGCACAGACCCTGAGCTTTATCAATTTTGATTTCCGGTGGTGACTGAGTACTTTTATTGACAAATAGAATCTATGGAGGTATTTGTTCTTTTATGTATACTAGTATTTGTTTCTTCTTTGTAAGCATTTAAAGGAGACTTATCAAAGATGAAAAATTCTTGATTTGCCTCACCAACCTAATTAGTTGCTCCATATTTTTTAATCTTCATAGTCAAACCTTTAAGTCAAGTCAAGTCAAACCTTTTAAAGCTAGCCTTGCTAGAAAGTCTATTTTCTTGGTATGATAGAAGTCATTTGAATATCTTAAATGAAATTAAACACACATAATTATAAATGGAAATGAATTTCTCTAGGAACCTTTTTACATATACAGAATTAACACTGAGACTGAATAAGAGAGGCCAGTGACCTCATCAGTACATAAGCTGTTCAGTGGAACACCTCCCCACCAGCAGCTATGGAATTAGAATCATATGTTCCTTGAACAGTGAATGGATGAAACACATATTGTTTACTTTAAAGAAGGAAGCATGAGATATTCTCAACCTACCCCTCTCCTTAGGACACTTAGAGATATGGAGCCCAGCTCTAGCAGTGCCAAGCAAGATGTAGGAGCCTTGAAATGGGAGTCATTAGACAGGCTGCCCAGAAGTGTGTAGAACAGAATAGCAAAATCTCTGCTAGTTTGTGCAACTTTAAGAACGCTTGGTGAAACTACTGGTACCCTGTGTTGCAAAGGCAGGAACTTCTTGGTTCCTTGTTTTCTTCAGTTCTGTGAGGTTTTAAGAGAGGGAGGGAAGGGAAGGAGCTTCCCCCACCCCACCCCCTTCTCCTCAAGCCCCTGGGCATCCCATCTGAATAGAGCTTTCATGGCCAAATCTTACTTCTTGTTTTTCTGTTTTAGATCTGGCTAATTTATTCCTTTAATCTGCAGGATTTGTGAAATGCTTGTAAGAGTCAAATCATTTATGATTAAGTTTGTGAAATGTACATTGATCCAGTACAACTTGGTATACAAAAAGTATTCAGTACTAGTACTTGATTTGATGGATTTCCCGAAAGGTTTGGCTGAAACAGTTGAGACTGAGATATTTTAAGATACTGACATATCAGTGGTTACCATACAGATACCAAGCAACATTTGAATTGTCAGACATTTGGTTCCTTTAAAAAAATTTAAGATGGCAGTGGTATAGTTCTCTGATGGTACAGTTCTGTGATGCTACAATAAGAACAACTTTCCCCTGCTTTACACCTTTGTAGGTAAGTATAATCATGTCCATTGTGAATATTCACAAATCTTGATTCAGTGTCTACTGTCATGGCCTAGTTAAGAGGGACGTTGTAAAGCAAGGTTATTTTGGAGCTAGCCAGTTCTCATGTCAGCCTTACCGCTCATTTCCACGAGTAGCTCTTACAGCCACTGTCATCCATTCTTGTTTTTAATCTCTTACAAAATGTTTACCCCATTTGAGGATGGAAAGCAACCTCTTAGTAGTGTGGATTAAATACCCTTACCTTCTAGAGAAGAGATGACAAATCATAATACTTGTTATCTGAAGGCAGTAATTACACTGACACACACACACACACACACACACACACACACACAGCACACACACATTTAAGGGAATATTGGCCTTTTCTAATAGCAATCAGCCACAGTTTCTTCATCACCAGCAGGCAGCCATATGCAGCATATTTATCAGTGGCAGGGTAGGCAGTTTAATAGTTTAAAGTGTTTAGAGTTATGTTTAGAGTTAGAAACCCACTCACACACAGGAGGATGGACCCAGAGGTATGGGTGTGTCTAGAATTAATTGCACTTGCTTCAGAGAACAGGAATTGCAGGGAAGCTCCCCTCTGTTATTGAACGGGGAACAGAAAACACAGAAAATTCCAAGGGCAAACTGATTTCTTCAGTGACAAACCAGTACAAAAGATCTACCTTTCCTCATGCTAAAAAGAAACTTTTTTTTTAAGGTGACTGTCCTTGCAAACTCTGAATATCTGCTACCTGCGTTAATGGCTGAAACAATTCACTAGAGTTAGTTACTTTCAGAGAAAATCTGGGGTAAAATATTTGCAAAAATGTGAGTAATTAGCTTATATAAATGAGTCTATCTTTTCTTGGTTAGTGGCTTCAACAAGAAAGAACAGTGAGCAAGCTGATGAAAACTGTTTTACTCTTCTCTAATCTCAGGTCTCATTATAAATACATACATACATGTATATATCCATACATATGTGTGTGTGTGTGTGTGTGTGTGTGTGTGTGTGTGTGTGTGTGTAATTGCGGGGCAGTCAGTTAAGTGACTTGCCCAGGGCCACACAGCTAGAAAGTGTTAAGTGTCTGAGGCTAGATTTGAACTCAGATCCTCCTGACTCTAGGCTGGTGCTCTTTCCTCTGTGCCACCTAGCTGCCCCTCATTATATTTTTAGATAAATATTTATGCCCTGAAAAAGAACCTGCCACATTGGAAAACTTGATTGATAGCGTGAAATGCAGGATGGGTCATAATTCAACTATATTTGTGAAATGCAGATCCATGTTTATTTAATTATGGCTGAATTCTTCACTTATATTATTAACTTTGAGGATAAAAGTTTAAATAGAAACAGTTAATAAAGTTGCCTGATTGTTCTTCTCTCCTGTGGATGTTTACCAGGTTTCGCTTGCTGTGACCTTGTACCTTTCTTTGGCATAAATGACCAGGAATAAAAATTATCTCCAACTATAAGAAGGACTTTTAATTCAAGCTATGGATTATGGATAAAATGGGTTATTCTATTTAACTTCCCCTTTATGTTCTGTCTAGTTTTGCATATTCTAGCACCAAGTTGCTTCTGAAAACAAAACAAAACAAAAAAAACAACTCTGTAATAGTATGTAAAAAACGTACTATTTGAAAATACTTCATGAATTTTGAATGAGTACTTTAACAAACATTATTCTGTGCATCATTGTGATCTCTTAAAGATTCTAATCACCTAGTTTAAAAACTTTGTGCTAGGCAGTGTTCCTTATCAAGATGACTAATAGCTATTAGGGCATTCTTTGTCCTTGTAAAAATATGCCTTAATAGGGGCAGCTAGGTGGCGCAGTGGATAGAGCACCGGCCCTGAAGTCAGGAGGACCTGCGTTCAAATCTGGCATCAACCAAACACTTGACACTTACTAGCCGTGTGACCCTGGGCAAGTCACTTAACCCCCAATTGCCTAAAAGCTATATAAATATATATATATATATATATGTGTGTGTGTGTGTGTGTATACATATATATATATATATATATATATATATATATATATATATATATATATATATGCACCTTAATAGTACCAATTTATTTTGGAATTGAAGAATGTCAATAGAAATCACTAAATAATATATTTTGGTCTTGAAATAAAAGTATACTCTTAGCAAAGATCTCTGTAATACTTAAAATTGCTTAATACTCTCATTTTTTATGAAACCAACTCATTACTTTTTTTCTTTTGGAGGTGGCTCAATTTCTACTATTTAAGTTTGATAGAATTAAAGATGAAGTACAAACACCAGAAAGTTCAAGTTAAAGTGAATATAGGAAACATAGCAACTCGTTGAAGCCTATTTTTTTGTCTTGGTCCAAGTTAGCTTTTTGACTCTATTTGATATAAAACCATATGATAAAGAACATTAGCTAAGCTGGCAAGTGGGTATATTAACCTTCTCATGTAAGAGCTACCAGAGGGTGCCTCTTTGGTCCTCAATGTCATACCAGTAGATGAGGCAGATATTTGTAGTGTGGCAGATACCATGCTAGCCCTATGCCCCTCTCAGACTTGGGGTAGAAGAGTGCCTGGCCTTGGCAGCTCGCCAAGGGCTTCTTCCCACCAGCTCCCGTGCTAACAGTAGGCATCACCCTTGGTTTTCCTCCTCTCCACAGTCAGGCAAGGCCTCAGATCGTAGAAGTCTGTGCCCTCTATGAGCTGTGTCTATAGAGTTGGAGACTCAAGTATTCACACCTACTGTGTATGTTTAAAAAGCAGTCGTATGAACAGAGGTTGGTATTGGTCAGTGAGCGATTTATGAAGTCCGCTGTGTTCCAGGTATTGTGCTTAGTGCTGTCAATACAGAACCAATACTGAACTAGCACCTGTGTATGTGCACATGTACGTAGATGCTGTCTACTTTGGAAGAGTTCAGTATGTATGTGCATCATTCATGTGGATGTATGTACACAAAAGGATGCAAGGCTATTTGGGGGAGAGACACACTAGCAGCTGTGGGCAATCAGGAAAGGCTTTGGGCTAGAATAAGCCAAGGCTTCTATGAGGTGGAAGTAAGGGACAAGTGCCCCCTAAGCCAGGGGGGACACCCAGGACGAGGGCAGAGTGCCATCTGTGAAGAACAACAAGAAGGCAGATATGGCTGGATCACAGAGAGGGTGAACTAGAGTAATGTGGAATAAGGCTGGAAGGGTAAGTTAGAGTCAGTGATAGACACTTGTAAGTCATAGAGCATATTAATAACTTTTTTCTAATTTGCTTTTAGGTTTTTTTGGTGGGAAATGAAACGCCTTGTTTTTTCTTCTCTTAGATGTTTAGATCAGAATCTTCTACTGAGAGGATATGTGATTTCATTGGTGCTTCATTGATCTTGGCAACAGTGTGAATCACTATTCACCTATGCCTCTCTTATCTTGTCCATATCTTCCTATTAATTCTCCACCCACTGGGCTACAATCCTTCCTCTAGATCCTTTGTCATTCCATGGGTACCAGTGTAGCATGGGACCTGTCTGTATGTAACTTAATCCTGAAGTTTAATCGATAATTTTCTGTTCTGCATTGACTTGAGTTGAGCCACCAGAGATAGGATTGGGTATGGATAGTTTTCTGTTGTTAACTAAATGCAAAATTACTGCACTTTAAGAATTTCAAAAATTCCATACCTCAGGAAAAAAAAGGAATATCAGATGAAAATGCTGAAACGTTGTAGTTGTGCACAATTGCCTCTTGTTAGTATTATGTTGAATAAGCTTACTAAACAAATGTAACCAGAAGAAATGGAAACTGAGGGGTTGCATCTGTATTGTAAAGCAGTTTCAAATTCACACTGGAAGAATTAAGAATTTTGAAGAGGAATTCAGTACAAATTCATTGGGAAAACAGGTCGTTGATTATAAAAGTCCTACTTAGTTAATAACAGCTTTCCTTTAGGTTTGTTTTAGGTCATATAAGTCTTGAGTGAATAGTGTGTTGTTGTTCAGTCATCTTCAGTCACACCTGATTCTGTGACCCCATCTGGGGTTTTCTTGGCAGAGATACTGGAGTGGTCTGCTGTTTCTTTCTCAAGCTCATTTTACAGATGAGGAAACGGAGGCAAACAAGATGAAGTGACTTGCCCAGGGTCACATAGCTAATAAGTGTCTTAAGCCAGATTTGAACTCAGGAAGATAAATCTTCCTGACTCCAGGCCTGGCACTCTATCCACAATGCCACCTCGCTGTTCATAAGTTTACCAAGATTTAAAAGAATTTGAGTTGAATGTACACTCCTCCCCAAATCTGTTCATATTCTACAAAATAATTCATACAGTATTAACAGGGAGCTTTCATTGCAAAATTTTTGACTAAAACTTTTTTTTAAGTGAGCTAATTTTAGATTTTCAGCATATAATTCAAGACCTTGTCTTCCTAAATGAAAAACAAAGCCAATAATGCTGTAGGTATAGGGAGCATAGAGATAAGAGAATGTAAAGGCTGAAATGGTGATGTGTGAAGATGTATCGATCACCTCACTTTCTGGCAGTCCTCTTCTCCCTAATTACTTTCTGTTTCCATTTCCTCTCACATACAATAGTAATCCTGCTTCTGAGTGTATGTATCCTATCCCTTACATGTTCTCAAACAAAGGGTCCCTGCCTTTGAAGAACTTAAAATATAATTGAGGAGATATATAGCATATGCACATTAAATAGTACAAAGTAATATATAATTTACAGTACAAGGAAGTTCTACGAATTCAGAAGGAAAGAGAGATCACTGTAGGCTAGTGACAAAAATCTGAGTCATGAAAAAGTAGGATTTGAGGAAGGCCTTGAAAGATCTGTGGAATTTGGCTAGGTGTTCCAAGCAAGGAGAACATCCTGAGAACAATCTCAGAAGCAAGATTAATTCTGCATAGGAGAGAAAATGAGAAGACTGGCTTGACTGAAATAGATGGTGTGAATTAGGACGACGAGAGAGATGAGGTTGGTTGTGGGGGGGGCGGGGAAGTTTAGATGTTATCCTTTATGTAATGGAGCACTATGTCAGGGAAGTAACATGAGGAGATTGGCCTTTTAGGAAGATTATTTGGCATCGATACTCAGAGTGGATTAGAGGGGAGAAAGGTTAGAAAATATTTTCCTTGGTTGGGCAAAAACCCTAGTTTTCTTAAGAAAATTCTGTTTAAGAGTCTTGTTTTCATTTTGTTTTCTCTTTATATGCTCTTTCCTATAAAGGCTCAAAGTTTTATACTAATATTCATTTATCAAATTATATATTAATTTTATAAAAAAAATTAGTCATCAGTATTAAAGTTTTATGTAATATGTTGAATATCTTTCCTTTTGTTCAGAGACCTTGAAACTGTTTGTAATTCAATTAAGCTCTTACTGTGTACAAAGCACTCTTCTAAGGTTGGGGATAGGAGACAGCTCCTGCCCTTAAAGTGTTTCCATTTTATTGGGGTATATACAACATATACACAGATCAGTGAGGACAAGTTGGAGAGAGAGTAATCATTAACAAATAGTAGGGAGAGCGGGTCAGGGAAGTTTAGACAGTTACTCATCCTGTACATTTTTTAGACATTGAAATTAGGGTAAATTTCATTTTAAGTCAAATAGATTTAAAATAGTAATCAGCAAGATTCAGAGTAGCCACTTAATGAATGCTTGTTGGATTTTTTTCCTACAGTATATAAAAACAGCTTAACATAGAAATACAAGGCCTTACGGCCAGGATAAAACAGCCCTTTTACTGTTAAATGTAATATGAATTATTTAATGAATTATTTTATAGAATATTCTATTTACAATGTTTCTTTTGTTAATGTTGCCTACATATCCTTGAGTTCATTTTCAGATGTATGCTTTTCTTTTTTTTTTACTTTGAATATTAATTTATTTTTAGTTTCCAATATTCACTTCCATAAGCTTTTGAGTTTTAAATTTTCTCCTCCTCCCTTCCCACCTCCCTCCCCAAGATGGCGTGCGATCTGATATAGGCTCTACATATGCATTCCTATTAAACATATTTTCACGTTAGTCATGTTGTAAAGAAGAATTAGAACCAATAGGAAGAACCATAAGAAAAAAGAAACAAAACAGAAGGAAAAAAAAGAGCAAATATAGTATGCTTCAATTTGCATTCAAACTCCATGGTTCTTTCTCTGGAACTGGATAGCATTTTCCATCATGAGACTTTTGGAAATGTCTTAGATCCTTGCATTGCTGAGAAGAACTAAGTCTGTCAAAGTTAGTCATCGCACAACATGGCTATTACTGTGTACAGTGTTCTCCTGATTCTGCTCATTTTACTCACATCAGTCCATAAAAGTCTTTCCAGGTTTTTCTGAAGTCCACTTGCTCATCATTTCTTATAGCACAATAGTATTCCATTACATTCATATACCACAACTTATTCAGCCATTCCACAATTCCAGAATGGTTGGATCAGTTCACAACTCCACCAACAATGCATTAGTGTTCCAATTTTCCCACATCTTCTCCAACATTTATCATTTTCCTGTTTTGTCATGTCAGCTCAAAGTTGTTTTGATTTGCGTTTCTCTAATCTGTAGTGGTTTAGGGCATTTTTCATATGCAGATAGATGCTTTTCTCCCCCAAATCTTCTACCTTCTTAACTTAATACTTCTCGTACACATTTGTACAAGAAGAAAAAGCATAGTCTGGTCATGTTATCTCTCACTTCTATTTTCAGTTTTAACAAATTGGAAGAAGTAATTTTGAGAAATATAGACTCATCTGCACTGACTTCAGCTAGATGAAACTCTCTTCTCATTAGGGTCTTTGTAAGGGCCAGGCCTGATCCAGACTAAAACAAACCCTCTTCCGGTTTGATGTTAGAACGAGATGAGATACTTGTTCATTCAGCCATGAACAACCTGAGGTTTACATAGCACAGAAAGGATATTCTACAAAAGCACTCTAGCACTTAGCTTGGGTCAGCTTACCTCAGTATTGAAACATGCTTACCACCATAGGGAAACATGTCTGGTCACTGAGACAGTGTCTAGTGACTTCTCCAATCCTGGGATATCCACCAAGTCTAAGGGCCCTTTTCCTTCCCTTAGGTGACCAGAAAGCGAAGTCATTATGGCCAGAGACCACCAGGAATTTATATCTCCAGCCTGAGCCCCCTGGGCCATCAGATTCCCAAGATACCTTCAGTCCCCTGTCAGGGAAAAATTAGCTTAACTCATATTGATAGACATTAGAATCATCGTAACAAATAATACAAATAACAACAGTGCAGTGTGTCCCAAAAAGCCTTAGTGTCATTTTAAGTTAACTACACTAAGAAGTTTGTGATACGCAGTTGTCTCAAATATTCGGTAATGAATTCAGTAATGAAATATTCAGTAGTGAATACTGAATATTCATTATAATGTTTAAATGGTACCAATCTGCAGATTCATATCTTTTTTAATAAAATTATTGTAAGTTGAATTAAACAATCTCAACGAGAGTGAATAATAGAATAAGCAAGCCAAATAAAGAGCAAAGCAAAAATTAAAACCATGAAACCTGAACTCTCTATGCTTTGTCACTTTGCAGTGTTATATGTCTTCGCAAGGCACAGGTACCGATCAGCTAGCTCGATGAACTGCCCCTCAAAGTGCATCGCATCATCAGAACAATTCTAGTCTGTCCTCTGATGATGGCCATAGAAAGTTTTATTGCTATTTCCCCCCAAACATAGTCAATTTGTATATTCTTATTCTTTCTTTACTTTGTCTCAATTTCACATATCTTAAGGTATTTCTTTATATTTCTTTTCATTTTATGACATAATCATTTTTGTACGGTTACATATGTGACCATATAACATTACTCAACTTGTTCGGACATTCCTCAGTCATTAAAAATGTCGTGGTTTTTTCTGGATATTTTTACATTTTGCAAAAACAGTCCTTTATCTGCACAAAAACAAAAAAAAATTTATTTCCCCAATGCATAGCCTCAGTAAGATTTTCTTACTTAAAAAGCCTTGAAAAAAAGACCTTGAAAAAATGTGTTTATGGAAGTTGCTCATGGTGTTCCACAATCTGGAGATTTATTGTCCTTTAGATATCAGAGAATATTGATTTTTAGGTAGAAATTCCCACAGTAAATTCTTAATAAATCTTTTTTTGAATTGAGTTGTCAAATCTCTTCTAATATTTCAGGAGAATGGAAATTGAGACATTGACTCCCATCAAATGAAGTGGGAAGGTAGTAGAATGTATTTCTCCCTGGGGTGTGAGTATCAAAAAGATCCCCTCCAACTCTGAGTGGGCATAGGATTTATAGAATCTTAATCACTTTCTTCCATCTGGGTCTCAGTAGAGTGGGCTTTCATAGCAAGTCTAATCTATTTTAATGCATTTTAAAATCTCTTCAGTACTTAATATGTTTTCATTATTTTACTCCTTCTTGACTTTCCTTTGTGTTTTCTAAGGATTTGTGATCAAAGAGACCAGCAAGTTAAGAGTCAGGAAATCTTAATTTGTTTCCTTGCTCTTATACTGACAGAATATTTCTAAGATGAATAAGAGTCCACCTTTTATATGTTTTAAAAAAAAACAAGATTTTAAAGAACATTTTATTTTCAGTTTTGTATATTGATCATGGTTGGATGTGGGGGTGTGTCTGTGAGGCTTGGGAGCACAGCAGCTGTTTATAGAAGGATCCCACTGCTCAGGAACTGCTGTACTCCTCAGACAGCTAGGTGGTCCTCTTATCTCCGAGGCTGCCCACTTTGGTGCCAGACAGTGTGGACATCCAATGAGACTTAGACCTATTGCAGCTTAGAATTCCCAAGCTCGAATGGTGAGAGATAGCCTGCACTAGGGTGATAGCTTTGTGAGTGGTAAAAAGGGAGACATGCTGCTGAGATGGGGAGGGGGGAAGAGAGAGGAAGGAATTACACAAATGAATTTATGTTAAATGGTATAAGTTGAAGATGGTTTGACCCCTGAGGCAGCTTGTAATGAAAAAAGTACTGGTTTTAGAGTCAGAGGTTCTGGGTTCAAATCAAGTTTGCACTTATTACATGGGTGACCTTGTACATATAATTCATTTTTCATCTCTGGACCTTGGTTTCATCATTTTAGCTCCAAATATTTAACAGATTGTCTTGCATAGAGGCTACCAACAATCACTTCGTAGTTATTTTGTGTGTATGTGTTTTTAATGGTATTATCTAAGAACAGATTTAGTACTAGAAGGGACCTTAGAGATCCTCTAGTCTAGTGGTTGCCAGATTTTTTGATCACATAAATTTATCAGTCAAAAATTTTTAAGCACCCCTCATTAATGTATATTTATTTATAAATTTCATGTATGTACTATTGCATTAAATATTTGTTTTAAATATGTAACAATAGAAAGATGGAATGAAGAAAAATAAATAATACTTGTAAATTTATGGTTTTTATTTATTAGTGGAAGGAAGGAAATGGGTGTTTTTAAGCCCTTTTTATGTGCCATACACTGCTCAGTACTAGGGATACAAATGTAAGCAAAAATATAGATAGTTTCTGCCATTGAGGAATTTACATCCTAATAAAAGAAGACAACATAAAGAAGGGAATTGGGGCGGGGGTGGCTAGTGGGGAGTGGGGAGTTATGATTTTGAAGTCCATAAGTGAGGGTCAGCTCCAGGAGGTGAATGAAGGCTGGCTGGCCTTAGACCTTCCACAAAATGGAAGCCCCCAACAGGAACTCATTGATGAGAAGTTACGTGACATGGATAGAGAACCAGTGGCAAAGCCAACAAGACCTGGGTTCAAGTGCAGCCTTTGACAATACTGTTTGCAAGACCTTGGACAAGTCATTTAACTCTTATTTTTCTAGACAATTCTCTAAATTTATAAATTGCACAGAAGGGATTAATCTGCATTGATAGAAGACACATCCTCATCTTGCAGTTTTCCTATACTTAGGAAATTACAACTCCATTTCCTATCCCTATCCTTGCCTATTTTTAACAAGACAAAAATACTTTTTTGTTCTTATTAAGTCACTAATAATTTATTGTCATACTTATTAATGTATTAATGTAATATTTTAGTGAAAGTAATGTGAATTGAATATCCATTTAAAAAAAAATTCCTCTATATGGCCTGGGTAGATAACAGTGGATTTTAAATAATTATTTGATCTAATTAACTGAATTAATCTGGTAATGTAGCTAGATGAGAAGACTAACTTATTTCAAAAATTAATGGATTCAATAAGAAGTCACTTATGTTTATTAAATAGGTTGGTGATATGGTCAGACCTACACTTCAGGAAAATCATTTTGACAGGTACATTGAGTATGGCTTGGAGGGCAGAGGTGCTTGAGGCAGGAAAGCTATTTATGAGATTTACAGTATCTAGGTGAGAGGTGATCATGGCCTGAACTAAGTGGTGTGTAAGTGAAGAAAAGGAGATACATACATACATACATACATACATATATACACCCACACCCACACACACATACTGTGTGTGTGGGTGTATGTGTGTGGGTGTGTGTGTGTATATACACACACACACCCACACACACTGATTGACTATATGGGGTGAGTGAAAGGGAACGAGTCCAGGTCACAAATCTGGGTGACTGGGGAAAATAGGGAAGTTAGAAAAAGAGAGAAGAGGTGTAGGAAGAAAGGTAATCTGAGGAGCTCTGAACCCGTCTCTACCGGCTCATCGTTTGTGACTCACTATCCCACTTAAAATGAAAAACAGAAGGAAAGGATCATTTCCTGAAGCACAGAGCCAGTGCACTGAGAGGCACCTGCCACAGCCACAAGGTGAGTGAAGGTGCAGGAGGAAGGTGTGTTGGGAAGGGGGATTTCTCCAGTGGTAACTATGCTGCTGCTGCTGTGGCTGCAGGGGAAGGGAGGGCTGGAGAGAGAGACAGATTGGGAGCTCTGATGGGAACCAGGCGGGAGAGTGTGGGAGTTTAGAGGAATAATCAATGAAGAGTATAGCAGGTAGGATTGTGTGAGAGCAACGTCCCTTATTCGATCTGCTGGTGAGTGCATCTTTCCTTTTTCCAGTCGGTCTGTTGCATTCCTTCTAGGGCTCACAGCCACGGCCCTCATGTTGGGGCCCACTGATCTAGTCTAATCTCATTTCTGCAACTGAGGAAACTGAGGCTGTGAGAGTTTGTGAGTTGCCTGATGACGAGCAGTAAATAGCAATAATGCTTCAATCCCGAGTTCTGTCTCTAAAACCAGTGTTCTTTTCCTCTGCATCTTGTTTCTACCCTATTTCAATGATAATTTTAAAAATACTCCCTTTAAATATGAAGAGACTAGTGTTCACTTTTTTAATACGATCTAATCTTTAGTTTGTAAGATAGTCATTGTAGTTGGTGATCATAATCTCTCTGAAAGTGTTTTCCTTTATGCAAATTTAGCGGCATTAATACAGTGTTTGTGTTCTTAACTCTGACCTCATTAGCACCAAGTGCAGACCAATGCAGCCAAACAGTTCTGTCTTCTCTGTTGATCTTTTTGAATTTCTTGGAGGGAAAAAAAAGACACTGGGTATTCAGTATACCATTATAGTTTGAGGTAAAGAGGCAGTGTTTCACTCATGTTTTCTTATGAAGTCCGTCCACCTCAGTAAATTTCAGTAGGATTTATTCAGAGTGCATATTGGGAGTTCATGCTGATATGAAAGGTCATTAGGCGCAAGGATATGTTTGAGTTTGTCTTGATTTGAAATTTCCTTTTAAGCATAATTTTGCCTTGTTTTTCACTGAAACCACCTATAAATGAAGTTAGAGCCTACTACGTGCTACGTGTTGTGCTTTTGCTTCTGCTGTCATTAAAATTAATATTTCTAGAAAACTTCCAGCAAGGGTATGACAAGGGGTGGGCAAAATACAGGAAGGACCATGGATTTATTGGTTTTCGGTTATTTGTAATTCGAAATCTTCCTCTCCCCCCCAAGAACCATGGAAATACTTTGATACATTGCATTCTTGTGGCACCTTTCCGTTTAGTATAGTCCTATAATATGTTGTGTTTTACTGACCTAAACATGTTGTTTTCATTGGTCTCCGTGGTCTGCCTTCACTCTCCCTTCTTGCTCCAAAAGCTACAAGATCTTAATCCCCTGCTTGGGTATTTCTATATGGTTTTTCCCCCTTTGAGAAGTGGTGGTCTTTACCATCCAGGGAGCTTCCCTGGGCTCTGTATCACTTTTCCCGTAGACACAGAATACCCCAGCTCCAAGTGATTGATTTGTAAAGTCTCAAACTATACTTCCTGCCTAAAAATATAATAAAGCTTATTTTTACTTTGTCACTCACTTTGTAATCTTTTTACTAGTGTAAATATGATTTTGCACAAAGTTGCATGTTAAATAGCTTTGGAATGTTCATCTCCGTCCAACACTCATCTTAAGCCTTCGTTACTGTTGTATTTGTAGATGTCTAGAATTTGTCCCTGGGCAAATAGCAAAGACATGCTGTGATAGCTTATAATTTGGCTCATCTTTCTACTAATTTTTCTTGGAGCAAAATGTGAAAACTCTTAGCACATATTTTGGTAGGCACAAAATGTTAATTATTTACCACATAGAGGGGGGATTTTGCTTTGTTTTTTTTTTTTTAACCTGTATTTAGAGTATCAAAGGGTGATTTCTCATTAGAGTATCTGATAACAAACCAGGTGAAGCTTATAAAACTGCTGATTGATCAACCTTACTGGAAATTGAACTGCTATTTATTTAAAATTTTATATAGGACAGCTTTTCATATGTTTTAATATTTTGTTTCCTTCAGAGAGGATTTGATGATCAAGTAGGAGATTGATGATTCCTTAAAACTAGTCCATTTTAAGGCATTTGTTAACCTACCCCGTGAGTAGAAGGTTTTACATAAATTGTTTTAACTAAAGTTTTGCTTGCTGCTTTTGTTACTATTCCTAGATGTTAAAATCTGGAATGCTGATACATGTTTTCAAGGGAGAGAATTTATGCATCTCCATTACTATGAAGTTCTGTGTAAAATTTGGAATAAGGTCAGTGTTGAATTATTTCATCAAGAAAATTTATTTTAATGTTAAAATTCTCTTTACCTCTATTTTCTTTCCATACCTTAAGAAATAATTTTAAATTGGTAGAACTTAAACTGGGTTGGTTTTTACATTTGCTCCAAATTTTATTATTTTGAATGACAAAATGTTTGTCATTTTGGCCTGTGAACATATATATACACACGAGTATTACAGATTTCAACCAAGAATTATTTATTCCTTAAATATGTTGATTCTCTTAAGACCCACAGTCCTCCAAAATGTCAATCTACAAATTACCAGAACGTTCTTAGTTCATTTACTGTAACAATACTGACGTATATCAATCTTAATATGAGAATCCTAGCTAGACTTTGAATATAATTGGATGGTAATTTATTATAACCCCCCTCTTTTTTTAACAGATGAGAAAAGTGGGATGTGGGAAGGCTAAAGAAATCATTATATGTAGAATTGGAAGACACTCTACACGTCATCTAATCTGTTATCCTTCAGAAAGATCATTTAAGTTGCAGAATCTGAATTTAAAAGACACCAACTCTAGTGCTCTGTAAACTGTGTCATGAAACCAAGATTTAACACATTTTACATCGAAAAGATGAAATCTTGTGTTACATCTAAAAATGCATAGAGTGCAGTGGAGCCTTGTAGCTTCAGACCAACATCAAAAAAGATGAGTCTGAAATAGTGGGAATTAAATCAATTACAGAATAACTATAAAGAAATAGGTGTATTATTTAGAAACACACACTGTGATGACTTATAGTGTTCCCACATAAAGGTCTGTCTATTAAAGTCCTGCTTAAATCAGTAGATACAAATAAGAGAAATTTGTAATTAGTACGTTACAAACGTGAGTTATTTTAAATGGATGCTTACAGAGTACTTGAAAAATTAGGTAAGTGCTAAATATTCCAATGGCAGTCTTATTTAGCTAGAAATATGCTTAGCAGATCCTTTTGTAGTTCAGAGGTAAACTTTAGTTCATTGTGAATTATGACAAGTTCGGAATTAGTGTGATGTAAATTTGAGATTTTAAATACATAAGTAACCATACATCGTTCCTCAGATGTCGAATATCTTTTAGATGAGCCTCATTGGCCGTGAGCCTCGTGGTTACCAGGATGAAAAGTTTTCATGCCCCCCTTCCCTATCATTACTTCAGCAGCAATGCATTAACAATGTGATAAGCAGAAGCTTGGTGTTACAAGTTGTATGTGGAATTTGTTGATTTTACTTGCTACCTAAGTTTTCAGTTGAACTTTTTTTTTAACAGATTCTAGGCCTGAATAGCATGATTAACTTAATTTTTTAGACAATATTAGACACAATGATCCACCACATCTGAAATTATAATAGTAATTTCTCCAAGCACTATTCAAGGAGCAAAGGTTTTCTTCTTCTGAGGGAAATGAGAAGAGCTTAAGGTGTTTTTTCCAATGACCTCAGTTGTGCTGAATTCCTAAGAAATTAGTCCAATAAGTTTGTGAAAAGTTATACAAAATGGGATACCCTCTTATATAGTTTCCTAAAAATAAGGTAGTGATAAGAATCAGAGATGCCTCGAGGTAATCGATTTGGCTTTGGTAATAAAGCCCAGGAGCACAGAAATGGAAAACCGCAATACTTGTGGCAGTGCTCGTAGCAAGGGACCTCCTCCAAAATTGGGTGACATGCCCTCAGTGAACCCCAGGCATGGATCGTTAAGAGCCTTACTGATGACCAGGACCTCTCCTCTTACTTCTTGTGACTAGGAGAAGGGGTAGAACAGATGAAGGAATGGGAAGTTAGACAGATGATTGTATTTTATTTCCTTAACTAAATTACCCCTTCAAAGAAATCTGGAATTCATTGAATTTGAAAATTATTAATGGCAGTTTTGTTGTCCTTCTACCAAAATTTTTACCATAATTATAGAACTGTATGTGTAAGGTACTCAATCACTCATTTTTGAAGTCTCCAAAACAATTCATAATGAGTTTAAGAAAAGGAATTCAACTATAATCCTTAAATGTAATTATCTGAAGTTCTTCTACAATAAATTTGTCATAAACAGTGGTCCAGGCATACTGAGAAATGTTTAAATGATTTTTCTTAAAATTTTTATGTAAAGCTAACACTTAGGTTCAGATAAATCCACCTAGAATGAGATGGCTCTATTAAATGTCTACATAACTATATTGAATCCTCTGGTACAGCAAGTAATGACCCAGCTGTTTAATCTTTTTGAATCTCTTTGATTAAATCACAGTGCTAGCTATTAGATATCACCACAGGGGACTGTGGTATAGTGGGTTCTTGTCATTGCAAAATTTGAGATTCTTAAGTAAAAGAACCACATCAAAGGCAAGCTATTGTTTAAACAGCAGGCTTGCCCATGGTAGAGATTTCTTTGCCATGAATGGAAATGAAGAATTCTGTGGTTCTGTACCAGTAATAGAAATATTTTTAATATGCCACTTTGCTGACTCTCACCAGCCAAATACCAGCAATTCTAGTGGGTACCTTTACCCTCTCAGAAAAGGCTGGTAAAACAGCCTTCATTCGGCAACATAGAACAAGTGTCATGAACCCAGCCTTGGCAAGGCATACTCTTGAAACATTCCCGTAGAATTCACCCGATACTCATCATTAAATCTTAGCATAGATTCTTACTATCTCTGTTCACAAATCTTGGAGATAACAGGTTTGTGTCTCTTATCTTTTCTTAATCAGATAGTTATGGGGAAGAGTGGTATGGTGAAGCAGACCATCATCTTCCTGTTGTGAGGAGAGTAAGGAAACTGATATACATACATCACCTGGGACTCCTCAGTGAGGTTGGTGCATGTGGGCCTGAGAAGGGTGCCTGGCTCACATGTGTATTTATGATTTGCCTTTTAGTTGTTTATCTGTTAGAACTTTTCCTTCAAAGGATGTACATCAGTATGAGTCTGATCTGCTGTGTCATTTTAGCCAGAAATGCAGAAGGCAAAGCTTACATTTTCTTCAGGATTTACTTAGTTTCAACTTGTTGTTTTAAAGTTTAAAGTAAAAACTCCAACTTGAGTAATGCTAGAAGATTTTAATACATATTTCTGTGATCCAAGTAATGTATCACACCCTTGTGGACAGTTTATCACATGTTAATTACGTGGGCCAAAATTGAGGGAGAGACATTACCTGAAAGGGCAACCCAAAAATGGGGCCTTCCTAAATGTTGTTTCAGATTTATTGCTGTAGACAACAGAGCATTTTAAAAGTTCGTTTTATATTTTCTAAAACATTTAACTTGGTTTTTAAGTGAATTATTGGTTACCTAGGTAACTTTAAATAATGCTTCAAAATTCTGTTTTATTTTTATCAGTTTTCTCCCTGGCTATTTCTGTCAAACCTAAACCAGCCACATGAAGAAGAAAAAAAAACTTCGTTCTGTTTTTTCCCTTCAAAAAAGCCTATAAATGAGTATATTAAAGAACTAATAAAATCACATTTCCTCTAAGGAAATAATTGAGATGGTTTTGATGATAAAGTTGATGGTTATGAACATCTCGTAGACAAATATCATTTGGAAGTTGCTATGTAGAATTGACAGTTTATATGCGACTTTCTTGTGGATGGTTTTTGTGCCTTAAGTTCTATTGACAAGAAAATTTACATAACAGATTAAGGCAAACTGCCTTATTTTTAAAAATAACATGTTTAAGTAAATTAATGTTGTCTGAGTTCCCTTCTAACTTAGATCCTATGATTCTATGACTCATTAAGCAAAATGGAACCTAAATTTTGAGAAATGTGTTTATGCATATCAAAGTATTTCCTCAAGAATTATCTGCATACTGTAAAAGAAAGGCTTTTGGCTCTTAATCTGTTTTTCCTTAAGTATTGCGATAATAATCATCTCAGTTTCCTTTATTTCACTTGTGAAAAGGTTTTTTTCCTATGTTAGTAAAAGGCTTAATAAAGGTTTTTCTTTATTTTTTTGTGTAGTTTCCACAAAAGATAATCTGGTTTATCATAAGTATTCCTGATAGATGAGAGACCATTTGTTCGTCCAGTAGGACAAGGTAGCAGAGTTCATATACTTTTATTGTGGCTGATTAAGTATCCTTAGTATATGATATGTTATTATCATTATATAGGATAACTGTTAACTGTGAGATAGATAGATAGATAGATAGATAGATAGATAGATAGATAGATAGATAGATAGACAGACAGACAGACAGACAGACAGATAGATAGATAGATAGACAGACAGATAGATGCAAAACACATATAAAACTGATACAAGGTAACTGATGACACTTGAGCAGCATCTGGAAGGAAATCAGGGATTCTACAGGAGATAGAAGGGAGAAAGAAGGGCATTCCAGGTGTGGGGGAGAGCCACTGCAAGGCAGAGAAATGCCCATAGCAGTGGCATGTGTGAGCAACAGCAAAAGGCCAATGTGGCAAGACTGAAATTCATGGAAGGCAGGAATATGTAACCAGGCTGGCAAGGTAGGATGGAGGCCAGTGTACCAGGAGCTTTGAATGTCTAGTAAAAAGAATTCCTATTGGATTTTAGAGGTGTGGGGTGGCAGAGAGCTGTCCTCTAAGAAAAGCATTTTAATTCATTCCTCAATTAGGTAATATCTAAGCAATGATCCGAATTATAGGACTTCCTAGAATTGCCCTACCTATGATCATACATATATTGCTGTAGCTGCATAAATAAAAAATAAACTACACTAGAGGCAGCGTGATGCCATAGAGAACTGACTTCAGAGTGAGGAACACCTGGGTTCACCTAACTCCCCTGATACATGACTCTGGCCATGTAAGTCATGTATCATCTTAGTGCCCCCAGGCATCTCCTAAGGTGCAGAGCTGATAGAAATTTGCACTGGTAAAGGACTTTCCTCAGTGGGAGTTCACTATGCCAATGTAGTCACAGGCCTTTTCCAAAGATGAACAGTTTACCTTAGGAGATACAAACTCATTAGCTTCCAGAATACTTTCTTACCCTTATACTACTTAGCAAAACTTAGGAGACAGTCAGTCAATCATGTGTCTCATGTGGGAAGAGAGAATGTGTGTATATATAAAATATTTCACCTTTTGACTATTTTGATTACTTAATCTACAGAAAAGTCATGTACACAATCAAGTCTCCTGTGATGATATTTCAGACTGAAGCGTCTTGATTCTGTCTATAAAACTTTTAATGCCATCACACAGAATTTTAAACACTTAAAAGAATTTTCCATTTAATTCTTAGAGACTATCACAAATCCCCTTCAATATCTTATGTAACCTTAAGAAATGTGGTTTTTGTTTTGGTTGATACTTTTTTTTGGAATCAGTATTCTGGTATTAAAATGATTTAGATGCAATATGTAATATATTGATTAAGCATAATTGATGTTATTTGAAGTTATTTCTAAGTACATTAATTTATAGAAATAGCAGTTTCTTAAGATTGCAGATGGTATTTTTTGAAGTTGTTTATATCGAATCATATAAAAGTGTTGGTTATATAAGCAAATTTCCTCTATATTTCATAAGGTAAATATTCAGTTAGCAATTCAGATTTCTGGAGTCTGGAGTTCAATTCAGCAACAACTAAGCATTTATTAAGTATCCATTTCATGGCAGGCACTTCACATACTGGGAAAAAACAGATCCTGTCCATAAGGAGCTTATGTTCTCTTATGGAAGTGGGTAGTAGGTAGTGAATAAGTGCACAGACAATTGCAAAATACATGCACAGTAAATGCAAAATTATTTCAGTGGAGGTAAGGAGAGAATGAACAACTGGAGGATCATGAAAGACTTTATTTAGATCATGAAAGATTGGCCAGCAGGCAAGAGGGCATTCCAAGACAAGGGGACAGCCTATTTAAAGTAAAATGTAGAAGGAATGTCATGTATGGAAACTTACCAGGGCAGAAGCTTGGCCCCATGCAATATCAAACTAATGCTACTTCAGGCTCTTAAACACAAGGTAGGTATGTTTAGAATCTACTTATAGCTATAGATGGGACAAACCTGAAAGTGTAGTATCACCTCCAATTTATTAAATATATTGAATGGTCAGACTTACCTGAATATTAGAATGCTTGACAAATGCAAGAAAGATTATACAAAACAAGAACCAGTGGGTAGACAGTTCAGAATGGGCAGCTTTTATTTCATTATTAGGAGATAGTTTGTAACATTTTGAGCTGTCTGAAAATAAATTGGGGCTTCTCAGGAGTGAATCACGTCACCTGTGGAGAACATGCTGCACAAGTTGAGTGACCCCTTGTTGGGCACTGTTATAAAGGACGCTTCTGTTTCTTTGAACTTATGCTGTATCAGTTAAGGTTTTGAGTTGCTTTCCTTTGTATACCTTCATGTGAATATCAACATTAGATTTTGCTTTCCGAGGTGATTTGACTCTGAGAAGTTAAATGTTTCTTCTAAAGGTATTTTCACAAAGCAGCCCACTAATCCTTTGGTAGAGTGTAACTAGTTTCCCTCTCATAGGGGATTGAATTTCTTTAGTAACTCAAAGAAATTAGACATGCTTTATTGATTTGATATATACTTTTGAGTAAGACCAAATAAATAGTTTGAAAGAGGAAGTAATAAAGGGAATTGTCGTATCATAGACTTCAAAACTGTCAAGAAAAAAAATTGAATTTGCTTTGAACAGGTTTCAAAATTACTTTGTTACATACAAATCAAAAATCATAAAGGCTTACAAAAGATAAACATCTTAGGAATAAAAAAAACCCAGCACCAACAAAGTACTTCAAATCTACTTGTTCTAAGTGTATGTAGTATTTAAATAGATTTTGAGTTCTGCTGGGGCCTCTTCTTTTGGTTGAAAAGGAAGAATGCTATATTCGTTCTTATAGCTAAAAATAATTTTAAGTTGAAAAGATGGATATAATTTTGCATCCTAAGAACATTTTGGAAGGAGGGTAGTGAATAAAAGTAAAATTAATTTCATGAAAGCTGACCTTGAGAAAGTTAACTTAGAGGCATAAGGAAGGAGTCAGTCAAAAAAAGTATACAAATCAGAGGATTCCAGGAGTATTCAATACATAGAATGGGAATCTTACCAGTAAGCCAGTTATATAACCTAACCTGAATTACCATGCCACCAAAAGTGAAAACTGAATCAAGAGAAAGTTAAATACTCACAGGCAAAGCAAGGAGATTCTTTTCTAAAAAGACACAATTATACAGTTGTCCTTGAATTTATCATTCAGAAAAGAATATATTTGCCCTTGTTCTGTAAGGATAGATGTTATTGACATGGCAGAAGCTCTTACCTTTTTTTGCAGACTTGAAAAAAAGGTAAGTTGTCTGAAATGAGCTGAACTATATATTTAGTGTTAAACTCCATTAAACCAGGATAGGAAAGATAAATGGTTTCAAATGATCAAACCCCTTCATCAGTTTTTGAAGCATCAGCATGTGGCCTTTTACGTTTATTTCCTCTGCAGTCTTACCATTTTTGCCCCCAGATGTCCTGGTACACAGGCCGTTCCCCAGATCCTGTAAAACACGTGCCCCATTTGTTTCTGATCCTGTAAGCCATCAGAATGCTGTGTGCCTTCAAATGTGTGAAAGTCTGTGAAGTGGAAGAGGGTTCGCCCTTGTTCTTGGCCCCAGACGGAACTGAGACTGGAATAGGCAGGGAAGGTTGAAGAGAAGCAGATTTAGGCTTTCTGTAAGAAAATGCTTCCTGGCATTTAGGGCTATCCGAAGGACTGGGTGATTGGAAGTGGGGAGCTGTCCCTTACGGGAATCTTCAAGCAAAGGTTTCCCACTTGTTGGAGATTTGTCAAAGGGATTTTTGTTAAAGTGTCCCTTTCAATTTTGAGATTCCATGTCTTCTGACTTGGGTACTTATTTGTAGGTAAACTTAGGTCTCTTCAATTTATTCAAGGAGATGTTACCTGAAAAATATCCCACTTGGAAAAAATGTGAACCACTCTTTGACATTAATTATGTAGTTATCTGTTATTGTCTAGTTGGCACATCCCCCTGGGCAGTCCATTCATTTCTCTGACAGTTTAAAGGGCTTGCAAGGATTCTTCCTTTGGATTTGAAAGTAATTCATATACAAATTTCAGGTTTTGTTATTCTACGTTAATACTTTTTCCTGTATAAAAAATTGGGGTCCAGTGATGAGTTTAATGCCTGTTTTCTTGAGGACCAGCCTAGCTAAGTCTGGAGAGATTCATCACTAGACTGGCGACGGGGTAAGTTTTTTGGCTGTGATAATGTTTGAATATCTACTTTTAAAAAAAAGTTGATGTATTTTGTTTTTAAATCAGTATACTTTCCAATATGGCCACATGGCAGAGAATAAAAAAAGACAGATTCAGCAAAGCTTACCAGTCAGCCAAGAAACACTTTGATTAAGCCCTTAAACTTCTTCACAGTCAGCTCCTTCCTACCTTCCCAGTCTTCTTGTATTTGCCTGAACTCTAGATCATGGAGGGGAAAAGACATAGGGGTCCCTCCCATGCCTAGAATGCCCTTCCTCCTCAATTCCACCTCTTAGTTCCCTTGGCTTCCTTCCATGCTTTGCTCAGATCCCTCTCACCTCTTTGAGCGGGCCTTTCTTGGTACTCCAGCAGTGTCTTCCCCAGATCACCTTCCATCCATTCCGTATATATCTTAAGTGTGTTGCAGTAGTTTTATGTTTAATTTCCTCTTTTCAAATGAGACCTCTATCAGGTCAGAAACTGTTTTTGCCTTTCTTTGAATCCCCAGGCACAGTGCCAGACACATAGTAAAAACAATTTTTGCTGACTGACTCCCAAGGACTGTGCTAACTGTGGGAACCAGAAAGCCCTCATCTCAAGGAGCGTGCATTCTAATGGGGGAGACAACACACCAATAACTATGTACATTCAAGATACATGCAGCGTAAATGAAAATTACTTTCTTTCAGAAGAAAGGGACGAGCAGGGGTGGGAAGGGGAGGGATCAGGACAGGTCTGTTACAGAAGGTGGCATTTGAGCTGAATCTTGAAGGAAGCCAGCAAAGTCGAGAGCTGGAGATAAGAAGGGAGAGCTTCAAGGTGTGGTGAGCAACAAGTGCGAAGACTAAGTAGAAATAGGGTCATGTGTGCAGAATAAGAAGTTGGCCAGTATAGCTGGATCCTAGAAGGGAGGGAATAGACAAAAGTAAAGTGTAGGAGGACTGGAAAGGGAGGAAAGAATTAGCTTGTGAAGAGACCTTAATGCCAAACAAAGGAGTATGTGTTTGTTTCTATGGGTAACAGACAGAGAGCCAGTACATCGACCATGTTCCGCTTCATATGCAGTGCTCCTCACCCATAGACGCCCCCCAACTCTACAGAGAGGGGAGAAAGAGATGCATTGTATCTCTTCTTGGAGACCAAATTTGGTCAATATGTCACAACGTTAAGTTTTGATTGTGTGTTGTTTTTATTTTTTCCATTTGCGTTGTAGCTATTGTGTATGTTGTTTTCCTTGCTCAGTTTGCTTCATTTTTTATCAGTCCAGAGGAGTACTGTCATTTTTCTCTGTGTTCATCATATTTACAGTGCAGTAGTTTTCCATTACGTTCATGCACCATAGTTTGTTTAGCCATCCCCCAGTTGACAGGCCTCTTTGTTTCCAGTTCTTCGCTAAAGAACTTTCTTGCTGCTATAAATATTTTGGTATATGGAGCCTTTCCTTTTATCCCTGACGTATTTGGGGTATATACCTGTCAGTGAGATCTCTAGAACAAAAGGTATGGACATTTTAGTCACTTTCTTAACACAGCTCCAAACCATCTATGAAGTTATTGAGATGTGCAATCTGCATTAATAAAGGAAACATCCACACATAGGACATTAGCAATCCTTGAAGTATTGAAGTACATTCTTGGGCAGGAGGCACTCCCAATGATGACGTCTGCTGGCTACTATGGCTTATCCTGTAAAGAACCATGCCATTAATTTGCTTATCTTTAGTCAAAGTCAGTAGTACTAGATCCTTTACTCAAGCACAATTGCTCTTATATAACTTGATAACCATTATAATTCATATTAGAGTCTTTATAGTAAAGCCACTTAATACAGTGGCTAGGATTCAGACTCTATGAAAGTGATTGTTCTTTCTGACAGCAGTTTTCATGAGTTGTTCTGATCTGTCCTCGAATTTGAAGAAAATAAGGCTTTGTGGCTCTGGTTTCTCACTCCTTAAAGGAACTTGCAGCCAGGATTTGGCTTCAGTAGATGGACTGTAAAAGTTGCTTTGAAAATTTGTCCCCCTGCAAGCCACCTGCCTGGAGATAAAATTGTTCCAATTTAACTAGACTGATTTTCAGAACATAGAGCCCACCACCAGAAAGCCTTTCAGGTTTCATAGAGCACCTGACAATAATCTCTCCATTGCTACATCCAGTGGCCTTTTCTCAGTCCTCATCCTTCTTGACCTCTTGGCAGCCTTTGACACTCTGGATCACTTTATTCTCCTGGATGCTCCTTCTCCAGGTTTTTGTCGTATTGCTTTCTTCTGGTTCTCTTCTAATTCTACTACTACCTGTCTGACCTCTCCTCAGTTTCCTTTGCTGGTTCTTCATCTAGGTCATGCCCACTGACCATGGTTGTCCCTCAAGGCTCTGTGTTGGGCCTTCTTCTCTTTTCCTGCTATACTGTTTACTCAATGAGCTCATTGGCTTCCATGGTTTCAATTATTATCTATAAATAGATGATTACAGATGTATTTGCCCAGCCCTAACCTCTCTCCAAATCTTCAGTCTCACATCTCCAATTGCCTATTGGACATCTTGCACTACATGTCCCATAGACATTCGAAACTCATTGTATCTAAAATTGAATTCATTAATCTCTCCACAAACCCTCAGTCATCCAGGCTCACAATCTAGTTGTCATCCTCAACTCTTCACACTCCCCATATCCAATCAGTTGCCAAATAGTGTTGCTTCTACCTTCACAACATCTCTCATATACATCTCTCTACTCTGACACTGGTACCACTCTGATTGTCACCCTGGTCAGTCACACCTGGACCATTACAATAGCCTTAGAATTGGTCTTTCTGCCTGAAGTCTCTCCCCATTCCAGTCTACTCTCCACTCAGCTGTCAAGTTGATTTTCCTAAAGCACAAGTCTGATGATGTCACTGCCTTTATTCCATAAATGCCAATGGCTTCCTATTGCCTCTGGTATCAAATATAAAATCCTCTGTTTGGATTTTAAAGCCCTTCATAATCTGTCCCATTCCTGCTTTTTCAGTCTTCTTATACCTTCCTTCCCATTTGTGATCCAGTGACCCTGGCCTGTTCCTTATGGAAAACACTCCATCTCCTGGCTCTGAGCATTCCCCATGGCCAAATTCTTTCCCTGTTCATCTCTATCTCTACCTTTCCCTGACTTCCATTAGGTCCCAGCTAAAACCCCACCTTGTACAAAAACCCTTCCCCAGTGCCTAACCTCTGAGATTACCCCCAGTTTATCCTATATATATCTTATTTGCACACAGTTGTTTTCATGTTGTCTCTGCCGTTAAACTATGAGCTCTTTGAAAGTAAGAGCTATGTTTTCCTTTCTTTGTATCACTTGCACTTAACACAGTGCCTGATACATAGCAGGCAATTAACAAATGTTTGTTGTTGACTTATTAACTTGTGTTCCCCTGGAATAGCTTTGGGAAACTCAAGATCACCTTGACACAGCTGAGATGGGGCATCTGAGTGGAACTTTGGTATAGAGGAGTGCTTTTTTTTTTTTTCATTTACCCAAGGAAGCTCTGCCTGAATATTGGACCACACTAGAGGGTACACCTATCAAACCAAAGCGCAAATGTCCTAAGGCAAGTTCAGGGAGGACAGAAACCTCCTGTGAATTAGAAAGATAAAAGATCCCTTGGGCTTGGCTTGCAGTAGAAATATAGACTGAGAAATGGTGTAACTGTAGATCCTCTGACCTTTACGGTTTTTAAGCAGAAAGTGTCTGGAAAGCTATGACCAGGGGAAGTCAGGCATGCTTAGCCACTTGACTTTTAGAGCCAACTCTCCTGTCCCTCCCACCAGATTCCAGAATTCCTTCCACCAAAGATGGATTGTTCACCAGTTTATCTGCATTAGACCACTTGAAAGTGGTCTAAGGACACTTCTTCATGTAAAAGCTATTTGAAATTCTGACCATTTTACTTAAGAGAATTTATTACTGAAGATTTCTTTCAGTAATTTGACTGCCAAACCTATACATTTTTTCACCCAGCAAGATTCAGAATTAGTCACATTTGTACTTACACATAGTAGTATTGTGACTCAGTATCACCTGAGCAGACCACAAACACAAATGATGACCTGGTCCCAGGTGGCTGGAATGAGTGTCTTTTGGTCTATTTCTGCAAAGGTTATTAGTTTCTTGATTTGAAGTATTTGCCATCTTCTCAAAGATAAGTTATTCTAAAACAAGTATGGCTTTCCATTCTGAGTTGTTGCATTTAAAAGGTTCAATTATAAATCACCCTGTTAAATCGTGAGCATATATAAATTATAAAAGTACGTGAATCCTATTTCAGATTAATATTATGTTTTGGATATGGACTAGCCAGTATTGTAGTTAGTAGTTGGCAGTTATCATGTACTGAAAATGAACTACCAATTTGCAGAGAACTGGAAAGTACTCAGACTGGTATTGAACATTGATTGATCTTTATTACTTCTTAAAGAACTTGAGGATTTTGCAGGGCCTCAGAGACATAATTATGAACATTTATTGCCATTGTTCTGGTCAGATATTTCTAGTTGCTTGTTATGGGATTTTGGGGGGAGGGAAAATATTTTGTTTTACTCAATTTAAGAAAAATATAACCTACTAAACATTATTTTCTTTAAAAGTATTGATGCTATATTTTTCCATTTTGCCTACTGTAAAACACACCCTAAATGCCTTAAGGAAATACTTTGGAATTCTGAAATGTGTAAAGACCTCCCCTAGTATGTGACTACTTTGACTAAAAGTTAATAGTTTTGATGATTCTAAATGAATTCTGTATTTCATACATCTTATAATTTGGAAACAAAAACACTTCTGAAAAATAGATGCATAAAGTATAGAAAGTTTTCTGCTGTAAATTTAAATCTTAGATTCAACTATATAAATATATTTGTACTGTTTGAACATGTAGCCACAAACCTGGTAATTAAAAATGAAACTTTTCTAGTAAGTATATTTGAAATTTCCCCCCACATATTGTGTTATTGGACTCTTCAGATTAGTATGTGGTAGCATAATGTTTAATTTTACATGAGTCATTCTGTATATTTTAAAAAAACGAATTCACTTTTTAGTAATAATATATAGGGGTGAATGTGGGCCTGTTATATTAATGCATCTATTTTTTCCTAACTGTCCCTTGATTCTCTTTGGATCTATTTTTTACTCCTCTCGGATGTCTTCATTTATATATACCTTTAATTCTTATTGTGGCTTCAGGAGTTGTAAATGAACATTTCCTTGATGGTATCCTCTTAACTTTTATGTAATAGTAAAAGACTTGAATATTACTCTAGTTTATTGTTGAAAGTTCACTCAGGGAATTTCTAACATAAATGAAACTACATAAACAAATTAGATTAGACTTAATCTATTTGACCACAAAGTACAGAACTAGCAATAGGAGATGGAAATTGCAAAAAAGAGAATATAGACTTGAAGAAATGGGGGGGCGGGGCAGATCTTAATGATTAGCACTAAGTGAAATGGACTATTATTCTCTTCTTTGAAGGTTTTCAGGCAAAAAGACCAGGGAACCACTTGTTAAGTTTATATTGTACTAACAAATTTTATTTGGTAATGGGGCTGACTGTGTGGCCTCTGCCGTCCCTTATAACTGAGTTTCTGTAATTTAGGGAAATTATTTTACTCACAAATAAAATTGGTTTCATACATTGAATTTTCCAGATTCTCTTAGCTGAATGTCTAAAATACAGAAAGTTAACAGTTTAACATCTAAGCTCAAAATTCCAAAGTTTGGAACAAATATAGCTATAGAAATGCAGTGTGGCTTATTGTTTTAATTTGGTTGCAAATCTGTTTTTATCTTCAAAAACAAGGATGATACTTTTAGGAAAAAATAGGTACTTTAAGAAGCCAAAATATTTCACAGATGATTTATAACATAATTGCAGTGATTTAAGTCAGGAGGCCACCTAACCTCCATCTTACCAACTTAGAAAAGTGAATGAATGACTTGTTCAAAAAAAACCCATAGAGCCATTGGTTGAGCTGCTGACTTGGTTCCATTGCCCTATTCACTGGTTGGTTGGCCAGTCGGACAGTTGGTTGGTTAGTTGGTTCCCTGCTACCACCCCACTGGTCATTCTTGGAATTAGATTACTTCTCTCCAAACATTCTGTGTTCCAGCCAAACTAGTTTGATAGCTGTTCCCTGAACTTAACCTTGAATTTCCCATCTTCTTGACATCGCTCAGGTTCATCTCCATACCGACTCTTATCTGGTAGCATTGTTAGCTTTCTCTAAGGCTTAGCTCAGGAGCTACCTCTTAAAGGAAAACTTTTGTGATCCTCCCACCCCCACCCAACTTATTGGTGTTCTCTCCTTCAATTTATTTTGGTTTTATGTAAGCTGTTCGCTTGTTTTCTTCTCCCTGCCTCCTTTTAAATTTACAGAGATAGCTCATAGAATAATTCCTCTCACAGTTACTGTGTGATACATACTTGAATTGAATTCTGTTGTAATTTCTTCTGTTACCAAGTATGATTTTACATGGTTACTTTCTTTAACCAGTTCTGCATGGAGTCTGTCCTTCAAAAATAAAAACTGGGTTTCCTTCCCCATAATGTAAGTTGGATACCTCTCACTATAGAGGATTTCATGAATCATACACATTATTTCTGAAATTCATAAATCCTGTCAGAGAATAATGTATTGTTATTTAAAGTCCTTAACGTGTTGCCTATTTCACACGTTTATTATGATTGTAGTTTTTGAGTGTGTAGTTTTATAGCTAGCTGCTCTTTCTTATTGGACTGAGGCTTCCTTTAGTCTTGACCTCATCCTTTGAGGACTGACTGTGGTTCTAATTAACATGCCTCAAGTACAGCCTGAAGCCCTTGCTTTCCCAGAATACCTTTTTTTTTTCTTCACTTCTAGCAGCTCTTTTAAGTCTCTTCTCCTCTTGTACCCCAATCAGGTAACTTATGTTGATAGGAAGATTAGGCTGCGGGTAAAGGCAAGGGAAAAATTGCCCTCGTAGAAAAGTGTTAAAGTTGTATAGTGAGAATAAAATCTAAAGGGACCCAAGTGGTCCCTTAAAACCAAGAAAAGGAAAGTGTAAGCAGCCTAAAGGAACAGAAATTTTACCATGAATTCGACATCCTCTATACTTCCTCCGTTCTTTCCCCACCCTAGCCAGAGCAGGAGAAGAAATTTGTTGTTTTAATGTTACAGAAATTGTGTAACTCAAAAAGGATGCTTTATTATCAGCCATCTTTAAAGGCCTTGAGCACGTAAGTCTCTTGCCAAATGTGGGGGGAAATTTAAAATTAACTCAAGAATATCAGATGTACCATTATAGGGATGAGACTTTTTGTAAAGTTACTTTTTTATGTAGTGAGTCAGCGATTTGGAAAAGAAAGATTAACAGAATTACAGAATCATTTACTAAATTATGCTCTCTAGAGTCCTGAACTTCCTACCAAATGTTCACTTATACCCAAGAGAATTTTCCTTTTCAAAGGCTGGCTTAATGTCAGCCAATTGGCACTTTATCTCTTGGTAGAATTTGAATTCCCAAATTTTAGTAATACTAGTAAGTTGCTACTCTATTTTTACACATGATACTACAGTTTTTTGCCACTAAGAAGCTATTAATTTATAATTCAGAAATCTCAAATAATTGAGCCTTAAAATTAGCCCTGCCCGGATATTGCTGCATTTACTACCTACACAATTGAGCATTAATCAAGTAATCTACTTAACTCTGGGCCAGGCGTAGGTTGAGGTTCTGGGGGACAAAGACTTTTTAAAAGCAAAACAGTTGCTGACCCTCAGATAGTTGAAATTCTGTTTGAAAGACAAGTACACGTCAAAGTCTATGCAATGCAATCATGGGGCGAGATAGAATTGAACACAATATATAGAGGGTCCCAAAAGTCGTGTGTGTGTGTGTGTGTGTGTACACACACATGCGCACACCTACATGGAGTAAGGTGCATACATATCCACTAGATGTATAGGTACCAGCTGCTAGAGCAGTCAGAGAAAGGCCTAGGTAGAAGGAGGCATCAGAGCTGAGCCTGAAAGGAAGGTAGTGGAAAGGAGAAAAGCCATTCCAGACATAGGAGATCCTAATACAGAAGAGGCCAGTTGGGCTAGACCAAGGGTGGGGAACCTGTGGCCTTGAGGCCACATGTGGCTGTTTAGGTCCTCAAGTGGAGTCTTTTGCCTGAATCCAAACTTCAAGTTTCCCACCCCTGGGCTAGACTGGAAAAGTAGATTGGGGAAGGGCTGGGAAGGGTAAACAACCAGGGAGCCACATGGACAAAATAAATTACATGGGCAGACCGTGTTTGGGGAAAATCACCCAAAACTGATAGATTCAAGAAAGGAGATGTGAAGCAGGGAGTCATTGTAACAGTTTGGGGGAGGGGGAGGCTGGTATGGATGAGAGAGAGGTGGAGGGAGCTGCAATAGAGCTTGCGGCTGATTGGCTCTGGATCAAGAAGGGCTCCAAGTTTAGTACGGTTTGCATGTGCTTTCCTGACTTGACTCATCAGAACCACGTCAGTGTCATAATCTTCCATGTGGAACATCACCATGAAGATTTGCAAACCTTTATCCAAAATATCTCAAACATCTATGCTACAGTGCTTTTTACTTACCTCATCTAGCTTTTCCTGCCCCACTTTCCAATTCCTCCTGCAAAATAAGATTAAATACTACTGACTCTACATATTTTAATTACAGGTGTTTAGAAATGGCATTATCAGCTCTAGACTTCTTTTGCATATTTCATAATGAGGAAACTGTCTCTAAAATGTTTATAAAAGTAGTAAAGCTCAAACGGCAATGAAAGACAGGAAATTCAAGTTAGCAGTGAAAGTCATACTAATCACAGTTCATATAAATGTAGCATAGTAAATACTAACCCTACTCTCTCAGGGCCAGGCCTGTTACATTTTACACTCCCTGACAGTTTTCTAGTCCCTTGAGGGGGGTGGGGGAGTTTTCTCTTTTCATCAATTCAAGCTCCCACAGATAATGTTCCCGATTGTTTTGTCAGGACCTAATGACTAGCAACCCAGGTTCCATTTAACCACTTAACATTGGATTGGCTTTTGCAAAAAGACACTTACTTCAAAAATATAGTGAATGCATATTCATACATTTCTTCCAATATCACCAGGGAATAATTCACCCATGCCACCTTGTTGGGGGAAGAGGGGTCAGGGTTTAGGCTCACAGTTTAACTCAGTTCTTCCATAGCATTGGTCCCACCAGGTTTAAGTCCAAAGCCAACAGAGCTGGGGCTGACATCGCCAGGACCTTTGCTCCTTAGGGCCTCACTATTGCTGCGCTGGCTGCAACATCTGGCCCTGATTCCTAGACTCCGATGGCTCACAGTCCCAAACCATACTGGAGACTTAACTCACAGCACCTGGAATGAAAAAGGCCACTAGACAGGCCCATTTCTCAGGTTCCACTCATCCTGGGGACCTCCCCTTACACATGGTGTGAGTGGCTCCTAGGTACTAGAGCAGAGTAATAAAGGAGAGTAGGGTTTCTACAAGGTAGTGGTAGGGAGAAAATCCATTGTGGGCATGAGAGGCAGCTAGTACACAAGACATGGAGGTCAGGACCAGTAAGAAGGCCAGCCTCACTCACAAATGCTGCACAAAGCTACACACATGCTGAGTGAAGCCGTTTAAAGAAAATAACAATTCTGTTTATGCAGCCAATTGATACCACTGCTCCCAACCACAATAATGGGCTGATTCCAAAAGTCCATACCTGCTGCGTCCCTTCAGTCTTCAGAAAGCAGTCCCCTGGAACCTTCCACGTGGGTGATGCCATCTTGGTCTAGACTTGCACCAGATCCCCATTACATAGGGAGCTAGTCAAGATTTTGTTCCAAGCCAGTTTTATAATTTATCTCTTCAGTTGCTATGACTTTGCCTTTCTGTTCCTCTCCTCAGTCTCTAGCTGAGTGGCACATGGCATGTGAATGTTTAGCATGAAAGATCTAGATTTGAATCCAGCTTTAGATACTTGCTAACAAGTACAGTCCTAGAAAGTCACAACCTCTTTTAGCCTGAGTTACATCTCTAAAATGGGGATGATAATCCCTTTTACCTTTAGCTCATAGGGTTGTTGTGAATATTCAGTGAAATAATGTATGTCAAGCTCTTTGGAAACTTCAGAGTGTTATTATTTTCATTACCTTTATTTGAACCCATTTTGAGCTATGGTAAATTACAAAATTCATCTCACTGAAGTCCACCACTGGAATGCAAAATAAAATCCTCCCCCCCCCCCGCCAAAAAAAAGAATCAGCAACACTCTAAAGGAAATTTTTTTCCTGTGAGCAAATAGAGTTGGGGAAGCTTTTTATTCTGTTATTATCATTGCCAAAGTAGTAATCAAAAAATTTGCTGATGTAGTCAAATTTAGTTGGTGTTTTGAACATTCAGGAAATCCAGTGAGTACCTAAACTAATATTCACAGTATATCACCTGGGAAATAATAATGTAGGCTTAATTTTGGGAAAAAAAATTTCTAAAAATACTGAAGATCTGTGCATGATGAAACCATTGTAGATACATTTTTTAAAAGTTTATAGAAGAGAGAAGCAGCCTGTCATGATGGGTAGAGAGGCCTCAGAGTCAGAAAACCCTGGATTAAAATCCCACCTCTGGCACATACCAGCTACATGACCCTTGTCAAGTTGCTTAACCCTTTGGCAGCTCTCTGCAGAAAAGATGGCAACCTGAATTTATAGGAGGAGATTCTTCACCTGGTGAAATCACCAGGCCAAATGCTATCCCTATACTTTTCTAAGGGAGGCAGAGCAAGACTAGGGTTCTTTAGTGGGTCAGTTTAAGTAAACAAGGGTATCTTAGCAATGATAGGCTTTTTAAAATTGTTGGTAGATGCATAAGTTCGTAATAAAGTCCATCATCTTAATCTCACAAGTATATCCCCTAGTATGTTCTATCTATATAAGTTAGAACAGGGCAGTCTTGAAACATATAGACTCTTTCTCAGAATAATGTTGTTTTGTTTTTAATTCATAATTGAAAGACATGCCAATTTTTACTTAAAGATTAATGAAATAAAGATGTAATTTTTCTCTGTCCAAATTCATAAGGTATATGGGTCCTATTTTAAGAATCCCTGTTTTTGTTTTCCATTCTAATTGCAAGGAACAATGAAAAATCCTTTTCAGTGCAAATTCTTGAGAAGCTTTTTTTTTTGCACTTTTGTCTTTTTAAGCATAATTTTCTCTAGATTGCCAATGTTGTACCCAAAGGAAAGGCAACGTATTGATTTAAGAATTCCTTTGTAAAGTAATTTTAAATTGGCAGTTTTGTTTGATAGATCTTTATAACTGCATGATTTGTGATAGCAAATATTAGTTTTCTCTTCCATAATGAGCAAGCAGCCAGTTAGAATTCCCTAATGTTCTGAGAGCTCCATAAGATGACACTCAGAAAAATAAGAGGGCTTAAGAACATTGGGAAGCCCTGATGTTGATTGAGGCTGTAATGATTTATATTGATCTTCACATGTAAACACTAATGACTTGTGTGGTTTTTTTTGTACCCTTATTGTGTGCCTAAGGCAAAAATGAGTTACTGAAAATTTGTATTTGAACATTTTAAAGTTATTTCCTCATAAGATTTCCATAATTGATTTTATGATTTAGTAGGTATAAATATAATTACCTGAAAAACAAAGCCTTGTGCATTCCATTTTTTAAAAATACAAGGTATTGTACAAGTCCAAGTTGGTTCTCTGTAAATATCTGCTTAAAAGGAATATCAAAACTAAATGTTTATGTTACTTGTTTTGCTGTACTTTAATTTTACTAACCTTCATAGTATCTCTGCAGTGGAAATAACATTATGTCTGATATTTTACAAAGGGAGGGAATAGGTGGTATTTTTAACATTCTACCAAAATAATTTCAAATGAAATAATAAATTTGTTCTTGATTTCAGTTACTGTTGATATATTTTACAAATGTTTTCTTAATCTGGTGATAAACTTACATATGAGTGTGTGTGTGGGAGTGTCTATCTCTTGCATGGATGATGCAGTTCAGAGCCATGTAAACCTAACAGAAAGGTAAACAAGAAGGAAAACTTGGCGCTGTGATTGTTGGAAAAATTAAAAGATTAAAAGTACTCTGGATATTTTTAATGGGAATATTAAAGATTATGCATATTATTCTGTACTTTATGTTAATCTTAATACAAATTAATCCTAAACTAAAGCATATAAAGAAATTAATATATCTTTTGCATCATATCTATTCAGTTCTTTGTGAGTAATGGGCTACAACCTACTCATGCCCACTTTGCATCTTTCCATTGCCCTTTGAATAAACTGAAACTTAAATTCTACCTGCTGAATTCTTAAAGCCCCCAAATTACAGAGGAGGTGAAGAGTAGCCAGGATGGCAGTTAGGCAGTGCTTTTAATGAACTCCCCATCCCAAGCTTCTCTTTGAAAACAAAGATCTTTTTTTTTTTTAATTTGGCAGCAGTATTCTTTTGTGGTGATATTGAAAGCAAAAGGATGGAATACTATATTCTCTGAAAGTTATCATTAAACAAAAAGTTATACAATTAAACCATTTCAGAGAATTCTGATACATTAATATTCATTAAAAATTTTATTAGGCACTGTGTGCCAAGGACCAGTGCACAAGTGCAAAGAAAGGCAAAAACACAGTTCCTACGCTCAAGGAAATCCCATTCTAAGGGTGGAGACAATGTACAAACAATTGGGTCTGCCTCTTTGTGACCCCATTTGGGGATTTTCTTGGTGAAGATACTGGAGTGGCTTGATTTAGAATAAGTCAGAATTTTAAGATGTCAATCATTATAATGTGTAGATTTATTGACACTAGTTATTAAGCTTCCTGGTTAGTATTATGCTGAATAAACTCTTCCTACGTATTATTTTGCACTTTTGGAATCTTATTTTAGATTTAAAGTTGTGTAACATTTTAATGTATTTCTTTGGCTCTCATGCACCTTTCCTAAACTAGTAACCGTGAAATCACCCATAAAATGCAGGGAGAGGAGAAGCAACTCCAGACAGGACCTGGAAGGGCAGGGACAGATGTCAGAATAACCCCAAGGTTTTAAAAAAAAAAAAAAGGAAAGGAAAGGCTGCCATCTTTAATCTCTCTTTTGGCTCTGTAGTTGACTGTTCCCCCATGAAAAGCACATGTCTGGGGTGAGTCCCTGCCTCTCTAAGCCCAGGGCAAGAGTGACTACCATCTCACATACCCACAAACTTTTTGGCTTTTCCATTTTTTCAAATCCCTCGTCACATATTTGAGAGTTTACGTTAGCACTTTCTGGCATGGATTCACAAACACTCTTACAAATATTTTCCTTTTTTTTGTAGATATAAACTTGCTAGCATCGTGCCTCTCATTTTTTCTCTACTGCTCATAGCCATAAATACGCATGGTTGGATGCTTGGATGGTTGGATGCTTGGAGTCTTGGAAGTTAAAAGTCTGAATGTTGAGGATTGACTGTGTCGTGATGACCTCCTGACTGACCTCCTCATGTGGTCCTTTCTCCACATCGTTGCCAGAGTCATCTTCTTAACGCACATGTCTGACCCCTACTCTGAGCCAGGGACCTGAGTGCGTAGAATGCTGGGCCTGGAGGCAGGGAGACCCAGATTTAAACCCTGCCTCAGACTGACAAGCCACGTGACCCTGGGCAAGTCACAGATCACTGCTGTCCCCTTCATTTTCCTCAGCTATAAAAATTAATAACATCTGCCTCACAGAGTTGTTGTGAGGAACACATTGCAGCCCTGCAGGTGCCTTATAACCTCTAGCTATGGTCGTGATGATACTCTACTCAATAAAATACAGATGCCTAGGTCTAGCACTCAGGGTTGTCCACATTCAGCCTCCCCTGTCCCTGCAGCCTTACGAGATACTGTCCATCTTCGGGAATCCTCTGTCACAGTCGAAGTGAATTTCTTGGAGTTGCTGAGCCTTGTGCTTCCCTCTCCTGTCTCCATGCTTACTCTGGAACTTTTCCATGCAGTTATTATATTCTAAAATTTATGATGAATGTGTATTTGTTTAAATATAACTAGTCAATTATAAACACTTTATGGGCAAGAACTGTTTTAATTTGATTGTTGTATCCCTAGATCCTGGATTTGTTGCTTTTGAGGAAGGAACCTCTAAACTAGCCGTAAAAGTTTTTTTCTCCTGTGAAATGAGGAGGTGTATGTGAGATGACCTCTGAGATCCCTTCCACCTTTCTTAGGATTCTGTGAGAATGAACAACATGGTATCACATTCTGTCCCTGTCTGGGTCTTGTTGAGATGAAGTAGAGCTGTCACGGTTTGTAACTGTATATTCTTTCAGTGCTTTCTAAGTCCACTCCTGACAAACAGAATGTTAATACTAGAAGGATCCTTTTTTTCTGGTCTAAAGGGCATATCCGTGCATACTCATGGGGTGACTTGGAATCATTAGTAAAAAAAATAATTGTGTATCAATCCATTTAACCTTATCACAGCCTGTGACTGATTTATAATTTGTGTCAAATCATGCCCGTGGTTGACTAAACTGAATGCAATGAAAGGGGGGGAGGGGTAGCCCAAAAGGTATAATCATATCCCCTATGCAAATCTCACCAACCTCTTTGGTTGTTTGAAATCCAAAAACTCCATAGAAAGACTACTGATATCCATGAAACTCCAATAGTTTTTATGATTTCTTGGCATCACTCATCAGGCCCAACCTTATTGTTTGGATTTGTATTAAAATCCTTTAAGGAAATGTTGTAAGATGGTTATTGGCAGAAATTTGCTTTGCATAACTTCATGTTTTAATGGGTTTTGTATTTCTTGCCTTCTCAGTGGGTAAGGAAGGAAAGGAAGGAAGGAGAAGAATTTATAATAGAAAATAAAATGAAATTTAATTAAAAAAAAAAAGAATTCCATGAAGAAGAAAACTTTCTGAAGTAACAGGAGTAGTTGAGCTTTTTCTTAAAAGTGCAGTAGTTAACAGGAGTACTTTGGGTAGCCAAGACTAACTCAGTCAAATCTAGGAGTTGGAGTTGGATTTTTGAAATACTTGCTTTTTAAGTGAGCTGCTATTCTCTAGTTCTGTTTCCTTCAAAGTGTTTTTGCCATCCTATTAAAATATTTTACCAATTATTTTCTGTATACCCATCATGCATATGTATTTATATTATCAGTACTTGACTACCTCTATCGTGACCAGCTTTGGAAAGTACAGTCCTTAAAGGACTATGCCTTAAAGGTCTAGGCTGTCATCATGACTTTACAAAGTAGTATTCAATCAATAAGCATTTATTCAGCTCCTCCTACATGCCATGTACTGTGCTATAGTTTAAACATACAAATTGTTTATTATTTTTTCTCATGTTTTATTGCATTGTGAATATGAGGCAGTTCTTGTGGGTGAGCTTTAATAATAAGATTTCTTTAACCTGCTGCTTTGTAAACTATGTTGTAATTTAACTATTCCACTGATCCTATGGAGAGTACCTCCTTGACATTTGTTTGCTATACTAGTTAATAAAAGGTTTTGTTAGCTTTTTTTCAATTGAACATTTGAGCAAAAGCACATTTCTGTTGTATCTTTAGAATTGAATTGCTTTTGTCCTGGAATATTTACTACCTGCTTTGTTGTTTCATTTCGGAATGACCTTATTTAAAAATGTATGAGACTATTTATAATCGACTCTGTGGCAGTGATTAAAGAGGTGTGAATAATAGGTTATTGGAAGTTGACAGCTCCTTGTTTGCTAAACCACTATTAGAACATTTATGCTGCTCAAGTGTACCTCATTTTTCTAAAGTGAAATACTAAATTTTGACATCTGTGTAGTGAGTATTTGTGTCTGTATGGTGTAAGTTTTCTTTCTAAGGAATTAATCATCAGCATTGTGAATTTGGGGGGTTTTGTTGTTGTTTCATTTGAAACATAATGAATAAAAATCTATGCTTAATGATTAAGCATAGCATAGGTTTCCAAGTCAGGACCTGATATAATCATATACTTGACCTTTAAAAGCAGGCAGAATAATGGTCTTCCTAATAAACATCCTTATTTTTTATAAATATGAGAAGTAATTTTTGTGAGAAGATAACCTTTTGCATAGAAAATTTGAGAATCTTTGGAAGTTGAAGGAAAGGCAAAAGTCTGAAGTAATTGCTAGCTGTCAGTCCTGGATGGTGGGGGGAAATTAGGGAAATAGAGAAAGGAATAAGTTTTAGTGGAAAGCTGTGTTCAGTTTGGGGCATGTTGAGTTTAAAGTGTTGATATCTAGCCAGGTGCATATGCCTGATAAATAGCTGGAAATTCCAGGAGCTTAAGAAAGAGATCAAAGCTGGAGCCATAGCTTTGGGAATCTTCCTCATAGATGTTATGGTAGAAGCTATAGGAATCGATGAGATTCACAAGGAGGAAAGTGTAGAGGTCACATAAGGAACCTAACAACTCCTTTGTGTAATTAAAGCTTTCCAAAACTTGGATGGTATACCTTATAAGTAATGACTTTTCTTTCCTTTGAACTTCCCTTTTTACTGTTTAAGCAGAAGCAGGGAGAATCACCTGTCAGTGATATTTTAGAAGGGGCTACTTCAAATATGAGATTATTTTTGAGGACTCTTTCAAACTTAAGATACTAACATTAAGTAATGTTTCAGATCTGAAACAAATGCAATAAGATATTAATGAACTAGAAGACCTGAAAAAGGAAATGTTCTTATTAATTTGATTTTTAATATTGATAGTAGAAATTACTTTCCTTAAACTCTTGTTATTCTAAAATCTTTCTAGTTGTATGTTAAATCCTCTGAAATAACTGAAGAGATGCAAAAACCTCCACAGTGAGTTAGTAAAGAAAGATTTTTTTAAATAGAGGCAGAATTTAAAGCTTTTGAAGAAGAAATCAAAAAGATAAATGAGTGGAGAGCACATTCTTTTTCAGAGTAGGAGATGCTTTGAAAAAGAGAACAGCAAACCTGGAACTCAAAAAATACAATGGTAGAAGAAAAAGAAACAAAATTAAATCAAAAGACACTGAGATTAGAAGAAAAGATGAAGTCTTTTTAAGCCAAAGATAATGATTTTGAAGATAAACTGCACAGAAACAATGCAAGTCACAAGCATTCCAGGAAAACACATTGAAATTGAAAGCCTGAATGGTGTCATTTAGGAAATAACACAAGAAAATTCCCCAGAAGTAGTTGGGAAAGAATGCAAAATGCAGATCAAACAACAGAGATAACCCAAGAAATATTGTGATCAACCTTCAGAATTTCAATATGAAATAAAAGAACAGCTAGGGAGAAACACTTGATGTAAAGAAAAATTACCTGAATTATCTGTCTGTTCCTTAGGGGAAATCATAAGAAAAAATTGGAATGTCTTATTTAAAAAAAAAAAGATCTTCTTGCACGCCATGATAATATATACCATACAGCTGAGCTTAGTGGTCAGTGAAAGAAGGTAGACTTTCAGCCCTCTCCTCTATCTTAAACTCTACCTTAAAGAAAACAATTCCTAATTCACTCTGGGTCCACAATTGAGTCAAGAAATGAGGAAAGTTGGATAGGGAAGCATGGGCCCAGAGGGAAAAGGTGCTGTACTCAAGCCTGACCAGTAGTAAATAAATGGGCTTTGAGTCAGGACACACTCACACACAGCCACATCGTGCCTCTGTACTGGGTACACCAGAAAACAGCAAACCTGAAACTCAAAATATGGTGAACCAGGGGAGAAAAGGGAACAGAACAGTAACAGAATCAAGACAATGGGATTAGAAGAAAACATGAGCTCTTGATAATCTAGAACACAGTGCCATTTTTGGGAGTGGGGCTTCTCTAAAGAACATATGTTTAAAAAATAGAGGGGAGGAGGAGGAAGAATGGGAGCTTTAAAGAAAAAATACATAAGTTCAAAGCCCATGAATGGGAGATTAAATTCTGTAATATCTTAGAGAAAGAAATAACAAAGGACATGAACTAAATAAATATTTCTTGGAAATGTGATATACAAATGCATATTCAAATTAAAGTGGATAGGGATGGGGGGGGAAAGTATAATTTGTACAACATACTTAATGCAGGCTGGGAAAATAAAGGGCATAAAGAAGGGAAGAAGTTGAGGGGGTGGAGGAAGTAGAGTATGACAAGATAATAATAAACTCATTTTAATATTGGTAATAATAAAATAGAAGAATAGAAGAGAATCTATAGAAGGAGACCAAGATTAGATGACTAAGAGCAAAAAACCCAGAGACCAACTGCTGATTTTGAAAAGAGGAAGAGAATATTGGAACAATGTTAAGGAAGAAAATACAAACTTAATTATAACCAAATATGAATGGATTAAACTCCCCAATTAAGTGAGAAAGTGGTAGAATAAATACAATGAACCCCAATAATTTTTTGCATACCATAGGCACCTTGAAAATATACAGAGAGAAAATTGGGACTAAAAGAAAATAATTATTCTTCAAGTTATTCCAAAAGGGAAGGAGATGGAATCATGATTTCAAGTAAAGCAACAATGAAAATAGAGAATGTAAAGAGATATAGACAAGAAAGCTGTGTTATGCTTAAGAGCACCATAGACAGCTAAGTATTTTTTGTTAAATATATGGGCACAATAGAGAGGCAGCATGGTGTACTAGATCTAGAACTGACCTCAGGGCTACTAAGACCTAGTCTCAGATCTGGCTGTGTGACCCTAGACAACTAACCTTTGTGCCCTGGGCAACTATCTAAGAGAAGATACGGATCTGCATCCATGGTTCCTTACTGAGAATTCTCTGTATTTTTCAAAATCATTGGCCCAAAACATATGTACCAAATGCCACAGCATGAAAATCCTTAGTGGAAAGTTAATGGAATTCCAGCACCACCTCCAAAAAAGGAAACCCAACCCAGTGATAGTAACACAAAAATTGCACTAGACTTTTAATATTCCTCCAGAACTGGATAAATTTACAGAAAAGGAAAGAAAAAGAGAAATATAAAAGTGAACAGATTGTTGGGGAAAAAGATAAATTTCACTGCCCTTTGACAACTTCTGGATGGAATTAGTAAGGAATATACTTAATCTCGGCATCACATAGCACTTTGAAAAAAAACTAACCATTGTGGGACATAAAGAATGCAAAAAGACAAATATACAAAATACATCCTTTTCTGAATATAACATTAAAAATGGTAAAGTTAAAGGAAATGTCAACAATGAAAGTAATGGCCGGGGTGGGGGGGAATGATTATTTTAAAAGAGAATAAATTTATGATATGCAGTTAAGGCATTCCTCGGAGGAAAATAGATTTTAATAGTATGTATTAACACTATACCCCCAAAAAGAGGATTAATAAACTGAACATTAGAAAACAAATACCTTATCACTATACAAGTACATAAGAAGCTCTGATGATCAGAAGACAAATAAATCAAATATAAATGGTTATTAGGCTTATAAAGTGAAATTGTTTAAAAAACAAAAACAAGGATATTTTAATAGATCTGTGATCTTGTCACTATAAGTATTTCCACCAAAAGAGATCACAGGCTGTGGCCAGACTGCAAAACTTTTATAAGTCACCTGTGTACATTACTGCTTCTCCTACTAGGCCTTCATTGCAAAGTGTTTCAGACTCATTACCCCCACAATATGCCTTTTCACTGACCACAGCTTCAGTTCTTCAAAGATTTGGTAATCATGACCCATACCCCTACCTCATTAAAGGAAAAAAATTGGTGCTGGAGAGATAAACCCTTCTTTGGGTCATAAAAAAGAACTGCATCATCTCCCAATTTTAGGCCAAGTTCATTGTCCATTTGTAATATCCATCCAAGATTTTATGTACTAATATACAAGAGCAGTGGGTTGTTAGTTCATCTGCATATCATAATCTGGTTTTTCCAAGATATTCAATTAAACTGATTTCTTTTGAGAGATCATGGCTCTCATTGATCTGGGACTTGACACAATCAGCAGAATGTCTTCTGCAAACAGTAACATCTGAAGAACTTCACCATCTATATGGAATCCCTCTTCAATTTGGATTTTGTCACTGAACCTTTGGCAAGCATTGCTTAATAATAAGGAAAAACCCACAAAATACACACACACACACACACACATTTGCAGTGAAAGAGGAGAAAGTGTAAAACTTTGCATCAGCAAAATCGATCATTTAAAGGAAATTGATAATAATCTTTAAAATGCTCAAATTAACAAAAACAAAAAAATAAATCTTAGTGAAATCTAAGACAGAGAATTCAAGCCATAAATGAACTACCAAAGAGGAAAAATATAATTAGCAATAAGAAAAGCAATTGTGATAAATAAGGTATGCATTATATAAATCTACCTCATTTTCTTTCATAAGACCAAGCCATTTTCCAACAGATACAAGGTTAAAGTATGAACAAGCAGTCTTCAAAGAGAATGAATGTAGTCTAGCAGCAAACAAAAAAAATGCTCAGAATGACTAATAAGATAAATAATTTTATTTGACGCCCATCAAAGTAAAGTTTATAAAAGATGAAATTGCCAATAGTAAAAGGCCATGTGAAGACCAATACACAATTACTTTGTCATAGGAGCTGTGTGTTTGTCCAAGCATTCTGGAAAACAATTTGAAATTATATTAAGCATGAGAGACAAAAAGAAGAGGTGGCAAGAATACTTAGAAGATCTGTATAGCAAAGATCTTAACATCACTGATAACTACAATAATGTGGTTACTAATCTAGAGCCAGATGTTCTGGAGAATAAAGTCAAGTGGACCTTAGGAAGCATTGCTAACAATAAAGCTAGTGAAGGTGATGGAATTCTAGCTGGTCTATTTAAAATCCTAAAAGATGATACCACTAAATTGCTGTACTCAATATGCCAGCAAAACTCACCGGTGGCCACTGGATTGGAAAAGATTAGTATATGTCCCAAGCCTAAAGAAGGGCAATGCCAAAGAATGTTCACATTTACCAAACAGTTGCGCTCATTTCACACACCAGAAAGATTATGCTTTACATTCTGCAAGTAAGACTTCAGCAATAGGTGAATTGAGAATTACCAGAACGACAGGCAGAAGAACTAGAAACCAAGTTGCCAATACTTGCTGGATTATGGAGAAAACAAGGGAGTTCTAGAAAAACGCCTATTTCTGTTTCATTGACTACGCTATAGTCTTTGACTATGAGGACAACAAAATGTGCTAAGTCCTATGAGAGGTGGCAATACCAGATCATCTTATGTGTCTCCTGAGGAACCTTAAGGGCAGGAAGTAACAGAACCAAACATGGGACAACTGATTGGTTTGAGATTGGAAAAGAAGTATGACAAGGAAGAACTTTCTGACAAGTGTGGTTGTATATTAATGGAATAGTCTGTCTCAAGAAGTCATGAGCTTTTCCTTGAAGTAAGTGTTCAAGCAGAGGCCATAATACCGGGTACTATATATAAAGAGAATTTCTGCATTGGGTGAGAGACTGGAAGATTCTGCCAAGTTCCATCCCAAAGCTAAATTTCTATTACTTCATTAAGTCCATCATACCTTAAATCTGTTAAAATCATTAACTTCTAGTTATAATCAATATTGAAATATTGTGATACTTGATAGTCTTTTGATAGCTTATTTGTAGATAACTGCCTGAAACCAAGGGATAATATTTACCCTTGTTTTGTGCTAGGGAAGAGTAGAGAATATTTACTAATCAGTAGGTCTCTCCTGTGAGCCAGGGTACAGCCCTATAGCAATTATAAACTGTACTGTTATTTCTTTCTTCAGTTGGGTGATTAATTAGTCTGTGTTTAGCTGATAAAATGTTATTACCTTCATTTTTGTTCTGTGCAGATTTACCAAGTCTTCTAATATTGAAATGTAAATAAGGTATTGTGAATCTTAAAATCTATTTTTAGCTATGATATTTTAAGAAATATTTAACCTGCAAAAGTCTCTTTCAGGCCTCTAGGAGTCAGTATATTGTATAGGATGCCCAACTTAGGAGACCTGAGTTTGAAATATGCCTAGACACTAAATAGCTCTGTAACCATAGGTAAATCCCTTTATCCCTTCTGAACCTCAGTTTCCTCATGTGTAAAATGGGAATGAATAATAATACCTGTACCATCCACCCTCAGAGTTTGTATAAAAGCATTTTGGAAAGTCTAGAGTACTCATAAATATAAGTAAGTCTTTAATTTTAGTTTCAGAATAATGTTACGTACATAATTATTTGATTACACTAGTTTCGTATGTGCATGTCTGTGTATATATTATACATGTACATAATATATACACATGTATATCCATACACACAGACCATCTTATGTGAAGAGTATTTAAGAAATATGCTATCTCTTGTTCACATTGTAAGCTTTTGTTGGCATAGTGAAATGAACATTATTTTTCACAGTGAATCATAGAATAGCCAATAGAGCTGAAACCTGGCACTATTTACTTCCTCATAAGATTATAGATCTAGACTTAGAAGGCAGAGGTCATCTTAGCTAACCCCCTCGTTTGACAGATGTGGAGACCGAAGAGCATGTAACTTTTAGTTTATGAGTGAACACATGCTTCGTTTCATTGGGCTTTAAGAAACAATTCATATGCTTTAATTAGGATACATATTCTTGTTTGGCATGAAGGTGATATGGAAAATACCAAGTCAAGATAGCTTCCCTGGTGTTCCATGGGATTCTAAAATGATAGCTATATTGATATAGATGTGTGTGTGTGTGTGTGTATATACACACACACACACACACACACACACACACACACATAGGATTGTTTTTGTGGATGGTTTCTTCCTAATCTTCCCCAAAAAAAGAAAATTAAAGAATAGAAAATGTCTTTGGCTCAGAAGCATCCAGTGAGGTATCATCTGGTGGGGCAGAGCACAGCCCCAACCTGAGAGAGGGGCGAAGACCACTCCTTCCTCCTATACAGCCAGCTAGCCTTTCCCCCAGGGGCATCTCTTAGAAGTGAAAGAAAGGTGGGCCTGGCCAGAAGCCCAAATGCCTCTGCTGCTTGCAAGAACTAAGGACAGATTAGAGAGAGAGAGATACAGACATTGCTTCATGGAGCCCATTGTGGAATGAATCTTTACTACCCAGTATTTAGAGGGAGTATCTGGAAGCTCAGAAAGCAATATTTAACCAAACTGTGGCAAATACCGTGCTACTAGGCTGACTGCAGTTATTTTGAGGAAATGCTATGAAGTTTAAAGAAAATTGCCAAAGCAAAATTCCTTTTCATTTCACTTTTAGATTTTTTTTCTTTAGTGCCATTTAGCATGTTTGATAGGGACAGTGAGGGTTATGAAATTAAAATATAGCACCACAAGTTCAAAAAAGTTTAGGGACCACTGATTTACAGGGAGAAGATGTGCACATTTGAATATGATACTCTTTCCTACAGAGTAAACTTGCTCATTGTCAATTAGCAAAATTAGTGGGAAGATGACAGTGCTATGGAATTAGTCATCTATGCAGATGTTGTAATAGATCTAAAGCAAGAAGGAGAGGTAGCATGGCATGGTGGATAAAGAGTTGACCTCAGCTAACATGACTTCAGTTCAGGTCTTGGCTATAACACATCCTGGGCTGTGTCATTTGGGCAAAAGCAAGTAACCTCTTATTGCTTCTGGCTGCTCTCTGAGGCTAGAAGTTGAAGAGAAGGTGCCAGCTTGTATTGGTAAAAGGAGTTGTCAATAGCAGTGAAATAGCAGGGCCAGTCCCTGTCCTGAAGGCTGTCTGAGCTAGTTTTCTCATTTTACAGATGAAAAAAATTGAGGTTCAGGGTAGTGGAGTTACCCAAGGTCTCCCAGGTAGTAAGCCTCAGAGACAGGACTTGAACCCAGACACTTTGACTCCAGAGCCCATATTACTCCCGTTGTACCATGCTTCCTCCCTCCTTTATGTTCAGTTCAATATATTTAAAAACTACTTAAGTTCAGCCACCTGTACAGAAGTTTTTGGAAGATCATAGAAAGCAATATATATAATAAATTGTGAGAGTTATCCACTGTGTGATCACAGAGCTCAGTAGGCAGCTGTTTATGTGAATGAATGAAAAGTAAAATAAGCTCGTGTATTATTTTGGCAAGTGGTGGAAGCTATAGCAGTAGTACATTCCATTTTCACCTCTTTGTCGGGTATGAATAATCAAATTAACGTTAATTTTACATCTATGAGGAGAACATGACAATCTTTTTTAAGAATATTTTATTTTTTTCTCAAATACCAAAAACGGTGAGCCTTTCCATATATCATAAAGCAAAAAAAAGGGGAGGGAGAATTACAAATGAAACTGAATTATGTACATCTTGCTGTTCATTTTTAATGTATTTATATAATAAATAGCATATGATACATAATGATGCATAATAGGAAGCTTATGATAATATGATATATTTGTACAATAGAAAATATCATAAATTCTATGTATAACTTTCAAAGCTCTCCTTGTCTTGTGATTGTAAATCTTGTGATTGTTTCTGATTTTCTGTTATCCTCTACACATTTTAAAAAAATGATTTTCTCTTTCTTTCTGTTTTTCTTTCACTTTTTCTATCCTCTCCCTACTCCTCCCTTGAAATCTGAAAAAAGAAAGGAAAAACAAAATCCTTGTAATATATATGCATAGTCAAATAAAATTGATTCCTACTTTGGCCATGTCCAAAAATGTATATCTTACTCTGCATCTTAAATCCTTAATTTCTCTATCGGGAGGTGGGAACCATTGTTCATTCATTAGTCTTCTGGAAGCATGGTTGGTTTGGATTGATTAGAGTTCTTAGGTCTTTCAAAACTGTTGTTCTTTACAGTGTTGTTATTGTATAAATTATTCTGATTCTGCTCACTTTATACTGCCTCGGTTCACCCAAGTCTTGCAAAGAATCTTTCAGACCATCTCTTTCATCCTCTCTTATGTCACAATTATATTCTATTATATTCATATGCTATACTATTTTCAGCAATTCCACAATTTATGGGCACCTCTTAGTTTCCAGTTTTTGTTGCTACCACAAACAGGGCTGTTATTAATATTTTTGCGCATATGAGTCCTTTTCCTCCTTGATCTCTTTGTGGTATAGGCCTCAGAGGATTGCTGAATCATATATCATTGCTGTGTCAGTGATTTGAGGGACACAATAATGCTTCCCAGAGTGTCTGAATCAATTCAGAGCTCCATCAGCCATGCATAGATGTGTTTCCCACAGTCTCTCCAACATTTGTCATTTTCTCTTTTTGTCATTTTTACCACTTGGTGGGCATGAGATAGAACTTCGAAGTTGTTTTAATTTGCGTTTCTTTAATTACATGAGGCATCAGGGTGGCACAGAGGATAGAATGTCAGGCCTAGAGTCATGATTACTCCTCTTTCTGAGTTCAAATCCTGCCTGAGATACTTACTAGCTGTGTGACCCTGGGCAAGTCGCTTAACCCTATTTGTCTTAGTTTCTTCATCTGTAAAATCAGCTGGGGAAGGAAATGGCAAACTATGCCAGTGTCTTTGCCAAGGAGACCCCAAAGGGGGTCGTAAAGGGTTTGGATGAGACTGAAAAATGACTTATTGCTAGTGATTTAAAGCATCTTTTCATGTGATTGTTGATAGCTTGGATTTCTTCATTTGAAAACTACACATTTATATCCTTAGACCATTAATCTGTTAGGGAATGGCTTCTGTTCTTAGACATTTGAATCAATTCCTTGGACATTAGACCTTTATCAGAGAATCTTACTGCAAATATTTTCCCCATATAACTGTTTTCCTTATAATTTTAACTACATTGGCTTTCTCTATATATATATGTGTATATATGTGTGTGTGTGTGTGTGTGTGTGTGTGTGTGTGTGTGTGTGTGTGTATATATGTATGTATGTATAGTCCATCTTATCTCCATTAAGATGCTCTGATTCTTATGATCTAGCCACCGCTCAGAGATTCTTATGTAGCCAATAGCCCACAGATATTTAGATTCCTTAAAAGTCTGGCTGATATGGCGAATCTTTAATAAACCTTGTTTTTGGCTGAGAAAAAAATAATTTTAACTAAATTGGATTTGTTTTTGCAAAAACTTCTAAATTGTGTGTGATCAAAATTGTACATTTTATTTTCTGTAATCCTCACTGTCCCGTATTTGGTCATGACTGCTTCCCCTATCCATAGTTGCAAAATATATTTCTGTTCTTTCTTCACTTAATCTATTTGTGAAGTGATCAATTTACTTTATATATTTAGCTTATCTTGGTATATGGTATGTGAAAGTGGGCAAATTTAATTTATGCCAAACTGCTTTGTGAGTTTCCCAGAAATTTTTGTCAAAGAATGAGTCCTTACTCCAGTAATTGGCATCTTTAGGTCCATTGAACACTAGATTACCATATTTCTTTGCTTCTATGTGTTATATGCCTTATCTGTGTCACTGATGGACTTATTATTTTTAACCAGTATGTAGCAAATAGTTGCAGTGATTACTGCTTTGAGTATAATCTGAGATATGTTTTTGCTAGGCCAGTCAGCTAGGTGACACAGTGGATAAAACACTAGGCCTGGAGTTAGGAATACTCATCTTCATGAGTTCAAATCTGGCCTCAGACACTTACTAGCTGGGTGACTCTGGGCAAATCACTTAATCCTGTTGGCCTCAGTTTCCTCATCTGTAAAATGAGATGGAGAAAGAAATGACAAACCACTCTAGAATCTTTGCCAAGAAAACCCCAAATGGGGTCACGAAGAGTTGGATAGGAATGAAACAACAATTACTAGGCCCCGTCCTCTTCATAATTTCCCTTGACCTATTGTTCCTCCAGATAAATTTCATCATTTTTTTCTAACTCCATAAAAGTAATCCTTTAGGAGTTGAATTGCCATGTCACTGAATGTGTAAATTAATGTAGATGGTATTGTCATTTTTGTAATGTTAGTGCTTCATATAAATACTATTCCTCCAGTTATTTAAATGTGTCTTTGTTACTGTAAAGAATGTTTTGTTGTATTCATATAGTTTCTCTCTGTTTGATAGGTAGATTCTTGAATATTTTCTATATTCTGTAAACTTGGGGATAGAATTTCTCTTTCTTTCCCTCCCTGCTGGGTTTTGTTGGTAATAATATGGATGCCAATGATTTATGTAAGTTTTGTATTCTACAAGTTTGTTGAAGTTATTGTTTCAGTTGATTTTAATTGATTCTTTTGGGTTCACTGGATAGGCCATCCCATATCTAAAAAAAGTGTTTTTTTTCTTTTTGTCTATACTTATATATTATTGTTTACTAATATTTATTATTATAAAATATTTTCTTGCCTTATTGCTATAGCTAGCATTTCTAGCACTGTGTTAAATAATAGTCATGATAATGGTCATCCTCTCTTTACTCCTGTTTATATTAGAAAAGTCTCTAGCCTTTTTCCATAGTACATATATTGCTGGTTCTTAGTTTTAAATGGATACTTCTTAACCATATTAAGGAAAGCTTCCCTTAGGAACTATGCCTTATCATGCTTTCTAACAGAAATAGATGTCAGATTTTGTCAAAACCTTTTTTCAGTATTGATAATGATCATATGATTTCATTATTTTTGTTATTAATTCATTTTACTATATTTGTATTTTTTCCTATATCAAATCAACCTTCATGCCTAGTGTAAATCCAATCTGGTCATAGTATATAATTGTTTTTAATATATTGCTAGAGCTTCTTGGCTAATATTTAATATTTTTACTTGGAATGTCATTGAAGATATTGGTCTGTAGTCTTCAAAAAGTTTAGGAAAATACCTTTTTTTCTTTTTGCAAACATTACTGCAAAAATTATGTTATGTAATGTTGGAATTGTTTTTTAAATGTCTGATAGAATACACTTGTCAATCTACCTGGTCCTGGATAGTTTTTGTTTTTTTCCTTTGGGAGTTGATATACGGCTTGTCCAATTTCTTTTTCTGATATTGAGTTATATAAATAATCCATTTCTTATTCAGTTAATGTGAATATTTTCTATTTGTATAAATATCCATCCATTTCATCTAACATATTAATTTTATTAACATATCATTGGGGAGGATGGTTTCTGATAAGCTCTTAGTTTTGTTTATCAATCCAGTGGGTTTTTTGCTTTGCTTTTGCTTTCCTTGATTTTCAGAATTTTTACTGTAGTATTTAGTTGGGATTTCTTGATTTATTGCTCTCCTAGGGATTTGTTTTGCTTTGGTTTTTGGTTCATAGGGCACAACAGTTTACCACCCTGATGGCTAAGTGATTCTGTTTTGTAGGTTGCTCTCTTCATACTCTAACCTCTGTTCTCTCATCCCTCATCAATTATATCTCTCCACTGTCCCCTTCCCAGTCTTTTCTGTTTTTCCATTGTGCCCTCTGAAAAGCATGTTCTGTTGTTAATAAAATGCCATTGATACTAATCCTGTGCTTTTCCCCGTGGAAACACCTTGATATGTATTGGTATTTATTTATATATGTATGTGTTGTTTCTTCTCAATAAAATTCCTTAAGAGCAAAGACTTTCGTCTTTGTTGTCCCAACCCTGGACGAGATAGCACATAGTAGGATCTTAATAAAGGCTTGTTGAATTGTATTAAGTTATCCTTTAGAAAGTCAAATAAGCACAGAAAAATGAAGACCCTTTTTAGGTCATAAGTAATAAGTTTAGAGCTAGAAGAGGCCTTAGAGGTCATTTAGGCCAAGCCCCTCACTTTACAGAGGCAAAAACAAGGCCAAATAATAGATGAGTAGTAGTATCCTGGACGGAGTGGTGGGCTTGAAGCCAGAAAAGCCTGGCTTCAGTTTCCTCATCTGTCAGATGAGAAAAAATAACCCTTTCTACCTCACAGGCTTCTTATAAGGAAAGTTATTTGTAAAACTAAATGTCATACATAAATGTAAGGAACTGTATAAATGTTTGTATTATTCCTACCCTTAGAGCCTTATCTTATGCCATGTAGTTTGATTTGACCAAGATCTTGCATGTTGTAAATGGCAAAGCCCTGGCATATTTCACCTATTGTAGATCCACTAACACAGATCATGCCATCTAGTCCCTTCGATGAAAAATGAGGAAAGTCTGCTCATCTTCTGAAATTGTTTCTATCAAAACTCCATTAGCATCAGCATATGTGTTTCCCTATAAAGTTAAAAGAATCAGAAAGAAGAATTGGTGGGAGAGAGAATTACAGCCCTGAGCTTTAAAGGGTTTTGTGAGGGACTTGGGCTATTCTCTAGGACCTGAAGAAAAAAACAAAGGAGGTGACCAGTGAGACATTCTGATGCTATTATGCAGTTGTATCCGACTCTTCATGGCCCTTTCTCAGGTTTTCTTGCCAAATACACTGGAGTGATTGGCCATTTCCTTGTCCAGTTCATTTTACAGATGAGGGAAACTGAAACAGACAGGGTTCAAGGACTTGACCAAGGTCTCACAACTAGTAAGTGTTTGAGGCCAGATTTAAACTCAGGAAGAGGAGTCTTCCTCACTTCAGGCCCAGCACTCTATCCACTGTGCCATCTAGCTGTCCCTGAGCCATCCCACGACCCAGAAATTTCCGTGGAGAGGGGTTACATCAACAATAGTCTCTGTCCCTCTAACTCCTGGTATTTTGGAGAGTAGTGGGCTTGGAGCCAGAAAAAAGCCATTTTCCTCAGATGAGAAAAATAACGCTTTCTCCCTCACAGGCTTCTTAAAAGGAAGTTATTTGTAAAACCAAATGCCTTATGTAAATGTGGGGAGTTTATATTCCCTCTACCCATAGAGCCACAACCATGTAATTTATACCTAAGAGAGCGTCAGCATCAAATACTGTGAATGATTTAGAACCAGTTCCCCCCTGACTGCAGGTACAAAAAAATAAACGTTTCAGACCTGAAGATTTAGCCAGTACATATTAAGGGAAAATACATCCTAAATACCAAATAATCAACTTATACCTTTATTGAAATAGGAAAATTTATGGAATAAATAAGGTAGTGCAGTTTTTATCAGTATTAGGTGTGTTGGTGTCTAGGGCAGTACATGTTAAGTGTGGCTAATGCTGAATTGATAGAGAAATGCACACAATTTTCTTCCCTGCATTCATGGCAACTTCCCTTGTTTATAAGAGGTCTTTTTGTAGCCCCAAAGATAGAATTCCTGTATCATCTGTATATTAAGAACTAGCTTTAGTGTTGGAACTAAGTAATGGTTTTCTGGCATTGTCTCCTGAAACAGTACCCAGGGAGCACATAGCTGTGATCCCCACAACCTCTAGGGTATACCCGACTAGGAATTATAATGAAGGAGTGAATCTCTGTGGGCCCTTTACCTTGTTCAATAGTCATAAACAAGGCTTATCAACAGACATACTAAAGAAGTCTTCAAGTAAGCCAAGTCTACCTCCACACTAACTGAAAGCTAGGAAGGAATAAAATCACTTTAGCTGTCTCTGGTTACCTCCCACTCAGGCAGCACTCGGAACTTCTATACGTACCACTCCTTTAAAGGGAGTTGGTAACCAATTACATTGTAAACTGTCCAAGGGGAGGAAACTCTTGTCTGTTTTTACATTTAGCAACCAGCTAATCCTCCTTCCCAAATTACCTTGTAGTTAACTACTTTGTATCTATTTGCATGTATTTACTTTATATTTTTGCTGTATGTATTTTTATATGTGCTTGTCCCCTCCTTTAAAAAGTAATCTCTTTTCCAGTAGGAAGTGTTTCATTCTTGGTACTTGTAACCCCTAGCTCAGTGCCTGGCACATCGTAGATACTTACTAAATAATTGTGTGATTGATCCATTGATGTGATATTGTTTTCTACACCAGAAACTCAATAAATATTAATTTACTAATAATGACTTTTATAAATAAAGGGCAGACTTCAGCAATTTTCTTCTAAAACGTTTATACCCCTGGAAATATCACATTAAAGGGCAGCTAGATGGGACACTGGATAGAGCACTGGCCCTGAAGGCAGGAGGACCTGAGTTCAAAACCGGCCTCAGACCAAACACTTGATACTTACTAGCTGTGTGACCCTGGGCAAGTCACTTAACCCCAATTGCCTAAAAATTAAAAAAAGAAAAAAGAAAATATCACATTAAGTAATGTGACAGCTTTGGGGGGCAGATTAGTGTTTTTATTTATATTTAGTAGAAGAAGAAAAAAAAGGTGGTGACTATGAAAACATTTACCAAAAGAAATTTAAAATTTAGAGGGTCACAAACTTGGAGCTAAAAAGATTATCAAAGCATAAATTTAGAGGTGAAATGGACCTTATCTAGTCCAATTCCCTCATTTGGCATTTGGGGAAGCTGAGGTCCAGAAATATGCAGTGAGTTGCCCAAGGTTACACAGGAGTAAAGGGCAGAGCCAGGATCATGGGAGATAGCATACATTCTCAGTGCAACAAGTGTGTCTTGTTACTGTGAAAAGCATTGTGGGAGATGAAAAAGTATGGTGTCCCTGACCACAAGGTCTTGGATCCAAGGCAGACCGTGAGACATAAAGTAATTGAGTAAGATAAAAAGACAGCCTGGGTAATAAAATGTTAAAGGGAACGTAATCATGTCAAACTTTATGGCTCAGAAAACAAGTTCTAGAGCGTGTCATGAAGAGTAGGGCTTCAGTATTAATTGAAATTATCACTGAATAGTTTTATAGACACCTTGAGATTTGAGGTGGACCTTAAAGGCATATCAGCATTAAGATAGGTAAGGTGAAGGTGGGAAGTTATACCAGGTATTTGCAAAATATTGAAGGGTGGTAAATTTGTACTTAACATACTGCTTTGTGACTTCTCAGTGTTTCTGTCTTGTGCAGTATTTAACATTTCCTAGGTGTAGATAAATTATAAGCTCCTGAAGGACAAGGACTGAAGAATGCTTTTTATACCTACCAGAAGAATGCAAAGAACGGAACTGTGTATATAATAGATACTCAAGAAAATATTTCTTAAATAAGAGATCCAAATTGGAAAAATTACAATATAGACAGACCTATTTTTGGTCATAGGATAGTCCTAGAAAAGACATCTTAAAAGTTGGTCAGATTTTTCCATAGAGAACAATGTTACAAATTAGAATTGTGTTTCTTACCAAGGGCTAGGTATCATCAGGTAAGCCCCATATGTTACAATATGTTATAGAAGCAGGTATGTCACTAATAAAGTTCGGTAGTCACTTTAAATGATTATACTCGGTGTCCTGTAAAACAAGAATAAATGTTGATTCCATGAGAAACCCCAGTGTACTAGAAAGTGTGCACTTAGCACATAAAAAAGCAATTCTACTGTATTATAAATTTGATCTAAAACAATTGTGCTAATATTAAAGGTCTTGAAGATTTAATCAGTTTTAATTTTTCTTATTTTAAAAAAATTTTAGGAGAACATCTGAGGGATAATTTGAGCACCCTAATTAAGTACATTATAAAAAACTGGGAGAAAATTTCTATGACACTTTTCCCCCCTCAATGAGCAAGTACAGGCCTTCTAAAATTATTCTGTCGTCCTTAGAGCTATGTCCAGAGTAACTAGTGCACAGTATATATTTATTACTCAGAGGACAGATTGATAACTAGAAAGGGACCTTTTTAATCTTATTTAATATTACTCTTCTTCAAGAACTCAGCATTCTAGCCTAACTCTGTTTCCTAAATTTAACATTCCATCTCCCTACTTCCCATTCCTGAAGTGTCCCCTCTTCATCTCTGCCTTTCAGAATACTTATCTTCCTCAGTTTGCTTGCCACCTCCTTCATGAAGTCTTCCCTGTTCCACCTCGCCAGGTGTTAGTGTTTTTTCCCTCCCCAGTTTTCCTTATATTATGTTTATCTGTGTACTGAAGACAGGAACTGTTTATTTTTTATGTTCATCACCCTAGCACCTAAAACAGTGTCTTGTCATATATCATCTGCTTATTAAGTGTTGGTTGAAATAAATTGAATAGGAACTGAGAGCCTTTTCGACAACAAAACATATCCTGGTATTCCCAGGAAAAGCCTTGGCTGGGGAACCCAAGCCAAAGTATATGATGTATGAGAGGTTGTTGTTCAGTCATGTCCAGCTCTTCTTAACCCCTTTTGGGATTGTCTTGGTAGATGTACTGTGTCTGAGGTTGGATTTGAACTCAGATCCTCCTGACTGGACCTAGCACTCTATCCGCTCTGCCACCTAGCTGCCCCTTTTGAGGAGTACCTAAGATTTAAACACAGAGCTTTAGTAATGGGCTATATTTTAAAATCCTATGTAATTTAAAATTATTAAATCCACCATAATTATTGTCATCATTTAAAAAATTTTTTATTTGCGTTGATTTGTGTAACCTTGTTTTTAATGCTCCAGTGAAAGGCATTCTCAACACACACAACTGTTTCAAAAGGTATTCAAAATACCTTACTGGTTCTTGTGTATCAGATTTACCCCCAAATACTTGCTTTTTCAAAAATTACAATCCCTTATCCCAAAATCATGATATAAAGTCCATACAAAAGAACACAAAATTTTTATTAAATGTTTTCATGTTTTTCTGGAATGGCATCTTTCCAAAAAAGATCTCAACTCCCCCTGTTCCCAGGTAAATCAGGTATGCAAATTCCAAAAATTCCTTGGTGTACACTCCGTTCATTTTATTTCTGAACAACATATTCCAAACTAAATATAAAAGTTCTAAATAGATTTTAGCAATGTTCCTCTCTGTGGTTTATGGTCATCTTCATGGCCCTAGAGGTGAAGCTTTGTCTTAATATTCTGTTCTATGTCTCTGTCTCTGTGACACAGTTTGTCTCTTGATTTATATCATTTTGAAGCGTTCTCTTATTTTTCGTGCTCTTCTGTTTCATGCGAAATGTACTCTCCTATCTAGATTATGGAGAACTTAAAGAAAGGGACTATCTTCAATATCTTTTGTGTTCTTCCATAGTACCTAACAGAACGTTAGACCTGGAGTAGATGCAGAGTCAGCAGTTTTTCAGAAGCGGCAGGTCCAGTCTTTTATTCACTGTAATTTAGGATTTGAGGCCAAAAATACACGTAGGCATATTTCAGTATTTCTATGAGAGAGGCCGCCTGGCCTGGTGTCTGGAGGGAAGGCCTCTGACTCATGTTGGCTGCGTGACCCTCAGCAACCCCTTTCTACAACTACAGGTTACAGAAAAGATGATGACTTCTTCCTCAGGAGTGCAGACCATAGAGGACTGGCGGTGACCTTTGTCCTCATCTGGCCTGCGTCCTTCCCAGGGGAGGTTTTGTCGACATTGTGTGGTGACCCGTCCAGGCATGTCCTTGGTCCTCCCTGACTCTGCAGCGACCTTGACCTCGCCCGCCCTTCCCCAGTCTGTTCTCTGTGCATCTTGTTAGGTGCAGATATGTTTGCAGGTTGCTCTTTCCCTGCCTCCTCCTTGTGAACTCCCTGACAGCAGGGACTGTGTTTTTGCCTCTCTTGGTATCCTCTGTACTTAGCACGTTGTGATGGTTGTTGTTGAGTTGTGTCCGATTCTTCATGACCCCTTGCATCCTGTTCATGGGCTTTTCTTGGCAAAGATACTGGAGTGGTTTGCCATTTCCTTTCTGAATGGATGGAGGCAAACAGAGTTTAAGTGACTTGCCCAAGGTCACATAGCTAGTAAGTGTCTGAGGCCAAATTTGGACTCAGGTCTTCCCTACTCCAGGACCAGCGCTCCGCTCACTGAACCGCCTGGCTGCCTGCTTGTTGACTGACTGGCTTTCCTCATTATGTGATCATCCATCTCTCTGATGTTATCCTTTTCCCTACTTCTCCAGCGCTTGTTGGCGGCATGTTCCGCCCTACTCACAACCTTCATGACCCCCTGTGTTTCTCTCTGAGTGATCTAACTTCAGTTTTGGGGAGACACTATTTCATGATCAGGAGAAGAGGAGAGAGCCAGCAGTCACAGAGCTTCTCATGCATGCCAGGCACTGTCCTGGGTGGTTTACACATATCCTCGTCTTTGGGTTGTTTTAGTTGATTGGTAACAATATCTTTTAAAGGTAAGTGAGCATTTTAAAAATTATTAAAATGCAGCTGTTACCAGATTAGTGTAATCCTGGGCTTTCTTGATGTCCAAGAGAGGGAAAAGTTTTTTGAAACAGCAATGCGCCCCCAGGCCTTTAGTGGAAATAGTGCCAGCTCTGCCACAGGCTGTGTGACCTTATGTCACTTAAGGTTCCTGGGTCTATAAAATGACAAGGTTGGCTGGAGATCTTTACTCCTAGCGAAGAGGCTGTGCGGTGGAGCTTGGGCTGATTGGTGGGTTTTGTTTGCTTTTTTGATCAGCAGCTTTCTAAGGATACCCAATATTTAATGGAAAACAATTGACAGCTTACCTATCTAAGCACATTGGTGATTATCTGAAGTTATTTTTGTTTGCATATATCTTTTTACATTTCCAAAAGTGGCTACATTAAAGGCAATCATTTTCACTGTCTGAAGGGAAATATGCAAATTTAGTAAATGCTAGTTTAGAAATACTTGTTTTTTTTTCTTTTTCCAAAGATCTATCTGCTTTTAACTCAGTAACAAAATGGAACTGTTCCCAGTTGTTTCTGGTTATAATATTTCTACAGCTATTTTCAATTACTAAGAAACATAAGCAAGTCTTAGTTATCTTTAGATTGCTTACACCCTGTGTTTTTCTGTCTAGCATTCTCTTAGTTATTAATCTTTCCTTTTTGTTAAGATGTGGTTGTTAAGGAAAAAAGGCATACTTCATTTTATACAGATATGCTCTTACACATTAGTTAAGTCTAATTTTGTAGGCCAAATTATATTTCACATGTGCCAGTGAGTTAATTACTTAAAAGAATATGAAGGCAAATAATATTTGCATGATTATGTTACTGAATTTTTTTCTTTCTGATAGAGAAAGTTCCCTCAGTTATCTCTTTTTTTTGTACATAAATCTTATTTTTAGTTATCAGGTTTCTTTAAAGTAGGAAACAACAGTATATACTAAATTTATCATTTGCCACTAAACATAATGCAGTAAGAAAATGTTTTTTTATTCCAAGTATCTTTAGATTTTATACAATTTAGTATTTTCTGTGACATTGCACAGACTTTCCTCGTTCTCCCCCATTGGGCCCCTAGGCAAATCAAGAATTAGCTATATATTACCTTAACTGAAGAAACACAAATTAGGACCTGTAACTTCTCTAGGCAAATAGCAATTTGGAAGTTTCAATAAAGTCTCTTCATATCAATAATGTTAGTAACTTGGAGAATTTTTTCAATCCAGTTTTTTGATCTTTTATATATGTACCTTTTGTGATAGCATTGACAAAATTAACTCCTGTTGTGATATTTTTTCATTTTATAAACTTTAATACAAAAAATTTCTATGTATAGGCTGTCATGAAACTTCATAAACAAGCCATGTCTTTTCCCAATTCTGGTACCTTAGATTCACAGAATATTTTACCTGGAAGGAACTTTTCCCCTGCCCCATTTCCTGCTGCCACAGATACCTAACCACTGAAGAAGTTAGTGAGTTGCTTGAATTGCTGCTATCATCATTCATTCAACAAATACTGATTAAATATCTCCTATGGGCAAGATACAGTCCTGTGTTGGCACTACAGATGAATGAGGCTTGATTCCTGCCTCAAGGCACTTACATCCTGGTAAACAAGAGTTAGACCAATACTGATGATGCCCGGCAGCAGAATAAGGAAATAGAGATGTCACTTCTTGTCTTGGGTCAGGAAGGTCACCTTGGCAGAAGTAGCCTTGTAGTTACACCTTAAAGGATGGGCAGAATTCCCAACATGGAGGTGGGGAGAAGAAACAGCATGAACAAGTAAGGCACAGAGTCAGGAAAACACAGAGTTTATTTGGGGAATTACAGTTAGTACAGTTTGGCTAGAGGGCCAGGGGATGCGTAGGAAGAAAGAATCCTTGAAAATTCAGTTGGGGTCAAACTGTGGAAGGACAGTGGAGAAGTACGAAGTTCTATCTGTTAGGGTATCTCTTGATTTTTTTTTCTGCTGAAACAAAGTCCAAACAAGTAGCATGCAAAATGGATTATTGGTGGGAGAGACTAAAGGCAGGAGCTTGTTAAAGTTTGGAGCTTGTTAAACTAGCGTGAAGCCTAAGCTAATGTGATGATAGTGTGAATAGTTTGATAGAGGCTGTTGGAACACAATGTCCCCAGAACCTGAGTAGCTACGGGTGATTTGGAGTGAAGGGACAGAGAGAAGTCAAAGGTAATTACTTCTAGCCTGGCCAACTTTGCCATACAAACATTGATGGAAGGAAATTGCTGTGTTTAAGCTTAGAGAGGCATTTGCTTGCTATCTTCAAGAATTGGAAAGGTTGCCTCAAGGAAGGATTAGATGTATTCTGCATGGCCCCAGGGAGCAGAGCAATATTTGTAAGAAAACACTTTCTAATGGGTTGCCTCTAGAAAGGCAAATTTTCCCTCACCAAAAGTCTTTAAGCCAAGGCAGGATGACACTTTGGGAAATGTTCTGAACTCCAAAGCAGATGTGTGAACTTGTGATAGATAGATGGACGGATGGATGGATGGTTGGATAGATGAATTTGCGAATATGTTATATAGCTATAAATACATGTGCATATGTATGTGTTCTAAATATGAGTGTTGTATATATCATACATTTTGATAATTTCATTTCTATATGTTTTCCCTTATAATCTTACGTATTTTGTTTTTGTGCATTGAAAACTGTTATTGTGAAAGGTTTTCCCAGATTGCCAAGGGGAGCCATGCATGATATAAAAATGGATTAAGAACCTGTAGTATAGTAGTTCTTCCTATATAGTCTAGCCTTGACTAAATGATCTCTGAGAGTTCTTTGAACTGTGAGATATTTGGATTCTGGGAATTATCTTACCATTAATAAAAATAAGGAAATCAAGAGATGATTTGAGGGAATGAAATTAGTTCATCCAATCTGATTTGTGGTGATGTAGTAGAAAGAACCAGGAAGCAAATTCTAGCAAACCGTTGGAGGTTTGGTTCTACTATTTAAATGAAGCATTTTTGACAGAGAAAAATCAAGCAACAAGGCTACTCTGGCTGAGAAATTTTCTAATGACTCTGTCTCCATATTTCACGTGCCCCTTTCCCAGCTTTTCTCTTATTGATGCCCTACTCCAGAAATGTCAACCTCACCAAATTCCCAAGTGCCACTCTCACCAAATTATAAAGTAATTGTAATTATAAAATGTTTAACAAAATAAAAATACATTACAGCGTAGATGATGTTAATTTGTGGTTTTCTGTGTGACCTGCAGGAATTGAATTCTATTTGAATTTTACACCATTGTCCTACTCTATGCTTTCCTGTATTGCTTACTATCAAGAATAGTTCCTTAGTGTACTGAACAAATGAAAAAGCATTCATTAAGCACATACTCTGTACAAATTGTTTCTTCAAAAAGAAAAGGCAGCTATGTGACACATTCATTTCCGTAAGAATCTGATGTTGAAAATTACTTTTATAATGGAGTAATCCTACCCCAGAGCATCTTCTTGTCTAGGCAGAATTTCAAGGCCATTAGTTTTTCCTCTATGTTTCTTTCCCTGCACGTAGCCCTGATGATGGAGAACAACCAAGGCATGTTCAGAGATCCTCCTGGCACCATCTTGGACCCTAGAGATGCTGGGAGATCATTCTTATAGGATTCATCTGAAATTTTGGACTGGGCACAGTTAACACACTGTGGTCATTCAAAATATTGTACTAGGTTGAGGGACTGTTCCATGCTGTTGGAAGCACATTCAATGATTTTTTTTCCCCTCTTTTTTAGGATTTTTCCCTCTGAATTGTAGACTTTATGTGAAAGGTTTGTCTTCTGCTCTGACTGCAGGTTTGGGGATTTGGGTGAGGATGGACAGAGTACAATTAGATCTGTATTAATTTAGCCGTAATAACAGGAAAATTATGTGGTTTCTGTCAACAATATAAAGAAATGTTCTCTACCTGTGGTCTTAGGTAACACATAACACCATTAACACCTGAAGCAAACTGAAAGGTAATCTTTATTTTACATGTATTCTGTGTCTATCCCAGAGCTCAAAGCAACAGTTTGTACTGATCTGCTATCTAATTGTATTATTTTAAAACATTTGAACTTCCTTGCCTATAGCTTAATGATTTAATATAAGATTATAAGGCAGCGTAATTGTATTTGGTTCAATGTTGTAGTGCTCTTTTGTTGAACTGTGTTAATCTGATTTTTTATTAAAAATCATTTTTGCATTAATTACCTGAGAAACAGATGTTTAACAGCATGAGGCCATAATTAGTTTAGTTTATATGCATTATGTGGTCATCACTAATACTGAAAAGAATATACTATGTGAATGTGCTTTAGAAGGCTATATAGAATACAGTGAATATAGCAATGATGCATTCTGATTTTGCTACAACTGTATTTAGAATAACAGTACTTGCTATTTTGATTTATGGTGTTGTTTTGATTGTTTAAATTTGTGATTTCCTGAGAATGTTGTGTTTATGGTGAATTTTGTTATCTATAGTTTTCCAAGGTGTCAGTATCATTCTAGATATGAAAAATATAGTTTGAATAGCTTATAGTTTCACAAGCACTATTGAATCTAATAAATTTATTCTGAGATTCTGTAAAGTAAGAATATAATTAATGGGGAATAGTTTTTCTATTGAAATTAAAGATAATTCATTATTTTCTATGTGATTCTAATGATGAAAACACATTACCTTTTTTTTTTAATGTCACATACTTTTTCCCTGGGTTCATGGTGTTCCATTACTTTAATTAAATCTAGGAACTGATAATGAACAGTTAAGTTGAGGATGTGTCACTGCTTAGCTAACCAGCAGATTCTGTATTTCTTAAGCCAAAGGTTGGAACTGGAATATACAACTGTGGTTGCAGGCAGTCTGGCCTCTAGATTTTTGAGGGTAGAGAAGTACCTGTTATGCCTTTGGTGATCTCTTGTTTTTATTCTGCTTTCTATGAGTAGAAACAGTAACATTTTATGCAAACTTGCCTTTTTGCTAAGTTAGTATATTGGATTGTCTGTTGCAAAAAGAAATTCTGGGATATGAATGGGGGTTTCATGAGAACATTTAAATAATGGCTCTGGTTTTCACCTAAAATATTAGTTTACCCACAGCCCATTACCCCCAAGTTCTGAGTTTACACAGACCGGTTTCACTCTTGGGAGCAGCCCAAAAATCTCATCTCTTTAGTTCATTTTATCTCCCCCCAGGGTTACTTCTCGGGACCTCAAATATAATTCTTTCCTTGTACAAGACACTCCCATCTCCCCACTCTGTCTTTGTACTAGTTGGCTCCCCGCATCTGAAATGTAGGTTTCCCCAAATGTGGATACCAGAGCCCTAGCTTCCGTATAAATTCAGAAAGTAACAATTTATATTGGGCAGCTTTTATTTCATTCCATAGGCAAAATTCAAAAAACTCAAAGGACTTCAGTAGGCCAGAATCAATTGACAGAATTCTTTTCTTCTTTGCTGAGTCCCACCTTCTGCCTAAGAACCTGCCCATACAGTCCTCCAGACTCATAGTACCAGCCTATAGTTTGGATGCCCCTCAGAAGGGAAATGAACTTAGAATTGCAAGCCACCTCTTTTCCCCATCTGGGGAAATGTAGTCTGCCACTGGCCCTTGCTACCCTTTCTTGGGTGGTACAGTTGAGAGCATGTGCACCAACATCTTCTCCAAAGCTCCATAAGAAGCCACATAAATGAGCCTCTGTGAGGGCACAGCTACACAGCCTTCTTCTGCCCAGGACACAGTCTACTCTCGGATCTCCTAGATTTCTCCAGACCATCTTCAGCTCTTTCATAATCTTCCAAAAGACCAATTTTTATCCTTAAGACTTCCCACTACAAAGAAGATGATCCAGAATATGGAGGTAGGGCCCAAACTAGTCAAATCAGATCCAGAAATGTCCTGGATCCTCTCAGCTAAGTACCAATCAGCACATCCATAACCCTTCTTTAGACAGATACAATCAAAATTCCAGTCTTACTTCCCCTTGATTCCATCAAAATTCATCATGTTCCCTTGATCAAGTTTATAGAATGAAATAATGAAATTGGATACCTACCAAAAGTACATATCATATGAGGTAATTTATTATCAAGAAATTTGCTCCCCACACCTGCATATCTCTAAGAGTTGTTTGTTTGTTAATTTGTCTGGAGAGGGGGAGAGAGAGAAAAGAGAATTAAAACCTCTAGAATTCTTAAGGATTTAGGATGGATCCAGATTTGGAGAATCCGCCCCAAGCAGCCACAGAAATAGCCAAAAAGAACCATAGACTCAGAACAGCTCCCAATTGTTTGTGAGCATTTGAGATTATAGCCTGTCCAACCAAAATGCATTGACTTGCTGTCTAGAAGGAAGCCAGCCTTTTCTTTAGAACACTGAGGTGTGGAGACAAAAGAAATGAGAAAGAAAACCATGAAAAGAAAAATAGCAAAATTAGAAGTTGTGATCAGCAGACACGTAACAATAGAAAAGAAAAGAACCAGTGGTAACAAGACAGAAGAGAAGGATCACTGGAGAGGACAGATACTTCCATGGTCCGTCAGAAACCTTCACCAACCCAGCTCTGTTAGGAGAAAGAGGGAAGCATCTGTTGACTCCTAAGGAGCCCCCAAGGACATCAGCCCGCTAGCCTGGCTAAGTGATTGAAGGGAAACCCCAGAAGAGGTGCTGGGAATGATAGGCCTGGATTAGGTAGACACCAGGCTAATGGCTAATGAAGAAGTGCAGTAAAAGGAAAGAAAAAAAAAACAGTCTTGTCTCTTCACAGACTGCATGTCCTTTTGAGGGAGTACCCACTGCCCCAGCCTTGGCCAGCCTGAATTCACAACAGCACACATGTTTCGAGTTTGGCATTTCTCCCTCTCTGCCCTTCAGAACTTACTAACCCAGCTGCCACTCCCATTCCCCTTCCTATCTGGCTCTGCCATCTGGGACAACCCTCTAGCCTTTCTACCCTGGCCCATCTCTTCTCTGTTAGAGTTTTTTTCAAAGGCCTACCGTCTGAGACATCCTCTTCACTCATACTACTCCCATCTGTTTTTCTTCAGCACATCTATCAATTCCTACTACTGAATAACAAATTTGGCAATTCCAAATCTGCTGAAGAAGGAAATAGTTGGGGAAGCCCTGAGTTTGATTGGGTGCAGTATTTTACTAAAAATATTCAGTTGTCAGAAAGAGTAAATGCAGCTTCTAAAGATGAAATCTTTGTAGTTTTATCTTCTCACTTCGATCTAAGGATAGATCACTTTTAAAACAGAAGAGTTTCTTTCCACTTGTTTGCATCTCAGAAGAAGTATTATCTTGTTATTTTAGCACTTCGCTCTGCAATGTCTTCTTTACCTCCCACCTATCCCTAATAAAGCACTCACAATTAATTATGAAATGAAAATAATTTCCATTAGTGGGAGCAAGAATTGATGTTTAGTTAGAGCAAGGGAGAAAATGACAGAAAAAGTCTTTCCCTCTACTCTTAGAACAAGCTTTACTGCATTTTTAATGAGGTCAACCATGAGGGAGCATTTTGAAGTATGAGATCCGTTATATAAAGGCCATCACTGCATAATTGCCCTTGTATTTGAAATTGACACTGTCACTTGTGTTTCTGTCTTTTGTTTGGCTCAAAAACCAACGTGACCTGAAATCCTTTCTACACTGATCCTATATGTAGCTTGTTGTCAAATGCCAGCATTAGAAAGCTATAAATAGGGAGGCTTACAGAGGAAATGTGGAGGGCCTAGGAGAGCTTTTTCAAGTGAGATTGACTAGAAAAGAGGTTTATAGAAACATATCCCTTCACAAATTGAATAAACAACATTTTGGCAGCTTCCCTCTTCATCCTTATTCCCCCCCCCAAAAAAAAAATAAGCACTTTTCTATTTTTTCCAAGGCTGGCAAAAAAAAATGGTTGTTCCCTTGAAGTTTCAATGAATCAACAAGTATTTCTTTGCTATTATTTGTCTGACACCATGTTTGGCATTGTAGGGGAATATAGACATATGAAATATGGCTTTTGCCCTTAAAAATCTTCTACCTTAATTAAGAAATTAAGTTTAATTTATGGGATCTACTTGGAACAGCAGAGTAGAAAAAGTCAAGAACTTTACAATAGATTACTTCAAAGTCAACCACCCGGTTTCCAACTCACTTAGTTCCCTTAAATGTAGTTTCCATTGATTTTTATTCTTTTTAAAAATGTAGACAAATATACTTTTTCTTATTTGTGTAAGCCTTTGTAATTTTCCATTTTTAATTAAAAATTTCTGTTGGTGCGTTTTGTTTTTATATCATAGCAATTTCTCATTGAACCCTCCCTAGTAATAAAAACAGTTAAACATTGTCACCTTGCAAGTGACTTCCTCTGATAGTGTACTTATACCTGTAGTTTTCCTGCCTCTGCTTAAAGGGAGGTGTGTTTTTCTTATCAGGACCAACTTAGATCATTACAGTTACTCAGCATTTAATTTGTTTTAGTGTCCTATTCATTTACATTATTACAGTCAGGATGTATGGTATTCTCTTGGTGCATCAGTATCTACCAGGTTTCCCGTGTGTTTCTGAATTCCTCATATTCATTAAGGTACAATAACCATCATATGCATTGCGTTCATCTACCTTCGCTTGTTCAGCCATTCCCCAATCAATAGATACCTACTTTATTTCCAGTTTTTATCACCACAAAAAGCGTTGTTAGGAATATTTTGGTAATGGTAATATTTTGGCCTTCTTTTCTGTCACTAACATTCTAGGGATATATGCCCAGTAGTGGACGATCTCTGCTGGGCTCTGAACATTTTAGTGACTTTTCTGGCATAATTGCAAATTATTTTCCAGAATAGTTGGACCAATTCGCAGCTCTCACAACAGTGTATTGGTTTGGTTTGTTTTCCCACAGTACCTCCAACATAGACTATTTCTATCTGTTATCAACCCTGCCATTTTGCTGGGTATGGATGAAGCCCTTAGAGTTTTAATTTGCATTTCTCTTATTGGTGATATGAAACAATATAGTTGTGGTTAGTTCATAGTTATTATGAAAATTGTTAGTTCAGAAAATGAAACTTAAAATGAAATTAAGCTTAATTACAGTAGTTAAACAACTACAGAGAAGAGTTAACAAAACACATCTTCCTCTTCACTGCAGAGGTAGGGGATGTGGTGTATTGCATTGTCCACACATGGTTAATATATTGGTTAAGTTTGCTGAACTCCTTTTCTCTAAAATTTTTGTTTAAAGGTATGGATTGGTATGCTGGGGGAAGGTAGTGTATTTAGAAATGAATGTGCTATAAAAATACGATAATGTTTTTTAAAAGGAAAAACTCTAAGTTGGAGAATATTTTTATAAATAAATGATTTATTGGGGAATGACTCTGGGTCATTTACTTGTGCTAATTCCCTAAAAATGGTGTCCTGAAAAGTCATAGTGCAGCTACAGATTTACAAAAAAGATAATTTTTAAGTTTAATTACTTAAATTTTTGTGAATTTTGAATAATAAAATTTTAATGTTATCAAGATAGGGTACCCTATCATTATCCATGGTCTGTAACAGTTTCTGGATGACCCTTCCTCAGGCCAGCAGATCTGTAAAGGAAGTCCTTTTGCTTGGCTACCCCAGTCATCTGATCAATCTCCCATTAAGCTTTTTCTTGTGGAGTCATATCAAAACTGTTATGTAAGCATCAAAACCTTGTTCTTTGGATGATCCTAAAGCTAAAATTATAAATGCAATTCTTTCAGTCACTGAGAAGCACCTGATAAAAGTGTCTACAAAGTTCAAAAATCAACTAGAGAAACAGTAGTTATGTTGATTGAATTTTAATAAGAAACAAAGCAATATTTTGCCATTGCAAATAATTAACCATTAAAATATTATTTGTAGAATTTATACTTTTGGGGAAAACTAGGTGGTGCAGTAGATAGAGCACTGGTCCTGGAGTCAGGAGGACCTCAGTTCAAATCCAGCCTCAGACACTTGACACTAGCTGTGTGACCCTGAGCAAGTCACTTAACCCCAGTGGCTAGCCAAAAAAAAAAAAGAATTGATACTTCTCATGTTATTGAAGCTTAGCATTACACTAAGACTTATGGGACACCCTATAAATCTTATATAGCAGTTTTTATCAGGTATGTTTGATGCAAAGGTATGTTTCCCAGTTGATAGTTTCTTGTATTAACGTTGTAACATTTATTTTGTTCTTACAAAAACATTTTGATTACTATAATAATGTCATGTAAAAATAGTTAATATCTGTTTTTATTATGACTTCTATCTTGTTTGGTTAAGACTTCTTTCCTTACCATTAATAATGAAAGATATCACTTTCCAATCTCAAAAAATTATGTGACATTTTATATTTGTCTTTTAGCTATTCAGAACTTATCATGACATAAGTTAATAAGCAAGATATACCATGGCATGTAATTTTAGTTTCAAAAGCAATGTAGGTGAATGGAGTATTAACAAAATAATATAATAATGAGATGCTGATCTAACCCCATTTTCTGCCAAACACCTTTAGAATTTTCTCAACAGCTGTTGTCAAATAGGGAATCCTCACAGTAGTTTATATTCTTGGATGAGTTCCATTGATTCTTGCTCTGGTTTTATGTCTAGAAGAGCATTTGTATCTTAATGTATCTAAATTTAACTTATTTTAATAAGTTAATAATAATTTTAATTTAGTTTTTATCTAAATTTAACCAGTTCTTCCATATCTTCCTCTAGTAAACCCCTCCTTATACAGGGCTTAAAGGTGCTACTTCTATTGTGTATGGAACAGAAAGGTGTTTCACTCACCAACAGCAGGCTTATGAGCCTAAAGAAAAGGAACAGTTTGTCACACAAAATGCAACCCAAGTTTTTTCTTTTTATGGTGGACATTTAGATGGTCTGTTTCCTAGTAAGTTAGATAATATATGTAAAATACTTTGTAAATCTGAAAGTGATGTGTAAGTGTTGGATATTATTATTATTTTCCATTCTTCTACATTTGTCTCATTCTGATATAGATTTTCCTCACCCAGGGCCACAGTTCTGGAATCTGTTATTTTATATTATTTGCAAAGCCATGTATGATAATGGAGGAAATTAGAGAATAATAATCAAAAGTCAATTCCCTCAAGGAATTTTTTACTGTAATTGGTGGTGGGAAATAAAAATAAAAGGCAAAACTTAAGAGTACTTTAAGTGAGTCAGTTAACATTTATTAAAATGCTGCTATGTAGCAGGCACTCTGCTAAGCTCTGGGGATACAAACACAAATAAAAACAAAGATAGTCCCTGACCTCAAGGAGCTTACAATCTAGTGGGGGAAGACAACATACAAAAGAAAGCTGGGGGTGGGGGGAGGAAGGATATATACTCAGCAAAGGGGCATGATGGAGTAGTCCAAAGAAGTGTGAAAGCAGTGTAGCTGGTGGGAAATGAGGAAAAGCCTGTACTAAGTCCCCTCCTTCAAAAGAGACCCTGGAGCCCGTGGTCCTGCCTTCCATTCATAGCCTTAAATCCCAGGATCGGAGAGAGGGTACTGAAAGTTGACTAGCAGGCAAATTCAACTTTTAAAAGCAACACACAGATTTTTTCAAATTAAAATGGTATAACCTGTACATAAGGAATTTAAGAATAGTTAAAGAACAGAGTAGGAGAGTGATCTGGGCCCATTTGAAATCTGGTTATACGTCTATCATTAATTTTATGCCACTATGGAAAAAGAAAATCCATAGATAATAACTTCATAGCTTATGGGCATGATTTCATTCATAGTAGCACATAGTAAGTACTTAATAAATACATCTTTACTGATCTTTCTATTTTCTTGTTTATATTTAACTTAATTTTTGGAAATTCGCATATTTAATTTGGCATCTTCTTTTTCTGTTTTCTGACTGTATTTAGCCTTAACTTTACTGTTGTCCAGAAACTTTATTTTAATATTCTATTCACTCATATTGCTTTTTTTAATTAAAATTGTGCACCATGATATATATTGCCTGTTAACGGAAGAATATCTGTAACTCATTTTTTTAAAAATAGTATTTCCAAAAAATGAACTCGTAATTTATAAAAATTTTTGCTGGACATTTTGTATGTTAAGATGATGAGATTTCTTTTGTAAAAAAATCTTTTATGCTTTGTAAAAAGGGGGTGTGTTTATAGAACTATTATAAATATCTACTGCTTACAGCTTGTATAACTTATTTTTAGTGTTGTTTCTTAATTTATTACTTAAAACTTAGGCTACATGCTTTAGACTGCAGACCTCCCAAAACACAGGGACTGTGCCTGAGCTGTATCCCCATTTCCTCAAACAAGGCTATGCTGCAGTGGGACTAAAATTTTAAGCTGATTTTTATTGGTGTAGGGAGCCCCTCCTGAGATGCTTCTCTCCTCCAATGAAAAGCAGTGATTGCTCTGCAACTTCAGATCTTAGAGTGCAGCCTGGAATGATAAGACCTTGCCTTAGTACCACATACCAGGGATCACCAGGAGGCAGGATTTATTGGCTCCCTATCCATTACACCACTACCAGTGGCTCATCCACTTTTGCTGTCTACCTAATTCACCCAACTCCCCCTTTGGTTACAAGAAGCTGTAGCATGTGCAACCGTCTCCATAGATGGGCTCAACCAGGTTGAGAGTAACCAACCAGCCCAAGGCTATTGGTGAGTTGCCCAAGCATGTAAAGACTTTTCCCGGTGGAATGGGCAGATGAGAACAGTTTGTTCCACCAGCAATAAAGGCAGCTGAAGCAGGCACTGTGGAGAGCTCAGAGCCTGGTCAGACATGAAAGATGCCAAGGTCACCCACTGCATTCCCGGCTAGTGCCAGTCATCCTGACTTTTGTCTTGCCACTGGACTTCAGGGACACTGGAACAGAGAATGAGGCTGAGGACTCCAAGTAACTCTGCCTCACTTAAATCCAGTTCTCTAGCAGGTCAAGACATCACCCTGTGACTTTGTTGGTCCTCTTTGAAAACAAAGGGAAAAAAACAACTGAAGGCTAAATATGGTGGACTGAATAGTAATCTAAAGTCTATACAAAATGATCCAAGTAACTCAAGCCAAAAACCTGCTTTTCCCTAACATGGACAGATAAAACTACCACCTCAGCTGTCCCTGTATGGAGTGTTTGAGGGCTATGAAAGGAGACAGCTCCCCTAGCTAGATAGTGAGTGTGTTTCTGGAGGCGATGTCTTAGAGTGGGTTAGAGGCTCTCCGTAAAATATATCTATGACAGAACCTAAATTCACCAGTTCTGTACTTTGATACTGAAACTCTTTTTCACTGTATCTCACAGAAGGAATAATATTATTGTTTGCAAATCTGTAAAAGAAAAACATTAAATGGGTGAATTAATACTTGAAATTCAGTAACGAATTCCAATTTGGGGTTTGTCTTGAAATCTGTGTGACCTTGCCAAAGTCAAAGAACCTTTCAGATCTTCCATCTGTAAAATATGGATGTCAGTGTCAGCATTACTAACAAGGTTGTTGTAAGGGGCAGGTAATAAAAATTATAAAGCACTTTATGTCTTACAAATGTTCATAAATTAAAATATTTAACATTTCTATTCTTTGGCATCTGTAAGTGGACCGTATTATGAGTGCTTTACTGTGACACCTAATGGACAAATCAATTACATATTGTCAGCTAGTTCTCTAAAAGCTAAAAAGGCGAATTCACAGTGAACAAAGGCCCATATTTAAATAATATGTGTAGTATAAACAGTTAAATCTATATATGACCTGTGCATATAGCCATTGAACATTAATAAGCTCATTTAACATTACTTTTTAAAGCATATGCCAATAAAAAGATTGATGTGATTGATGTCAGACTAGTATTTTGTAACTTAGAGCAAAATAAAAATCATAAAACTTTCTAGTTATTCTTATTAAGTTGATATATGCAAAAAATTGTCTGGGAACAAAGACTAAATGTTGTCACCTGTCAGCAGGTAGATGAATCCAACAAGTTACTAAAATACAGCAGTTTATTGTGTACCAGATTCTTATCCTTATTGGCATAGGTTCTAGAGCAAGGGTGGGGACCTGCGGCCTCAAGGCCACACGTGCAGCCCTTTGACAGAATCCAAACTTCACAGAACAAATCCCCTTAATGAAAGGTTGTGTTCCATAAAACAGTCAAAAGGCTGCACCCAAGGACCTAGAAGGCCATATGTGGCCTCGAGGATGCAGGTTCCCCACCTGTCTTCTAGAGGTTCTCAGACATTTGAACCTAGAGAGAGAACTACTCCCCAACTCCTGTGCATTCCACCTTTTATATTTCAGTTTCTCTCCTTTTACCTTTCTTTCCTTCTTCTCCCAGTGCCTGTCTCTGGGAATGTCTGGGTGTCTCTTTTGTCTATGCAGTATAAGGTCTTTTTCTGGTCTTGGACTCTAAATCCCACCTCCAACACTTACTAGCTATGTATCTGGGCAAGTTACTCTAGTGTCTTCAATTGTAAAATGGGCATAATAACAGTACCTGTCTTGAAGGATTGTTGTGACGATCAAATGAGATACTTGAAAATGCATATTCCTGAATTCAGTTTTCTAAATTGTTTTTAACTTGGATATTTTGACGAGTCAGCAGTGACATAAATGAGAAGTCAACTTAATTTTATCAATTTAATTGGATATTCTGAATTTACTGACTAGTCACTGGTTTGTTCACACATTTGTTCAGCAGTGTCACTAAAGACTTAAACAGAACAATATCCTGTATGTAGAGGAATGGGTGCTTATCTTCCCATTTTGCGTGGAAGGGTGTGAGTGCTTGCTTATTCTGATACATCCTACTAAAGTGGTAAAGTGATCACAGGAAAGAAAAGTGTGAGAGAATGCCCTCCTCTCTCACTCAGAAAAAAAAAAAAAGGTTGTTTAGTTCATGCAAGGTGATGAGTCCAACATGAGGGCCAACCCAGACATAAGCAGCCATTTCCTTGTGCCTTTTTTGCACACATTCACCTTCCTTTTCCTTTCTTGCATAGTGCTGATTTTGTTGTATTTCAGTGGGTGTTTGAAGAGTGTAGTTGAACTACTTTTGGCAATAGTAGAGGGCAATTGGAAGCAGTTGCTGCTGCCTGTTAACGATCAGAGCAGAAGGAGGCTGAAATCTCTCTTTCCTTTCACTCCCTTCCTCCCTCCCTCATCCTTGTTCTTAGCAAGTGATAAATGTTCTGCCCAAATCGGGGAGGCACATCACTCTTCACAGTAAACACGGGGACATTCAGCAAGTTATTCTTTTAATTCGCATGTTATAGGGATGCTGGGACAGCATTGTACTGTGTTGTGTTATATATTATGTGTTATTTAATGTGAAGAATTTAATTGTAACCAGATTGGTACCTCACTGTTACCAGTGATTTCTTGAGCTGAGCCTTTACTTAGTGAAATCCCATATCCATAGTCTCCACGTAAAAATTCAGTACATTTAAAATCACAGGAGTTAAGCCCTTTTGAAAACTCTAATTGGCTTTCATTTTTATTTTAATATAGCAGACTGACCCATAAATTGAACTTAAGACATACCTTAATGCATTTTAGTTGTTTGTGAAATTTGACCAAATTAGTCAACTACTTAAAAAGGTATTGTGGCACAAACTAGGCAATCATGAAATTTACATAAGTATTTCTCTTTGCACTCTGTAACCCGGACATCAGTTGTAAGTAATTGTTTAAACACTACTGAGCTGGGACTTCTTTTTCTCAAAATGTTTTATCACCCATCACATACTAGGTGCTTAATTAACTATTTAAAATTCATTTTTAAATGCTGATTGGTCCATTTATAAAATAGACTTTGGTTAGATTAACTATGAACCATTGGAAGATCCTTAAATACTTTTGATGTAGTAAATTTGTTATTTTCATAGTTGTGCTCCTTATTGAGGGATCTGACTTCTGTTTTCTTTTTTTAGTTTTGCTAAACCATACTAAATTATCCTTGAAAAAGAGGCAGTCTGGTGTAGTGAATAGAAGACTAGCCTTGTAGTCAGGAAGACCCGAGTTCAAGCTTGACCCCTGATATGTCTGATCTGTGTGAACATAGGAAGTCATTTTGCCTCTCAGTGCTTGAGGCATCTCTGTAAGTTACACATTGCGGCAAGCCTGCAACAGTGGAGGGAGGTTTCCTGTATGTGTGAGTTCCCTCTACATGTGCAATCACAGGTCGAGGACAAAAATAAATTTTAAAAATAGTGTTATAAACAAGTATAGTGCAAATAGATATTTACAAATTATCTAAATATAATATAAAATAAACTATTATACAAATAAAAGTATTATGATACTCAACCTTGGGTATTTTATTAAAGGTTTCTATTTGCTTGTATGTTTAAATTGTGATTTTTATTAGCAGATTTTGATTATTATTTATTCTTTTGTTTCAGTTACAAATTATAATAATGTGGTAGAAACAAATTCGGATTCAGATGATGAAGATAAACTACATATTGTGGAAGAAGAAAGTGTTACTGATGCAGGGGATTGCGATGCTAGTGTGCCAGAAGATGATTTGCCAACAGACCAGACAGTGTTACCAGAAAGCCATGAACAGGAAGGAAGTGCCAGTAGTTGCTGGGAAGATGATGGTATGTTTTATTTGATGTTGATGCTTGATTTTTAATTGAAATTGCATGAATGAAAACTTTAAAATGACCGGCAAAAATTTTTAACAACTAATAAGTAGAAAGATTATTATCTTACCTATCATATTACCCTAAGATACCTTCAAATTGTTAGTAGTAAGCGCTCTTCTTCACTCTCTGAAAACTGAATAAGAATTGGAGTCATGGAGTTATATCAGCAGTTTGTCATAGTGATTACAATATGTTGATTGTTAATAACACTTTTAAGGAATTCAAGATCGCAGATGCTTACAATTGGAAGGGACTTAAGAGGCTATGTAGTCTGCTCTGTTCTTGACCAAGAGTCACTTCTTTGGTATCTCTAATAATGGACATGCAGCTTTCATTTGAAGATCTCTAGTGAAGGCAAATCTACTCGTTCCTAAGACAACTCATTCCACTTTTCAATAGCTCTAATTGTTAGGAAGTCTATATGTATCTCAAAGCATTTCATATAAGCCAGGGTGCTATTTTGAAATTTAGTCCTAAGTCTCATTTCACACAAGACACTATACAAAATAACTATAAAGTGTACCCAGTTTATAATAGTCACATTTCCCAATGTGTCAAACCATCCATTATACCAAAATCTAACATGTAGAAATTTACCATCCCAGAAGATATCATTTTCATTATGAAAATTTCTCTTTGCAAGAGAATTCATCTTGGGATTCTTTTAGATATTAAACTATCCTAGTGCACTTAAAATGAAATTCTATTTCTAAAACTTTTTACATAGTTTTTCATGGACAAATCTATTATATATACCATGAGGTGCACTTGTATTTAGAATTCTGCATATGTTTAAATGGTTGGGGGGTTTTTTGCATTTTCATGCACTTTAAAATTTTAATGAAATATCACACACTTGTGGCATAATAGAAAAAGCACTAGGAATCAAAAGATCTGGGTTTTAGTACCTGCTTTGTCAAGAAATGACTGTGTAACTTTGGGGAAATTGTTTTAACTTCTATGGTACTCAATTTCCTTTTAAGCAGAATTGAGAGATTTGACCTGAATGATCTCCAAGGCTTCATTCAGTTCTAAAATTGTGTCATGCCACTCTTTATCATTAATGGAAGTAAATGAGGTAGCCTTTTGTGCCAGGACTTAAACAGCAACAGGTTGAAGAAAAATCAGGATCTGGAATTTGGCCAGGAAAGAGATCGGCATACATGTATCATAAATCAAATGGTCTGCTAGTCAAGTCCTGGGAAGGTCAATAAAGAAGTAGACTATCAGGTCAGTTAGAGGGTGCTGGCCATGGTGCTGATTCAGCTGAGCCCATGACTGTTTTGATAGCTGGGTTCTTAGGGAGTGTACATTTTTCAGCACGTCTTGATAACAACTAAAACCAACATCTCCTGTAAAACTTAGCAAGAGAGTCTGGATGGTTATAATATGTGGTAGCACCTACCACCATCACCTCAGCATGCAGAAGGATTTCTTCCAGAATAGGAGCACTGAGAGCCAAAATGATAAGTTTGCCTTTGCCTGACCTGGCCAGTGTCCATAAGGAATTCTTGTGTTATACTTCCAGTCTTTTTGTGTCTGTAAGGGGTACAATACTGGAGGGAAGCAGGACCTCGTCATGGACTGGGGCTTAGTTTTGGTTGTCAGACCAGTCTTTTCTTATATGCTCCTATTGAGTTACAATATTCTGATTAGTCACCTTTATCAATTAATAGAGGGAATTAGAAGGAGACCAGGAGCAAATAAAAGCTGAAGTGGAGGAAGTCAGCCAAAAATAGGAGACTAGAGAGCAAAGGAGTCCAGGGCTCAGGCCTGAGAGTTTGAAGGATGGTACGTCAGAGGGCATCCAAGTAACAGCTCCCCAGTGGCAGAACTGCTCCTCTTATTGAGCGTTCCGGGCCAGAGGAGCCAGATATGCTTCTTGCCAGAAACATCCCTGCGTGTGGGTTAGCACTGGGGAATCAAAAGCAAATCCTTTCAGAGCCACAGTTGGTCAATAAAAAAAAGTTAAACCTATAAGCCTTTCATTCAGATGGTTTTCTGTTTCTTTTCTGTTTCTTTTTTTTTTAATATGAGGCAATTAGGTTTAAGTGACTTGCCCAGAGTTACACAGCCAATGAGTGTTATGTGTCTGAGGGTGGATTTGAACTCAGGTCCTCCAGGGCCAGTGCCACCTAGCTGCCCCTGGTTTTCTATTTCTTAAAAAGACAAATAAAAGTGACTATTGAGAACACCTTGAAAAAATTTTAAGTTGTGAATGTCATGGCTAGAGATTGTATATTTAATAGAAAAACTGTATTAACAGAATTACTGAGCATTCATTAAGTACCTGCTATTTACCAGGCACTGTGCTTGGGCACCAGAGGTTCAGACAAAGACTGAAACAATCCCTTTTCAATGGATTCTGTTCTTTGGATTTTATATTTTTTAAATATACATAATACAACATATTTGGAGGCCTTCCTTAAAGATTTTTTAAAACAATTCCATAGGTACCAGTGCAGGGAAGGGAGGGAGGGAAGGAATAATCATTTATTAAGTGTATACTATGTGCCTGGCACTTTATAAATATCTCATTTGATCCTCACAACAGCCCTGGGATTTAGGAGATGGTATTATCCCCATTTTATAGTTGAAGAAATAGGCAAACAGAGTTTAAGTGACTTGTCCAGGGTTGCACAGCTAATAAGTGTCTGAAGTAGAATTTGAACTTGGGTCTTCCTGATTCCAAGCCCAGCATGCCATCCAGTGTGCCACCTCACTGCCTTCATAGTGCAGTACTCAGGCTATTTGTCTATTATCTTTTTGTTCCCCTTATATGACCAGCCTATCACTTTTTCAAATCATACGTTTTCTGGATAATATATTTTATGTCAGTTCTTGCATATGAGTAACTATTAGTAATATACAGGCTTACTTAATCTGTCATTAATATCCCTATTGTCCTTTTGGTGATCTGCAAATTTCAAATCCTTAAAGATTATAGTGTTACGTGATTTATAAACATTTAGCATTACCAGAAGAATGTTGTTGTTAAAACTGGATTTTTGTGCCAGAAAGGCATTTAGGGCCTTTGAAAGCACCTTACAGATTCCCCAATACTCTAATTCTCCTAGTCAATTCTGGGCCCACATCATTATCCATCCACTGTTCCTTTCCAAGATTGTATTACTAACAGACTCAGTTAGCTACCCATGCAACTGCAGGTCATTGTCTAAACCTGGATTTTTTAACCTGGATACCGTGGACCCACAGGGATAGATTTCAAGGGGTCTGTAAAATTGGATAGGCAAAAAAAAATCATTTCAATGTAATTGTTTTCCTTTGTAATCTTATGTGTTTTATTCATTAAAAAAACATTCTGAGCCGGGTTCATAGGCTTCACCAGACTGCCAAATGACTTTGTAACTCAAAAAAGTTAAGAAATTCTTCATACATTTAGTTTTCCTCCTATGTGGATTGTTAGGCATGTCTTCTCTAAGCAGTGGTGGAATTTGTTGAGGAAGCCTGCATTCTGGGGCTTGATTTAATTCAAGCCTAATGTCTTCGGTAATCAGGAGCATTTGAAAGACCTCATCACCTATCATGAATCTTTACTTTGGTTGTACTTGGCACAGAATATTCACTGTGAGAGTGGTAAACACTTCTGCCTCCCTGGCTTGTCTTTCTTTTGATAATGATGACAGGACTGTTGAGCAAAGAGCTACCTCAGTTTAGGCATCAGGGAATCTTGGATGATGTAAATATTTGTGTAGGAGACAACTAATTGAAGAAGAGTTTTTAAAGATACATTGTACCCTGCTAAGTCAAGTGCTTTTTAAAATATCACTAGGCAATAAACACAGCAGATGACAGCTACTTTTAGTCATTTTTGTGATTGTAAAGATGTAGTCTCCTTAAGAGAATCATTTGTGAAAGCCTGCCTGTTCCCCTTTCATATTTCCATGTGGATAGATGTTTCTCATACAGATTTTAAAGAGATGAGAATTAGATGTGTAGTAGTTATTAATTGATGTCTCTTCAGTTTCCTGTTTTGGTAATGGTACTGTTCAAAGTTTTTTTTTTCCCCCTATCTTTAATAAATATTTTAAAAGTCATTCCCCTAGAGCTTTTCAGATGTCACTTCCAGCATTGCTTTCTTTGTGTACGTGAGTAGTCTTTGTCATCTTTAATGCCATTTCTGCTTCTTCATTGTACACTGAAGTATTAAGAGTCCAATGATAAGAATGGTCTGTTAACATAAATGCTAACACATCTGCTCCATTTTGGTCTATTATACTTCCCTTTTCATTTGTAACAACACTTGAGGTGATCTGGCTTAGCTGGATCTCATACTCAGGGTTTGCAGACCAGATTTCTGCTCTACCACTCTTCTTTTTGAAACAATAGTGTTCATAATGTTACCATCTTCCTAATATTTTAAAAGTTGTATTGATCTCTTGGTTTTTTCATTACATTTATTTCTAAATATATCCTTTCTCACTCAATATTCATTGAGCTTTCTGATACGATAATTTTTTTAAAACAGTTGAACAGAACCAGCAATATACTTTAACTGTCTGTGGCAGTGTCTGAAGCATTCCACACCTGTTGTCTTCTGCCTCTAACAAAAAATAAGGAGGTGTTTTCTCATGTCTTTCCCTAGGGCTGTAAAGTTTGATCCTTATAATTACAATGCATTCAGTTTTGTTTGTTAGTTTTATTTCTTTACCTATTCATTTATTTGTTTGTTTAGGTTTGCATTGCTATCATCATTATGTGGAAAAAATCGTTGTTTTCCTGGTTCTATTTACTTCACTTGCATCAGTTCATATAAATCTTTCCATGTCTATCTGAATTTCTCATAATCATTTCTTAGGACACATTAAGATTTCATTATATTCTCCATAATATTTTGCAAATAAAATTATAGTCAGTTTGTGGTGTCCTTAGCCAAGTACCATTTCTCTCCACAAGGCAAGAAGAGTGTTTGCTGACTGAAATGTTCCTGGGCTTTCTGGGCTTTTTTATGGCAGTGATAACTTTATGTCTGTTCATCTTCTATAGACAATCGTGAGAGTCTGTGTTAATGTCATTGCCTGTATTTCAGTTTCAGTAGCATGTTTGAATATGTCTGATTATTGATATGATAAATGTATACAGCTTCTTCTTACCTTCAGCTTTCCTTGTTTTAATTTTTATTTTTGTTCTAATTAGTCAGTGATGTAAGTAAATGACAGCTCATTCAGAAATTTTCCCACATTTCATACATGATATTTTTCTGTCTAATATATACTAAATTTCATTGCTTGGTATCACGATTGCTGCTTATCGTATCTAATGCTTTCTCACTTTCTTATAGAAAATATTCATGATCCATATGAGGCTTTTGAATATCCCAGAATCTCAGTTGGAAGAACTTCATTCCCATGTGAAAATTGAACAGTGTTGAATTAGCTCAGCCTCCACAACTTTCAATAGCTGTGCATCCTTGGTTTTTATGATGCTTCTTAGTGTGTGCCTCACTACCTCTCCGTTACTGTAATCCAGTAACGGTGGATTTCCCAGGTTGGAGTAGAATATATTACCCAGTTCTTCAAAGAATTTATCTCGTGGTGGATGACATATAAGCTGTAGTTATCTTCAGTCTTTGAGGCCATAATTATAATGAGTACTGCTAATGAGCACTTCAATGTGAGATGAACAAATGACCCATAAAATTATGTTTCTTATTGTCTTTGGGCACATAATGAAACCAACTCTTTTATTTACCTTTCTAAAGAGCACTTGTGTGTTCTCCTTCCATTTAGATTATAACTGGTGTTTGTATCTTCTGTCCTCATTTATAGCAAGAATGTCAAAATTGATTTGGTTCAGTTCTTCCATAAGTACCATATCAACTTGTTGGTTGCTGGTCAGAAATCTCACGTAGGCAATACCATGAGTAAATGCATATAGAGATCCTCAAACTCTTGTGATTCTTAGTGCCTCCTGATCTTTTCCCACTTTGCCAACATCCCCACAGAAGCAAAAACGGAGGAGGGGCTATACAGGACTAACGGACCGGTGTGCATTTGTCCTTATTTCATGGGTTACCATGGTGCAGAAATGCGTCTGTTGGTCAGTGGTGATAAATCTTTCCAAACTTTGTTAGGCAGGTCCTTAGAGAGTAGGCATCATGTCACTAGGAATATACTCGAGGCCCTTCTGATTTAGGAGAACCTGTCACTGTTTCACCCAGCTGGCGTAGCCTTCATAAGCCCAGGGTCACTTGCACTACACGTTGAGGTATTGAAGGAGAACATGTGTGAAGAAAAGACTAAGTGTCAAATAGGATGGCCAGTAGCTTGATACCGTCACCATTCTGAACTTCATTGGGAAAGGGAACGAGGTCTTCCCAGAGAGGGTCTCTTTTCCTACTCATCAAACTATTAAAGGAAAACAGTGAATTAGTTTATAGTGAAAATAAAAGGCAAGGTTTTTACCTCTGGAAATCTTTTTCTTGACTGAAGAGAATGTCTAACATGTCTATAGTTCTTTAAGGTTTGCAGAGAGCTTTACGTGCATACGTTATCTCATTTGATCCCCACAACACTAGGAAGTAGGGGCTTTTTTTAGCCCCAGTTTACAGGTGAGGGAACTGAGTCTATAGAACTTAAATGGCTTGTCCAGGGTCACACAGCAGAGAAGTGTCTCAAGGAGAACTTGAACTCAGGTCTTTTGAACTCAGAGCCCAATTGTGTTCTGTCCACTCTTCCACAAATGGAAACTGCCTCCACGTCTATGAATGCTGATAATCCTTAGAGCCCAGGGATAAGACAGCCTGATGGTAGCAAAAATAAGTTAAATGAGAACACATTTCCTCCTTGAGAGATTTGAAACAACAGTAGAAAATGTCTTGATCTATTCACTAGTGTAACTTCTAGCACCTGAGAATAAAGAAAGTGAAAAGAGATTAGCACTTTGTCTCCCTCTCCCTCTTTCTTTCTCTCTTTCTCTTCCTCTTTGCTTCTCCCTTCCCCCATTCCCCCTCTCCCAAGGTTTGCTTAATAGAACACCTGGCCGGTGAACAACAACTCTTGGCTGTGTAGATGCTTGACCTCTAACTACTTAGATGAACCATTGCCTCATAAAGCGATGGGACTTTGCATTGCTGAACTTAATGAAGCTGTATTACCTCTGCTGATTAGTTCTCTAAAGACCCAGACAGAAGAAGCAAAATCATCATTAGGAAAACTGGTATCATTCAACTCTGCTTTAGGCTAGCAAGACTTCACCTTCATAGACTTTTAATATTGAATAGACTCTAAATAAAACTGAAGACATCATGTGCTATTGAAATATTAAAACATGTAATCAAATTCTATACAGTAATTCTGGCCTTTAAGTGAAATGTTGAACCAAAATCAAATTTTCATTGAACCGCACCTCAGTTTCCCCATGTAATGACAGGGTCAGATGAGATGAACTCTAAGGTCCCTTCCAACACTAATGTTCTGTAATTTTGTGCCATTCTTGAAGTAGGGATCTCATAAAAGTAGAACTATTTATGCTTTGTACATTATATGCATTATGTAATATATATGTACTTTATAGAGTAAACTTATATTTCGTGTGATAAAGCATAGGTTTTTATATCATTTTTAAGAAGGAAAATATATTTTTATAGACATACTAGTATTGGAACACTGCCATAAGGGATTCATGTGGTTCAGCCAGAAACATTCAGGCTTATGTCAGTTAAACCTCTCGAAATACATACACCTTACTTTTGAGACACCTGTTGCATAGGTCTCTCAGAATTTCAGTTAAATGAGTAGAAATGAAAGGAAAGTGATATGATATATAATGTACAGTTGAACATACTTTTTTACATTGGGAAAAGAGAAAAGTTTGAAGTCCAATTTGCGTAGATAAGTACAGGTCATGTTTTGCAATATAATTTAAAGCTCACTCTACTTTTTAAAATGTTTCGTACCTCTTACCTAATAATGCTTTGTTGAATTAATTTCAACAGAATTATTTTCAATAATCTAATTTAAACGAGGTATTTTTTCTTGAAAGCAGACTTCTCAGTATCCTTCTAGAAGGTACAGTTCTTCCCAGTGCCTTCAAGAAGGCTAATATACTTCTAGTCAGTTTCCCACATTTAGTACTTAATGATTCTTTAGTTTAACTTCATCTTTCCATCTGGATTATAAACTCTTTGAAAGTACTTGTGGTTTATCCTTCTTTACATTCCTCATAAGCTAACTTAACACTAGATACTCAGTTGATTGATTTTAATTCTTTTCTTGTTCATTTTGCTGTGAAAGTTGACAACATAAGAAAAAAGGTATAAGAGGGATCAGAGCGGCTCTGCTGTGGCACACTAGGCTCAACGTCAGCACACAACAGTGCCCTCCTCTTGTTCTCCACTTTGTCCTGTCCATATCTTGTTTATACACAGTTGTTTGTAAGTTGTCCCCCAGTGGGCTATGAGCTCCTCAGAGGCGGGGACTATCTTTTGCCTTTCTTTGTATTCCCAGCCCTTAGGACAGTGCCTGGCACATAGTAGGTACTTTATCAATATTTATTGACTGAGAGTTTTTAACTGCTCACAGCTTAGCCAATGCCAGTTACTCTTCAGTTTTTCTTACCTTCCCCATCTTAAATATCATAACCATCTTTGCTAGGAAAATGCCACCAACAACCCTATCAAAATCAAATTGCACACATAAAATCTAGGAGCTTTGTGATTTCATTAATGTTTAGATTTAAATCACTCGGTCAGACATCAATAAAATACTAGACAAGCCTATGTTGGGAATTTGGATGCCTTCCAAACGCTCGATACCCAACATTTCGTCACTGACCTGCCTCTCTAACAGTGCTACCAGCTGGCCTGGCACAAGGCCTCATCACCTCATGTTTGTTGACTGACTACATAAACAAGACTGTATGGTTCTCTTTTAATTCTTTGTTCTTTGGAATATGTTTTTTAACAGGAAAGGAAGGAAAAGAAATCCTGGGGCCTGAAGCTCAGGCAGATGAAGCTGGATGTGCAGGTACTTGTCTGATTGCCTTGTGTGCCATTTTCTTTCCCTAGATCTGTGCTGGAAGTTCAGGGTCTTTTGTGTCACAGGCATTTGTCTCTTTTAGTCCCCAGATATTCAGGATGGCATAGTGAAAAGAATACCAGACCAGGAGTCAGAAGGCCTAGGTTCAAGTCCTGACTTATATACTTGGTTTAAACAAGTCACTTAATAGCCATGAGCCTCAGTTTCCTCATTGGCAAATAATACTGGCCCTTTCCCAAGAACTTCACACAGTTGTTGTGAGGAAAGTACTTTATAAACAGTAACTACTCCCCAAAATTAAGCTGTTGGTATATTAGGTATTCTCCAAAGTTGCAATCATTATCTCTCTAGCACTTTGAATTCTATAAAGGCACAGTCCATTTTTTTTTAATATGAAATACTGAACAGCTGAAATTCACAGTTAATTCAGAAATAGAGTTATTAACTTATTTCACCTTCCTCTTCCAAATACTTTACCATTATTTCTTTAAAAAAAAAAGATTACTTTGAGTTTCACCCTTAGTTCAGTTACCGTTTGGTTTAAGAGCTGAGAAGTAGTGTACTAACCCCACAAGCAGGTAGCAGAAGGGAGAATAGACCAATAGGACAGATATTCTGAAAGCTGGAAGAAACTTGGAAATAATCCCTGGATACCACACCTAAAGCAAATGAAGAAAAATAATCACAAAGCTTTTATTTTCATTCTCTAACTGAAGAGGGCTTATATGATCTAATTGGACTAAATAAGGAAACTTGTTTTTAAGAACCAAAAACATTCTTTATGAGTCTTTAGTCTGCTCCTTTACAGTAAGCTCAGATAATATTGGCCCAAGGAACAAAAAAGGAAAAAAATCAAATTTAGAAATAAGTAACAGGAATCAGTCCACAAACATTTGTTCAGCCTTTTCTGCATGCCAGTAAGAATAATAATGGCTCACGTTTGTGTAATTTACAAAGGATTTTACATACATTCTCTTATTTAATCTATTGGTAGCATGAAGTAATTTCTAAGCTCTCAAAGGCTGTGCCAGAGGAAGGCAGGCTGTGGCATGTTCTTCCATGTCCTTCCGTGCTGGACAGCTTCCAAGTAGGGCAGCAGGGTGATTTCCAAAGACTGCCCTCCAAGTACAGAAGGATGTATCATTACCAGTAGGCTGGCCACTTGGTGATGAATTCTTTGGCCATGGTAACATATGAAACAAAGAAAAGTACACAGTGATCCTCAATGGTGTGAGGCCCTTTTCTGCTTCTACAGTGACAGCAGGAGAGTGCTGGAAAAGGGGAGCAGAGGATGGTAACAATCACACACTGTTAAGATGGGCTATACGTAGTAACTATTAATACTTTGAAAGTGAGGTCCTTGTCCGGTAACCAACAAAATACTAGAGGAACTGAATCATTTCAATTTTTACAATCTCACCATAAACTGAAAACAGAAGACAAAAGTAGATTGCAGCTAACTGGAGGGATGGTTCAGAGATTCTCTTTGAAGAAGCACAATCCAGAGTCAACAAGAACCCATTTCATGGGACACTTGGTCATCTTTCATTGCGGTTTTAATAATATGATTCTTGCTGTCAACATCGGTTGTTGAAAGAGTGCATGAAGAACTCAGAAATACTGGCCAGATTAAATCAGCATATACTTTGACACACTCAGTGACTTCAGTGCAAAGATGGGCATAAAGAAAAAAAGCAAATAATAGGTTGTAAAACATGATATAGGATGAAGGAATTGGAAAGGTCAGAGGCTTGTAGATAATACAAAGATTTCTTACTATTTCTTCAATGAACCTTTTTTCAGAATTCCTCCCAAATTGAATGAACTTGGTGGCAAGGCTCCACTTTGAAAACTGGGACTGTAGTCACCTCTATCCAGCTCTGCAGTTCCTCCCCCATTCTCCAGAACCTGAGGATGTAGTTCACCTAGGCCAAGTGACTCAAGTTCATCAAGGGCAGGAAGGGGCTCTTTTCCAGTCTCACTCTTAGCCAGTTCTAAGGTCCTTCTCCTCAGGAGAGGAAACCAGCAAACCAAGGTTTGAACAATGCTGACACAGTCCTGTCTCTTCTTTGATTCTCTTCTTTTTCCCTGCAGAGAATGTTACTAACCAGTAAATCAGGAGATTCCTATAGATAGATGGTTTACCTATATTTTCACAAGGTATTTTTATAGAGTGTCTCCTAGTATTCATATGGAAAAGATGGAAGCCTATGGGATAGGGGACAGTGCAATTTAATTAATTCAGAACTGTTGAAATGGTTGGTGTTGAAGAGTAATCAGTCATTAATGGTTCAGTGGTGGGAGGTTTTCAGGGGACCCCTCCAACAACTCTGCTTGGCCAGGTGCTGGTCAACACTTTTATCAGTTTTGCCGATAATGCACAGCTGAGAAGGATGGCTGCCACACAAGTTGGCAGGATCCAGAAACAATCTTGACAGACTAGAATATTGGACTGAATTCATTAATAAGCTGCATTTCACTAGGGATAAATGTAGACGTTTATACTTGGGTTTTTTAAAAAATTAGCTTTGTAACTACAGGAAGGGAGTGGCATGGTTAGGCAGTAGTTTGTCTCAAAAGGATGGTGGGGGAGGGAATGAAGTCTTGGACGCAGGTGGAATATGGTTTTGCTGGGAGCTGTGCCAGCCAGCAAAGTAGGGACCTGAGTGGCAGCATGAGGATTCAAGCAGATTCTCTGGCTCCAGATCTATCCTTTTTATACTGCATCACAGTGCCATAGACGTTTGCATTCAGTCATTAGAAATACAGAACCTATTTTATCATGTTTTAATTGTGGGGTTTTTTTTCTTCTACTCTTCTGTAGTTTAACATTCACAGATTTTTTTTCTTGAGATTAATATTTAGCAATAAACCAAGGACCCTTATAAATTTTTTCATGTTTATGTAAAGTGAAGATAGTCTTATGTGATAATTGTCATAAATAGATTTTCACTTGTAATAAATACTGGTAGTCTTATACTTGTAATTTCACACTGTGAAACTAATGGTAAAGCTTTCTTGTCTTATTAAAGATAAGCTCCAAATGAATAAGTGAAGATGGACTGTAGGATGGTAATTTACTGTGCCTACAGCAGAAGCTTTGATACAATATATTTAGCTGTGTTATGTGTAACCTGCATAAATAATATATTCAGGCAAACAGTTGCTAGCAAATATTTATCATGCTACAGCTTATATAAAATATTTAAGTGGGGTATTTGTTATTAATCAAACACTAGTTTTAATGAAGGCCAAATGAATGGTTTTTATTACTGTTTTTCCTAAGGAAGTTCCTTTCTGATACCCAAAACGCAGTAACCAGAACTGCAAAAGCTCCTGAAGGAGACATCCGGAGTTTTGAAGCTTGTTGTGTTTCACCCTAATTTGCCCTCTTTGCTCCCAGTTCTAAAGACAGCATAAATTAGGCAAATTATTGTTAGGATCTGTGATTTCAGCAATGTAGAGAAGTGACAGTGTTGGAAACTCTCCTCTTAAGCAGAGCAGCTCCCAACCCATCTGTGACTTGGATTATAAAATTAGAAGCTCTTGACCTAGAGCTGGGAGGCTGGACCTCAGGAAGACATCTATTCAAACCCCCTCATTTCACAGATGAGAAGAAATTTGGGCCAAAAATGTTAAATGACTTGCCCAAGGTCACCCAGATACCTAGTGTCTGCAGTAGGATTTGACTATGACCTTCCTCACTCCAGCCCCAGGGTTCTAACCACTTGGATGGTTAGAGATTAAATACTTGCCTAGAGTAATGTGAATATTATTCCTTGATGGAGCTTGAACCCAGATTTTCCAGACTCCAAACTTTGTCCACCAAGCAAGGCTGTCTTATGTAAACCATATACACATCCCTCTAAGAATCCCACGTGGAAAGCATCTTGCACAGGCGATCAGGTCAGCTGAAATTGTCATGTTCACTATTACATGATCCTTCCAAAGAGGCTGGAGAGCAGGAGGAGTTCTCATGATAGTCAACCATGTGTGTGTTTAAAGTAAAGAGGAAAGACTAGAGATGTAGACTTCTTCAGCAGTCCATTTTTTAATTATTCATTTTGTTTCAGTCTTATCTTATGCTTTAAAGAAATTACATACTGACAGAAAAAAATAAAAATTGTACAGAGACAGTTACTGTCATTAGTTTGAATTTTGAGTCAATTCTTCCTTGTAACTGATTTCTCTTTTCAATTCTTAGAGTAGCTGAGAGAGCCTTAGCACTGACTGACTACTCCATGAGGGAAAAAGCCTTTCCTTCAGGACGTCTCTTTCTTTGTTATATATATGCAGTTAATAATTATCTCAAAGCTTCAGAGTCTGTGAATAAGAAAAGAAGGAAGTTCAGACTTTTCATTTGCAGTGATAGGAGAGAGAATGTAGATTGTAAAAAAAAATTCATCGTAATCACTAAGTGAATTATTTTCTGTTTTCTGACTATCCTTTCTAATGTGTCACCATCATAATCATTGTGACAGGATATAATGTTGACAGGTCAGAGTTTTGGCATGTCTTTATTTGAATATTTAAGTTTTCATCTGCCTTATGACCTGAAAATTTTGCTTTTACCATAGAATTTTTAAACATTGTATGCTGCACAAAATTGAATTTTAGTTTTTATTAAATGTTAATTTTTCAAATGAGTTTAGTTTGTCAACGTTTAGTTCTTTTGGTTTTGTGACCCGTGAGCTATGCCATATCTCTGATCTCACTTTGAAATCAGGCTCGGTAACTATGGGCTCAAACTTAAGTAAAGAGTGCAAAGGAGAGAATGTTAACATCTCTTTCCCAGACTCTGTGCATGTCCTAACATCGGCTCACTCTGTTACCTCTGCTGCCACAGGATGATCATCGCCATTATTGAGCAATAACATCTGTACATTACCACTGAAATCTCAAGGAGTGCTCTTTGCACTGGCAGCCGCATTCCCGGGCAGATCCCCGGGAGCCACAGTATTCCTAGCAGTGCTTTTCATGGTGGTCTGTTATCTCCGCTCACATGGTCTCAGGCCCTCCTTTTTGGTCTCCCTGCTTCTAGTACCTCCCCTCTCCAATCCATCTGTCATAGAATTGCTAAACGAATATCCATATGCTTCTGTTTGTTCCTGTTTTCCTAGTTAAGAATAACAGAAAAATATTTTTTACAAGAATAAACGTTCCTAAAAGCACAGATCTTACCTGTCTTGCACCTCACATAGTTCCAGGCACATAGTAGGCACTCTATAAAGGCCTGCCGATTGAATGATTGTTTTATGTTACTTTCTTCTCAGAAATCTTCGATGGCTCCCCATGCTTCTAGAATAAAATTCGAACTCTGGGGCTGCTAGGTGGCACAGTAGATAGAGCACCGGCTGTGAAGTCAGGAGGACCTGAGTTCAAATCTGGCCTCAGACCAAACACTTGACACTTACTAGCTGTGTGACCCTGGGCAAGTCACTTAACCTCAAATTGCCTAAAAAAAAAATTTAAAAAAAATAAAATTCGAACTCTTCAGCCTCGTACTTAAGGTTCTCAGTAATTTGGGTCCTCACTAGCTTTCCAGATGTATTTGCATTATTCCCTTTGACACTCCAGACAAACCAAGATGTTGATTTTTCCTTAAACTCATCAATCTATCTGGTACTTGTGTACCTTTGCTCTAAGCCTGAAACAGAATCTTTCCTCACCTGAGCCTGTCAGATTCCACAAGTTTCCCTCAAGACCCAGGTCACCAACTGTAATGCCCCTGTAATGACAGTAACATCTCTTCCAGAAATCAAGAGGCTAAGGGCATGAGATAATACTAGCTAGCATTGATAGTACGCTTATTGTATCATCACCAAAGTTCTAATTATCCCCATTTTGCAGATGAAGATAGTGACATTTGGAGAGGTTGGGTGATCTATCTGCCCCCTGTCTCAGAGCCCTATAAGTATTAGAGGCAGGATTCAAACCCAAGGCTCTGCTTAGATTCAATCAAAACAAACTTCTTCATCCTGAAACAGGAATTAAAGCAGAACAAAATAAAAGCAATGAACTAGAATCTAAGGGAGTCTCCCTCAACTGAAGGTTGGCTGAACAAAGTGGTGTGTAAATTGTAATGGAATGATATTGCTTTTTGAGAAGGAACGAAAGGGATCAGAGAATACTGAACTGATGCAAAGTAAAGCAAGCAGAACCAGGAGAGTAATTTATACAAAACCAATAACATGGTAGAGAGAATGCTGATCAGTTCAGTGACCAAACATATCCCAGGGGACTGATGATGAAGCATGTCATCCTCCTCCTAACAGAGGTGATAAACTCAGGGCACAAAATAAGATGTATGGGTTTTTTTTTTTCTAAATAGCCCCTGTGTGGATTCTTTTTGGCTTCGCTTCACTATGCCTGTTTGTTACATCTTTTTTTCTTTCTTTTTTTAGTGGGGGCAGGGGGGAGGATGATGAAAGAAGAGGTGAACTGTAGTGACACTAATGATAACAAAGACCATTGAAATTTTTTTAATGCACAGAAGGGAACAAAAGAAATTTTAGAAGGAAGCACAGATGAGCCAGAGAGCTTTGAAAGCGACTTTTAGAATTATGATATGCTTTTTAAAGGAAGCAGTATGAATTGGAAATTCACAATTTCATTTATGATATTGTGTTCTGTGTATGTGGAAATTCTTTTTTTTTGAGTGTTTAAGCTCAGGATAAAAATAATAAGATATAAAACAAACCTGGGGCTCTCCTAATTTCACATCCAGGGCTTTTTTCCACTATACCCCCTTGCTTGTGAGAAACACATTAAAATTTTCTTCTTATATACTGAAATTCTTTTTAGGTTATGGTGGTGAGCTTGCTCTTTTATAAAACCTGTATTTCTTTTAGTAAAAGAGGATGAATGTGACTCAGATGCAGAAAATGAACAAAACCATGATCCTAATGTTGAAGAATTCCTGCAACAAGAAGATACAGCTGTTATCTATCCTGAAGCACCAGAGGAAGACCAGAGACAAGGCACCCCCGAAGCTAGTGGTCATGATGAAAATGGTAATTGACACTTGGCTATTAAGTACCTCCTGTGTGCCACTGTCTTAAGTACTCTGCCCAGCTAGTAGAGTCTCCCCACAAAAAAATATCCTGGTATTTGCTTTTTTATATATTTTGTTCCTACATATGTATGTATTTGGTTTTTTCCTCCTTTAGGGCAGGCACTGTTTTTGTCTTGTGGCCTCAGAGCCCCCAAACAGAACCTGACACGTTTTACCAATGAACAAGCATTATATGACTACTATGTACAAGACTATGTTGATTGATTTAATTGATTGACTTTAGCCCAACTTTGGGACATAGAGAATATATGTAGCTGCCTATACTATACTAACTAGGTTTATTCATGTGGTGGTGGTTTTTTTTTTCCAGTGTTAGTAGTACAGAGGTAAATTGGTGGCTGTTCCCATAACATGGTGGCGCTACATATGATATTATCCCTATACTTGAGGAAGCCAGGAAGGAAATGAACACAAAGCATTGTGAGGCAGTAGAAAACCCTGCAGGATTTGGAGCCTGAGAACCTGGCTTTAAATCCTGGTTTTGTTACTTAACTGCCTTGATCAGTCAATAAGCATTCAGTAGGGCACTTTCCCTATCTTGGGCCTCAGTTTCCTCATTTGTAAACTGAGAAAGAGAAGCCTTTCCATCTTTCAGTTTGTGATCCTAAAGGTTAGAAATTTTGTCATCAATTTCTGCCCCATAGCAGTATTCATTATAACTCTGGAAGAGTTGATCTATAGCCTCCTGATATTTTTTTCTCTGCTGTTCAGCCACCAAGCCAAAAATCTGTTGTTCTGGTTCTAAATTCTTCTTATTTGAAAGCTTAGGTCTTTCCATTCAATAATCACCATAAATCTATCACATTTAACTTTTCTAAAGTTCTGTTCAGGGGCAGCTAGGTGGCACAGTAGATAGAGCACTGGGCTTGGCATCAGGAAGATTCATCTTAGTTCAAATCTAGCCTCAGACACTAGCAAAGCATGATATATTTTGCTCAAACCTCTCATTTTAACTTTATGTGAATCTCTGTTTCAAGAATGTTTCTAGTAGACAGAAAATTGGGTTGTGCTTTCTAATCCATTCTGCTATCCTCTCCTGTTTAATAGATGAATTCTTCTCATTCATGTTCATGATTACAGTTGTTATTTGTATACATTCCACTATCCTGTCTTCTTATGCTTTTCTCCCTCTTTGCCCCGTTTTTTTGGTGATGAGGGTTTTGGTTGCCCCCCTTTCTGTATTTCTCACAGCATAATAGTATTCTATCATGTTTGTATACCACAACCTGTTCAGCCTTTCCCCAATTAATGGGCAAGCCCTTCCTCCATTTCCAATTCTAGGCCACCATGAGAAAAAGCTGTTGTAAAAATTTTTGTCCATTTGAGTTCTTTTCTTTTTTCTTTGATTTCCTTGGGATGTGGATGTAGTAGTGAGATCACTGAGTCAAAAGAGTCTGCACAGTTTAATCATTTGGGGAGCAAAGTTGCAAACCACTTTCCAGATTGGTTTGACCAGTTCACAGTTCTGCCAACTGTGTCATACACCCCATTTAGGAGATAGGGTAAATCTTACCCACTTGTTCCTGATTTCTCACTTAGACTATCTCTCACCTTCCCTTTTCTTTCTTCTCCTAACACTATCAACACAGAATAAAAGCAGTCCTCTGCTTATCTTATTTCATCATAGATCTCTGTGATCCTTGTAGACTTTAGGATTCTGAAAAGTCACTCGTCTCTTCTCCTCCAAAGAATATAAGCTCTTTGTCATCCTTCAGTACCTCCTAGTTGCTCAAATGCATTTCCTTTCTAGGTTTTTCTTCACTCTCCCATCTTCACATTTTCAAAGTTTCTATTTATCTCTAGTCTTTCTATCAGGAATGCTTGAAAGACCTATGTTTTCAACAAAAGTCTTTTTTTCCCCTTTAGAAGTATCTTGTCTTGCTGTCTTAAAGTATTTTTGGTACTATAAACATTTATCTTTTGCAACAGCCGATTCCAAGATTTTCTGCCCTTTTGAGTCATAACTGATAACTCTTGTGTGTTCCTGACTATAGTTTTTTGTACTTGAATTCTTTGTTTCTGACTGCCTGCCAGAAAGAAGCCCTGGATTTTGGAATATGACCTAGAACGACTGGATTTTGAATACGGTATTCCTGACAGTTTTTCTTGTTGGTCAAAATTAAGAATCATTTTTTGCATCATGGACCCCCTGGAAGCCTAGTGAACTCTTCTCAGAATGTTTTTAAATGCGTAAGATTAGAAAAGAAACCAATTATATTGAAATAAAGATATATTTTTGGGGGGTCGGAGCCAAGATGGCAGAGTAAAAGCAATGACTTGCTTGAGCTGTCCCCCTAACCCCTCCAAATACCTATAAAAATGGCTCTAAGCAAATTCTAAAGTAGCAGAACCCACAAAAAGACAGAGTGGAACAAATTTCCAGGCCAAGACAACCTGGATGGTTGATCAGAAAGGTGTATCGCACCAGGCTGGAAGAGGAACGCAGTTCAGCATGGGCATGCAGGCTACGGTGAACCTGGAGCAGGCCTCAGAGGACTGAATCACAGGCAGCTGTGGCAGTTTCCAGAATTCTCAACCCATAAACACCAAAGACAGCTTAGAAGGTCAGTAGGAAAAGTCTGTTTCTGCGGTGAGAGGGAAGCACAGGGTCCCAGCCCCATTACCTGAGCTCGGCCACAGGGCAGCAACTGCCTCTTGAGCTTCTGGCCCACAGACTGAGGGGGAATCAAATGGCTGATCAGAGGGGAATTGCAGGGATCTCTCTGCTGGTGCAGGATTCTCTTGCTTTGCCTGTGCTTAGATCTGGGTCACAGTCCTGGAAGGCAGACCTGGGGCAAGGAGGAGCACTGGCAGGGTGGAGCTTGTAGTAGCTGTGGAGAGGAAATCCTCCTCACAGTTCTAAGACACTCATAGGGCAGAGCACAGGACAGGAAAGGAGTAAACACCTCGCCCTTGATGATAGCTCCTTGGAAGAACTGAAAATTTACAGGTCCCTAGAAGTATCTCTGAAAACAGATTGCACAAAACCCCTGAAGCCTGGAACAACACGTTCTCCACACTGGAAACAGACCCCTATCTTAACAAAGAGTTCATAAGTCAAGTAATTGTCCAGGATCACGAGCGAGCAGCACAAAAAGAGTCAGACTATGTTATCTTACTTTGGTGACAAAGAAGATCAAAACATACAACCAGATGACAACAAAGTCAAAGCTCCCACATCCAAAGCCTCCAAGAAAAATATGAATTGGTCCCAGGCCATGGAAGAGCTCAAAAAGGATTTTGAGAAGCAAGTAAGAGAAGTAGAGGAAAAACTGAGAGTGATGCTAAAGGAGACCCAAAAAAATACTGAAGAAAATAACACCTTAAAAAATAGCCTAACCCAAATGGCAAAAGAAGTCCAAAAAGCCAGTGAAGGAGGAGAATGCCCTAAAAAGCAAAATTGGCCAAATGGAAAAGGAAGTCCAAAAACTTACTGAAGAAAATACTTCCTTAAAAATTAGAATGGAGCAATTGGAAACTAGCAACTATATGAGAAATCAAGGCACTGTAAAACTAATCCAAAAGAATGAAAAAATAGAAGGGAATGTGAAATATCTCACTGGAAAAATAACTAACCTGGAAAATAGATCCAAGAGGGAGAACTTAAAAATTATTGGACTATCTGAAAGCCATGATCAAAAAAAGAGCCTAGATATCATCTTTCAAGAAATTATCAAGGAAAACTGCCCTGATATTTTAGAACCAGAGGGCAAAATAGAAATTGAAAGAATCCACCAATCACCTCCTGAAAGAGATCCCCAAAGGAAAAGTCCTAGGAATGTTGTAGCCAAATTGCAGAGTTCCCAGGTCAAGGAGAACATATTGCAAGCAGCAGAAAGAAACAATTCAAGTATTGTGGAAACACCAATCAGGATAACACAAGATTTAGCAGCTTGTACATTAAGGGACTGGAGGGCATGGAATAGAATATTCAGGAGGGCAAAGGAGATAGGATTACAACCAAGAATCACCTACCCAGCAAAACTGAGTATAATCCTTCAGGGTAAAAAATGGTCATTCAGTGAAATAGGGGACTTTCATGCATTCCTGAGGAAAAGACCAGAGCTGAATAGAAAATTCCACCTTCAAATACAAGACTCAAGTGAAACATGGAAGAGGTAAACAGGAAAGAGAAATCATAAGAGACTTACTAAAGTTGAACTGTTTACATTCCTGCATAGAAAGATGATATTTGTAACTCATGAGTCCTTTGTCAGTATTAGGATAGTGGGAGGGAAAAAAATTAGATAGATAGAGAGATGGCACAGGGTGAGTTGAAGATGAAGGGGTGATATCTGGAAAATAAAATTAAGGGGTGAAAGAGGATTATACTGGGAGAAGGAGAAAGGGAGAAGTAGAATGAGGTAAATTATCTTATGTGAAACAGACAAGAAAACGCTTTTACAATGGAGGGGAAATGGGGGATAGTGAGAGGGAGTGAGTGAATCTTATTCTCATAGGATTTGGCCTAAGGAGTGAATAACAATGGGGTATGGAAATCTGTTTTACCCTACAGGAGAATAAGGGGGGAAGGGGAGGACAGATTGGGGGAGGGGATAATCAGAAGCAAACACTTCTGAGGAGGGACAGGGTCAAAAGAAAAAAATAGAATAAATGGGGGGTAGGATAGGATGAAGGGAAATATACTTAGTTTTCTACAACATGACTACTATGGAAGGGTTTTGCATGACTACACATCTATAACCTGTATCGAGATGCTTGCCTTTTCAGTGAGGGTGGGTGGGGAGGGAGGAAGGGAGAAAATTTGTAACCCGAAGTTTTAAAAATACATGGTAAAAATTTTAAAAAAATTTTTTTAAAAGATATATTTTTTCCCATTTAAGTTTGTGAACTGGCTGTTCTAGGGTTTCTTTCAGGAGGTAGCTGAAATATTCTTCCTATTTTCACTTTGCCCTCTAGTTCTAGGAAATCTGAACAGTTTTAATTTGTGGGGTTTTTTTAATTATGGTATGCAGGGGTTTTTTGCCATAGTTTTTAGAGTCCAATGAGTCTGAAGGTGTCTGTCTTTGACTTGTTTTTAGGTAAGATTTTTGTTTCTAACCAGAATTTTCTTCTATTTTTTTTTAGGTAAGATTTTTGTTTCTAACCAGAATTTTCTTCTATTTTTTTTTAATCTTTTGATTTTGTTCTAATAGTTCTTCTTGTCTCAGAGTCATTGAGTTCTGTTTGGTCTTTCCTAATTTTTGTGGGATCTACTATTTGGGTAAAGTTTTCACCTTCTATTCTAAACTATTTATCCTGCTTCCCTTATTTTGTTCCAAGGTTTTTGTTTTTTTTCCATTTTTTCATCTCTTCACTTCTTTCTAGTATTTTTGTAGTTCTTGTGGTTGTGCCATTTTTTTCTTGAGGCTCTGCTTATATTTGTGTAGTTACTCTCTTCTTCTAGGCTTTCCTTCTTGGTGTTTCTTGACCTATGCTACTATTTCATAATGTGCATTGTCTTCTGTTTGATCATATCACCAGCTTCAGTTTCTGATTTGTAATTTTATGCCAGGATCAGGAACTGCCCCTTTCTGCACTCTTGAATGATGTAGTCAGGCCCCATTTGGGCTTTGAGAGAAATTATTTTTCTGTTATATTAATAAACAATTATTAAATTAGGATCCAGGCTTTTCTCCTCTTTTTCTCTATTGAGGCCCAGCTCCTGTGGAAGGTCAGCCTCTGAAGGCCATGGCTGATTGAGGTTACCCATAACCCTCAGGGAACTTGCTCTTCAATTTTTGGGCCAGACCCCACCCACTAGGAGACCTTGCTTCTGTTTAGAGTATAGACGGAATCCAGTCTAGGCACATTCTTACCCCAGAGGAAATGAGCCCCCTTTCTCATACCCCTCCATTAGCATTTAGGGTGGCCCAGGTCACGAAGGAGAAAACCAACCAGAGTAGTCTGGATGAAGATCAATTCCCTTACCCAGTTTGCTGGCGGAGGCTGAGTCTCATAATCAAGCCACATTCTTAGCAAGAGGAGCTGAAGACTTCTAGCCCACCTCCTCATTAAATGTCCACCAATCAGAGTTGATTTTTGGTTGTCAAGGGAATTCCCTTCCAAGGATTATTTAAAGCTTTCAGGCTCTCCATGTCTTTTGTCCTTGGTTACCGAGAGAAACCACCGATCATCAATTTATTGATTATTAGCTAGCCTAATTAATAAATTAATTACCCAGAATCTGTCTTTCAGGGTTTTTTACTTGTCACAGCTTGATGTCAGTTTCCAGGGCTCCTGCCACTGGCTTTTGCCCCCTCCAGTTTATCTCAGCTCTAGGTGCTGACAGGCATCAGTGCCCCTGGTCAGATCTCTTTTAGTTGGCTGTCCACAAAGCACTGCTAGACTTCCAGCCTGTCTTCTGCCAGTGAGTCAGTTTAATGGCTCTTTTTGCCCAGTCCTGGTGGGATGAAGAAGCTTATTGATTCTTTTTTTTTTAATTTCTCAATCTTTTTTTTTATCTGAAGCCCTTCTTAGATCACTGCTGAAGTATATGGGAAAGAGCTAAGCTCCTATGTCCCCTTCTACTCCACCATTTTAACCAGAACTTCAGGATTTGTTATTTTTTCCCATGATGTATTACACATAGATGTCCTTCTATTGTTAGGAAAAAAATTAAGAGATATAAAGAAATACTTATTTAAGTGCTTCATACTATTAGGGTTAAAATCATGTGAGCCTTTTTAGTTAAATGACTGTAGCTCTCTAGCATTTCTTCCTCTATGCCACCACAAAAGTACATAACTGGAGAACTTTCTCATCCAGTCATACAAGCATTTACCAAGTGCCCACAATGTGTAAGGCCGTATATGAAGTACTGGGGACACAAAAACCAAACAGAAAATAGTCCCTGCCCTTAAGTTGCTTACCTTCTATGGGGAGGATGCTTCAGGTAAACAAATAACTGTGTTTATGGTGGTTTGAGGAGGTAGAGAGCATTCTCAACACATTGAGAGAGCAATAAGGAATTTTGGTAAAAAGGAGCATTTAAGGGAGCTAGGGATTCCAGAAGGTGGATCTCAGGAATGAAGGACAGCCTATACAGAGCCATGGAGGATTGAGAGGGAATGCCGCGCTCAGGGAGCAGTAGCAGAATGTCTTGGCTGGGGCACAGTGCATGAAATGCAGTCTCAGGCCGTAAGCCTGAATGGGGAGATTGAAGCCAGATTGTGAGGGGTTCAGAATGCCAGTCTGAATCGCTTGTCATTTGTCCAAAATGCAATGGGGATCTCCCGAAAGTGTTTGAGCAAGGAGGTAATATGGGCAGGTGTATGCTTTAGGAAGACGGATTTGACAGCTGCATACAGGGTGCCTTGGGAGAAGAGACTGGAATCCACAAGTTGAATTGTGAGGCTGTTGCAATATCCCAGTGAGAGGTGAACTAGATTAAGTGGTTGGTCAGATGTGAGAGGTATCGGTTCTGCACCCACGACAAAGCTCGTCAACTAGTTAAAAATGGAGGTGAGGGATAAGGAGGCTTTCAGGAGGACTCGGAAGTGGCAAACCTAGATGTGGAGACAGATCATGGTCCCCTCAGTAGAACTAGGGAAGTTTGGAGGAAGAGGGAACATGGGGGGAAAGATAACAAGTTCATTTTGGATATTTGGGCTTGAGATGCCTCTGGGAGGGGCAAGAGCTCCTATGAGAGATGAAGGCTAGAGACAAAGACCTGGGAATCCTGGGAGCTTGGGGGAGTTGATGAGATCACCAAGATTTAATACCATCAAAGCATTAGTTAAATGTACTAATGAGGCCAACAGTTATTGGGACTTCAATACTATGATTCTCTGACATCACTGCCACAAGTTTTAGATAAATAACTTTTTACCAGCTCTCTTCAAGAAAGAAGAGTTTACAGTAGAAAATAAAGGGCAACAAGAAAAAATGGAAATATGTTAAAGGATATTGAGCATTTCACATGAAGCACAAGGTGACCTTTATAAAATAGGATAGGAAGAATAATTCTCAAGTGTACAGTGAAAGAATGTGGTTAAAAAAAAAAAAACGAATGAAATGGTCCTTTGCTTACATCTGGAGGCAAACCAAAAGTCAGTTAAGAGTACAAGAAATAGAGTAAAACTTTGCTAATTCGAATTAGGGGAGACACTCAGAATTCAGGGAAAAAATGTCTATTTTAAAAGAAATGTAACTTTGTTATTTTGAATAATAGTAATGGCCAATGCTTATATAATACTTTAAGGTTTACATATCTTACCTCATTTGAACCTTACAACACCTCTCTGGGATAGGCTTATTGTTATCCTCCTTTTACAGATGGAGAAACTGAGACACAGAGGTTAAGTAGCTTGTCCAGAGCCACCCAGCTAGTAAGTGTCTGAGGCCAGACTTGAATCTACATCAGGAAACATTTCAGTTCACCAGGAAACTTTATTAAGTGCCTGCTGTGTACAAGTACTTGTGCTGAGCACTGGGGATATGAATAAATAAAAGAAAGGCATCCCCTACCCTCAGACCACAAAAGAAATCCAAAAAGCTGAGGTTGGGGAGGGGGCAGAGAAGGGATTCGGTCTGGGGGGCACAGCAGAGTGCAGCTGGTGGGAAACACAGAGCTAGCTGGGTCTGGAGCCCTCTTTGAAGGAGGCTTGCGGGGGGGGGGGGGGGGGGGTTTCTGTGCTCTGCCTCCCAGCCTTGCCATCAAAGGGGTGAGGACACTGCAGGATGTGTGCAGCCAAGCCGAAGCTGTTTGGGGTAGGATGATGGTGGGGATTAAGCCCTCCCGACTCCAAATCCAACACTATCCAGCAGGCCTTGATGGCCAATAAATGTTTTCCAGGAAGAGTTTCTTCCAAACCTGCTTCAACAAACCCAGAAAACTAAATATAATTAGCAGCGTTTTGCATGTGAGTCACTACCATCCTAAATGATTAAGGTTTTGTTACATAGATTAAACATACCTTCCTAAAATCTGGTTTATGCTCCTAATTTGTCTAATAAATGGGCTTTCTGTAGATCAAGTAAAGGTAACAAGCCCAATAGGTTGAATTATTTTTAAAAATGTAATAAATTGAGACCATTCATCAAATTAAAATGCAATGTTAGTTCATGTAATGTCAACCTGAAATGCTCACTGCAAAGGAGAATATTGGGGGAAATAATTTAAGAGATTGCTTTTTCTAAAAGAACATATGAATTTATGGTCATAGTGATGAACAAAAGTAGCTTTCAAGAAAGTATGATCCTATAGGTATGCAGAAGCAATTTTATTTAATATTTAATGATGAGGAGTGTTATAGAAATTCTAGGAAACAAAAATCATCAGCGTTTTAATATGATAAATCCTAATCTCTAAAAATAAATGTAAATGACTTGTCATTTTTACATTAAAGTAAACATTTTATAAGGGATTGGAAAAATTTGGTTGAGGGTGAGAAAAATTAAATTATATAATGTTCTTAAAACAGAACCACACAGCAAGTTAGCGCTAGCTCTTTCAGATTGTTGTAGTATTGTAGGAAGTTTTTCAGGTTGTTAACCAATAATAGTGATGGGAAAGGTGTGGTACTTGGGGTCTGGATAGGCCTGGGCTCAAATCATACCTCTGACGTTTACCTAGCAGTTTGCAACCATGTACCCTCACTGAGCTTCATTGTCTTCATCTGAAAAATGGCCGTAACACCTGTCCCTCCTTCCGCATGGATTTGTTGCCAAGATCAGCTGTGATAATATGTACAGCATTTTGTAAATGATCTGTCAGTTACTGCTATTAAGTGGTGCCCTACACTGAAGACTAAAAGACTGGACTTTCTCAGTGTTAACCAGAAGTCAAGGAGTAATTTAAACACTGTTGATGGACTCAAATATTTATTTATAATGATGAAATAATATAAAATACCAGTAATTTACTGTATAAAATAATTATGTCATACATGTAGTTTTAGGTAGTGTAGTGAAGAAAGAGCCAGCCTTCGAGATAGAACATCCTGCATTCAAGCCCTGCCTCTAACATAGACTGAATATCCTGGCGAGTCATTCACCTGTTCAGATGGCATGTACAGGATTATTCTGACTCTTTCTGCTAATCCTGTCACTATACCCTGGAAATTGCTCTGCTTGGGTAAATCTCTGATTTACTTTAACCATTTAATTTGTATTTGTCTCTTTCTCATAAAAGTGGGGGGGGAGAATACCATCAGTTATTTGAGCTGGTCATTTGGTTCTGGATAAACACAAACTTCCTATATTAAATTCTTTTTTTAAAAATTTTCGATGTAAAAGCATGTTTCTCTGTTCCAAACCCTCCCTTAAAAAAAAAATTTGTAACAGACACACATAGGCAAGCAAAATATCTCTAGATTGCCCATGTCCAAAAATGTTTGTTTTGTTTGCCCCTCTTGGTAAGCATCCAGCACTAAACAGTGCCTGGCACATAGTAGGTGTTTAAGGCCATAGTTCATCATCGGGCCTCTAGAATCATGGTTAGTCATTGCATTGATGGAAGTTCTTAAGGTCCTCAGAGTTGTTTGCCTTTACAATACAATTTTTGTTAATGTGTAAATTATTCTCTTAGTTCTTCTCACTGTCAATACCTGCAAGTCTTCCCAGATTTCTCTGAACCATCCCTGTCATCATTCTAATACTTCTGTAGTATTCCATTACCTTCATGTAACATAATTTGATTCAAATTTTTAAGAATAAAAGTCATTCCCCAGTTGATGTTAAGGAAGACATTCAAGACATCAGCATCCATATGAAAAAAAAAATCCAAATCACTAACAATTAGAGAAGAGTAAATTATAGCAACTCTGCAGTTTCACCTCACATCCGTTAGATTGGCAAAGATGACAAAAATGGCACGTTCCTGCTCTGTTAAAGCTGAGAATTGGTACAGCTCTTCTGGAAAGCAATTTGGATCTTTGCCCTAAAAGGCATTAAACCGTGCACAACTTTTGCCCCAGCAATATATCTACTAGGGCTTTTCTTTCCCCAAAGAAAGAGGAAGAGGACCCATGTATAAAAAATACACACAGCTGTTCTTTTTGTGGTAGCAAAGAAGTGGAAACTAAGGGAGTGCCCATCAGTTGGGAAATGGCTGCTCTGAATTCCAGTGTGTGCCTGCTCTGCTATTATAAGCACTAATAATTGTCACAGTTATCTTCCCAAATGAAATGTCTGCTTTAGTCAGAGTTGTCAAGAGCCAGTCAGCCTCACACAGAGAAGAGCCATGTTCCAGGAGCCTGACTGAAAACCTTACCCTGTGGTCACAAGAGAGACCAGACAGAAGAATGAATGTCGGAGTTACCAGTTCCTCAACACTGCTGAAAGACATCGATGAGTTCCCGTGTCCTGCTGATGGTTGATCAGAAGGACCGTTTTTATATACAGAGGAAGTCCTGTGATATGGATGGTGACGTGTGTGCAACCTGGGGTGGATGGACAGTGAATAAACGGGAGACTTCACCTGTGGTCAGGTTCATCTTTGATGCAGAGGCAGACACAGATGTCACTCACATTCTGACTTCAGGATAGCTAGGCTTGGTCATCTGCTTGTCGATACTTGAGATAAAAATGTGTTTTTTCTCTTCCAGGAACACCCGATGCATTTTCTCAGCTTCTCACCTGCCCATATTGTGACCGAGGCTACAAACGCTTTACCTCCCTGAAAGAACACATTAAATATCGCCATGAAAAAAATGAGGACAACTTTAGCTGTTCCCTGTGCAGTTACACGTTTGCCTACAGAACACAACTTGAGCGTCACATGACATCCCATAAATCAGGAAGAGATCAAGTAAGTGAGATGACAGAGAGTTCACTGACTTGTTGCTTTTACAAATGGATAAACATTGGCAAAATTTAATTTAAAAATTCAGTTCAGTCCTTTGGCTTAGGTGTATAATGTCTACACACAAGAAAAGGGTTAATCCACCTGAAAATTTACTTATATGGGAGATACCTATTTGTACAAGCCCTTACTAAAGAGGGGGAAATAATTTTAACTATTAACTCCTGGGCCTTTGTTGTTTCATTCAACTTGTTTCACTAGTATCTGTTACAAGGTATTTTTTTCCCTTTTTTTCTTAGTAGCTTAAGAACAATTTTGACCAGTCCAGTCAGCAGTCATTTATTAAGTGCCTTCTGTATACATGTCAAGCACTGAGCTCAGCACTGGGGATACAAAGAAATAGTTCCTGCTCTCAGGGAGCTCTCAGGCTGAAGGGGAGACAAAAAGCATGCAACTGTGTACAGATGCTCCAGAGAGAAGATGAATGAGAGACGCATCTCAGAGGGAACGCGCTAGCATTTAGGGGAGTCAGGAAAGGCTTCTTTGCAGAAGGTAGGATTTTAGCTGAGACTTAAGGGAAGCCAGGAGACAGAGATTACATAGAGGGAAAGACGTCTAAGCACAGAGGCTACAAGTCAGAATGCACTTAGTTGGGAGATGAAGCATTTTGCAAGAACCAGAAGGAGCCGGGTGTGAGTGGATCACAGAGTATCTTGTGGGGAGGACTGTGCTCCGGGGAGTGGGGGGGAGATTGGAAAGATCACAGGGGGCCAGGTCATGAAGGGCTTTAAGCAACAGACAGGATTTTATATTTGATCCTGGAGGTAATAGGGAATCACTGGAGTAAATTACCTTCTTAAGTCTTTCGGTGTAGACTCTTGATAGAAAAAATAAATGCTGGTTACACAAAGTAACATGATGTAATAAATAGTGTATGGACAGGGAGTTCAAATTTGCTACAAATTTGATTTTCTGTAATTATTTACTGTTTTACTCTCTGTAGAAACAACTGAATACTGTATTAAACTTAGGCGTTTTCATTTTTGAGGATTAATTTTTTTATGGCTTTTTCTTGTTCCTTCATAAGGCTTATGTTTTTAGGTAGAGAGATAAAGCATGTAATAAATGCTTATTACTGTTTTCCCATCACTGTGCTAAGGACTAGGGATAAAAATACAAGCAAGGCAGGCCGTCCCTGCCCTCAAAGAGCTTATATTCTAACGAGAGAAGACAATAGTTAAGAAACAAGGGAAGAAAGTGCACGCACACACACAAGCTTGTTTCGCATAGGGAAGAAATGGGAATGATGGCCAATGGAGGTGGCAATTCTGAAGCAATTGAACCCAAATAATTCTGATTATAAACTAAATGTATTCTGTTGGTATATATTAAGGGGATTAGACTGACCCTTAGCATCAGAGGCCATTACCAAGTTAGATTCCCCTTTGTAAATGTGCCTGACAGAAATGTAAGTCTTGTTTAAAAGTTTTAATTTAGACCTTAATTTTGTAACTCAGCTCACTAAAAATCACAAGAACAGAAGAAGGCTAGCAGATCAGGCTAGTATCGGTTAAAGTGAGAAATTCAAGCATAAGCTCAGCTATAGAGCAGGACTATGTATGCCCTTGATTATCTCAGAAGCATCCCACGTGAATATGTAGCTCAGCGGCAGACTTCCTCCGTGCCACACTGACTGTAAAGGGTACTTGGTATAGAGACAGCCTGCTGGAAGGACCCAAAAGAGATGCCAGTCCACGAGGACAGTGAGCCTCTAGTACCAACGCTCAGCTCACGTAGCCACCAGAACCAGGAATTTGGTTAAATAGGAGATGAACCCACGGTCCAGTCCAGGGAAGCCACTAAAGCTGGGCGGGACAAGTCCAAAGAGAGCAAATAAGTCATGACCCAAGAAACCCAGGAGGAGCCTGGGGACCCTCATAAGAGTGTCTGGAAAACAGAGGGCAGAGCCCAGGGCAGCAAGAATTAGAAACCACCTCGTCAGGATACAAAGGGTGTATAAAAACATTGGACAGGAGAAGAGAAGGGTGGCCCAACGAAGCTTAAAGGGAGAAATGGAAGGTAAATCAAGGGAACTACAAACAGCATCCAACTTCTAATGCAGCCTCTGTCCCTGTGAATGGGCCACCCCTGAGGAGGCCTCAAGTCCTTGGCTGCTGCTTCTGTAGAGAGCAGCTGACTGAAGGTCCCTGCTTCAGATATCTGGGACAGTGACTGACCTCAAGAAGTAGTTTATTTTACTGAAGTGTGAAGAGCCGAGTCGCATTCTACACATACACACATCTATCATGAGAACTGAGGGGTCCCTGCTGTCCAGTCAGGGCAGGCAAGGGCAGGCTCCTCTTGAGAAGTGGCTATAAGGCTCCTGCTTTCCAGAAGTCAGGCTTCTCCGTCTGAATCTCTACAACAGAGCATCACCTAGCCTGTTGTTTTGGTACATGGTAGGTGCTCAATGTTTTCTTATTTGGAATTAAATTAACTAAAGCTTCCTGTGGAATAAGCAAAGCATAGAAGGTGCCACAGTTTACCACCAGACTGCACAGCAAGCCTTGTAGCCCATAATCCCCACAGTCTAACCAGGACTGGAGGTGGGGGCTTCAAAGGGTCCCCAGCTAGGCAGGGAATCCCCGGAGGGCAATAGAGCGGCCCCAAAGCAAAAGGGCTAGTTCTTTCTCCAGTGTAGTCTCAATGTATCTAGGTTGCTATAGCCTTTGAACAGCTTCTCATCTCTTCTAGAACTTCTGAAACATACAGTGTAGTGAGAAAAGAATCCTGGACAGAGAGTCTGAAAGGAGGGCTCGGGCCCTGTCTCTACTAATAATTAGCTATGAGATCTTGGACAAGTCACTTCTCTAGGATTCATCTATAAGATGAGGGGGCTGATCTATGATCTCCACTGTCTCTGATTTTCTATAATCCAAAAACAGTGCTAGAGACCTTTAAGAAGGGATGTTTCATGCTAAATGAAATATTAATGCTGTCTTTTAAAGCCGTTTATCCATATCAGCCTGTGTAGACTATTGTATTTTCAGTAAACATTAATTTTCAACTCCATTAAGAATAAAAGGTGAGCATAAATTTAGTTTTCTGTGTTGCCAACTGTTAAACTGAAAGGAGATACTTCTAAGCAAATCACTAACTATATTTAACATCCTTTGTGGTTTCTTAACAATATTAATATGCGTCAGTGCTTCAAAAAATGAGCGAGCTCATCACCAGCGTAGCTCCTAGCTGCTCCACACCTCAGCGGGCTAGAGTTTCTATGGCTGAAAAAAGTCGATCACCTGGCCCAGGCTTGTGGCCATGAAGCTATCACTAATTAGACTGGTCCTTGTAAGACAGTCCCTCTTCATGTCCTTAAAGTCATTCTGTACCTTCCAGAGCTTGCCTTCTGCTGGCATGGCCCTCAAGGTGCAAGAACCCAGCATCCCTTCCACGTCACAGTGAGGCATCGGAGTAGGACTTTGGTGGCAGAATGTTAATACATTGCTTAATGTTAATAGGGAAAATACTTCAGTACTGATTTATGAGGTATAGAAAGCTTACTATTATTAGAAGAAAATTGTTGTAAAGTTACATTTTTAAGGGGGAGAGAAAGTAATTCCAATTTCAGAAAAGTAGAAAGTGAGGTCATCTGCTAATGGTTGAAAGAGATAAGTGGGATTGGGAAAATGAGAGAGGAAAGTACTAAAAAGAATAAAAAAAAGATCGATGAAAGGGCTGCCTTGTATGTTTAGTTATCTTTTCCTTTGTATATGTCCTTTCCCCAACTATATTGTAAACTCATGAAGGTTGGGAACTAGGTCTGGTCCATCATGAGGTCTCTCACAGTGCCTTGTGCACAAGTATTTAATAAATACTTAGTGTGGTTAATTTTTGACTCATTGTACACGATGAACAGTATCCAAAATGTAAGCATTTAGTTCTTTTGAATTGAATTACAGATTTTTATTTTTAACCTTTCAGCAATTTGTAATCTGTTACCAAGACTTAAAAATAGTTGTGCAGAGATCACACCTGGTTGTAAAAACGTACAGCAACCCATGATGATTATAATTAACTATTGCTTCTTCCCCCAAATAAGTGTATCCTTTTTAAAAGAAAGAAATCTTCATTTTTCTCATAAGGCCTATGTCATAAGACATGGCCTAGGAGCCAGAAGGAGCCTCATAGAGGTCACTTGGCCCACCCCCTCATTTTGCAGATGAGGAAACTGAGGACCACAGGAAATAAGGACCTGGTCTCAGGCTTTACAGGTGAGAAGTAGCAAAACTGGAGTTCAAAGCCATATTATTGACATCCTTCTGGTTCAGAGTTTCTTTGCTTTGTTTGTTTTTACCAGCTGTTTACCTACCAGCAAGGCAGTTTGAGGCTTAGATCCCAGGCCTGTCTTTGCTATTGACCCTGAACAAGCACCCCAGGCAGCTCTCTAAAGACTTTAAGTTACTGCCTGTGCACTGATGAAGTCACAAGTCCTCACGCAAATAAAGGAAAGAAGACATTTCTTTAGTTTGCACAACTATTTTCCTCTGGCTGTATAAGGGAAAAGGTGTTGCGTGTGTGTGTGTGTGTGTGTGTGTGTGTGTGTGTGTGTGTCTGTATGTGTCTGTGTAGTACACACAGACACACACATATTTAGCATGCAACCTCCAGATTTGTAAAATACCCTGAATGTTTTTTTAACATTTTAACATTTATGTTCCCTATAACAGTCCCATAATTTACTTACTACTTTGTTCTTTGAAGTAGCATCAACAAATTACCTATAGCCTTTTCTTTTTAATCCTTCATAAAAAAAAGTGAATGAGATCTCCTGGCCTTATTCTACACTAGAACTCTGGAAACGTGTGACCTTAACTTCCCACAGCATAGCACTTAACATTTTGACATAAAACTTGAATTTTTAAAATTTAAACTCTTGTATTGTTATTTCTGCATAAGTGCTCCTAAATTAAAAACTAAATGCTGGGGCATTCAGGGGGAGGCACTGTGGAAGAGGTGAAATTTGAGCTTTGGTTTTGACAGATGGGGTAGGATTTTGACAAGCAGAAATTAGGGGAGGACATTCCAGGCAGAAAGAATTGGATGATGAAAGGCACAAGAACAGGAGAGTGGTGTCCACGTTCAGGGGACATCTCATAGCGCACACTGACTAGAAAGGGTATGTTGGCACCAGAGTATAGAGAACTCGGGTGCCATGCTACAGAGTTTAAACTTTATCTGGCAGGCAACAGGAAAAGAGGGACAGTTTCAAGCAGGAAAGTGACACAATCAAAGCAGTAATTGAGGAAAATTATTTTGGCAGGATAGATTCAAGGGAGGAGAGTCCAGAGGCTAAGAAATCAGCTAATGGGTTATTATATTCATCTAAGCAGGAGAGCGGTTAAGAACTGAACTAGAGCCATAACAGAGAATGGAAAGGAATGAACTGATACAAGAGACACTGAAGGAAGAGTCATCAGGACTTGCCAACTGAGAGGATATGGGAGGAGGAAGACTGAAATATGAGGGATCATCTACTTCTGGATATCAACATGAGAATAAATTACATGCCAGAAGGAACCTAGAAAGTATTGAGAGATTACAAAGACTTGGACAAGAAACTGAGGACCAGAATGATGTCCATTAAAGACAAGGGGTATAGAAGAGAACGTTTGATTTGGGAGGTGAAGATTTGCTAGAAGATGGTGTCTGAGAATAGGATTTATCTTTCTGGACCGCTAGGGATGGGGTGACCAAGACCACCTCATAAGAATATATTTGCCTGTCTTCTTATGAATCTAATAGAAAAGCCTTTAAAATAAAAAGAAAGTGGGAAGGAAGAAAACTGCCTCAATGTGTATACCATTAGATACTATTATAAAGAATAGCTCCAGTGAAGTAAGGATGGGATAGGAGATCAAATCCAAGAAAGGAGCCTATATAGAAGCTATATACATACATCAGTATACAAATGCCCAAGTTCAGACAACCATCAGGAATTGTAAATCCTAATCTAAAGCCACTTTGACTGTGTCAATATTAGACTTGATGGAATAAAACCCACGATTGAATTGTAGCCCAGGTTACCTAAGGAGGGAAAACAGAGCAGATCAAAGCTTCCAGATTGATCAGAGTGAGAGTGGGCCTGTGAGCACCCTCCCCCTTGCACTTTTAGCCAGGGTGAGATGGGGGGACCCAATCTTGAATGAAGAGAGACAGAGAGGAAGGAAGGGACTTAGGATAGCTCTGTGATTAAAAAAGCATATTGATGATTGGAAAACTACACACCAGAAGGGGCATAGTTGAGAATTTGGGGGTGATGGTCAGGAGACTAAAAAACAAGCAGTTTTGTCAACAGGAATATGCTCTAGACCACGTAAACACTAGAAGGAAATAAGTGAGGGAGCAACTTGGAAGCTTACCACAGTGGCTGCGAAAGGCAGGGGCACTGGAGGATACCAGTAGCTGACCTTTATTTAGCTTGAAGGCTTGCCAAGCACTTTGCATGTGGACCCCATGAGGGTAGGTACTGTTGGCATCTCCATTTTACACTTGAGGAAACAAAGGGAGAGAAGTCCAATGTCTTGCCCCAGGTCACCTAGTATGAGGCAGGTTTGGAACTCAGGTCTTCCTGGTTTCAAGTCCTGTACTCTATCCACTCTACCACCTAGCTGCCTCATTTATCCAGAAATCTGCTGGTGCTTTCTCTTTACCAAAAGCAGAGCATCTAATAACTTCTTGATTTGACTTTAACTCATTTATTAAGCTCCTGTTTTGTGCCAAGCACTGTGCTAGGTACTTCGATGACAATTTCATCACTCTAAAGATGAAGGAATCAACGGGGGGAGGCAGAATTCTATATCTTGTTTTCAACTGACAAAAAGGGTGGGAAATGGGGGATGGGGGTGTAGGAAGTGACTGCTAGCTCCTGGAGTTTGAGATAGAAGAGAAGAAAGGAAAATCCTAGCATGGGCACTGGATTTTGAGAGAACAGATTTCAAAGGTTGGCTGGATAGGATCCCATGGACTAAAATTTTACAGAGAAAGTTATCTCAGGATTGGTGAAAAATTCTCAAGAATGAAATTCTGAAGACACAAAATAAAACAATTTTAATTAGGAAAGAATCTGATCATCTAAAGAGAACAATATGAATGTATAGAATACTTGTCAACCAAATTATATTTTTAAAAGGTACATATGGAAGCATGGATAAGTAACAGGATGAATACACAACGTAGGCTAGTTATGCAAGGTGCGTGTCCATGTTAAAGCTCAGAGTGAGCGGAGTCTGGTAAGGAATGCCAAGGAGCAAAAGAAAGAGTGTGGGCAGTGGGGATGAGGTCTAGTGAGAAAAATGGGATCACAAAAGGACCAGGCCTACAGGCTGGATAGGATGGTGGTAACTGACAACAGAAAGCAGAGATGGCCACGTCTTATTTTCCCTTGTTTTCTCTGCCTGTATGAATGACCTTTGGACTAGAAATGACAGAACAAAAATAGCTAAGAGAGAGTTTGTACCAAAGGGTCCCCAAGTGATAAGTAAAAGAACACCTCACCGCCCTTGATGAATTCAGGTTACCTGGCACAGATGAACCACATCCTTAGGGACTAAAAGAACTGGCAGATGGAATTGCAGAGGCACTGTCAGTGACACCAGGAAGATCCAAGGGAATAAGACTGGAGAAAAGCAAATGTCCCAATTTTCAAAAAAGGGAAGAGAATAGAGTAACCATACTACAGGCCAGTGAGTTTTTACCACAGTTCCTATAGAAAATACAGAGTAGATCTAGTAAAGAAATAGGTAGTGAATATCTAGCGAAAATATCTGCCTGGGTTTATCACGAACAGGTCATGCTATATGAAACTCATTTCCTTTTTTCAGCAGTTACTCAACTGTGAGATCAAGGGAATGTTGTAGAAATATGATTTGCTTAAATTTGAGCAAGGCATTTGATAAAGCACCTTATACTCTTTTTGTGGAAAAGATTGAGAGATGTGGGTTAGATGATAACAATAATGAGGTGGATGTGGGAAATGTTAAATGTCTAGACTCGAAAGAGTCATCGTTAATAGTTCAGTGTCAGACTGGCAAAAGGTCTCCAGTGGAATGTCCCTTCACTAAGGACTTAAATAAAGGTACAGATGACGTTCTTATCAAATCTGAAAATGGCACAGTGCAGTGAGGGTGGCTAATAGATTAAAGATGGCTACAGGCTAAAGTGCTGGTCTAAATCTAATAATAAGAAATTCAGTAAGGATAAATGTAAAGTCTTACACTTGGGTTCAAAAAATCATCTTCACAAGGATAGGCTGGAGAAAGCATGGTTAAACAGAAGTTTCTCTGAAAAAGATAAGAGTCCTTTATTGAACTTGGGCCTGAGTACAATTCCACAGTGTAACGTGGTGGTCAACAGAAGTAACTGGCATTGGGGCTGCATTGAAAGGCGTAATTTCCATGAAGAAGACGGCGATGATCCTGCTGTACTCTTCCCTGGTCAGACCACATCTGAATATTATGCTCCATTTTGGGCAGCGCAGCTTAGGAAGAAAATGGATAATCTTGAGAGGGTCCAGAGGGAGGTAGCCAGGATGGTGAAAAACTTTGAGGCCATTGCATAGAGAAGAAGAAACTCGAAAGGGAGAAAGGAAACCTGAAGGGGAGAATGGTGGCTATTTTCTGCAAGGAAGACGGGTCCCAGACGGTCCTTGTTGATTCATCGATGCCAGCAATGGCCACGTGACCACTTGACAGGTATATCATGTGCGGATACCTCGATGGGCCTAGGTTGGACTAAAAGGACCCCAAGGCCCTTTCCATCTGCCACTATGAGATGGAACTGAATTTTGAAGCATGGGTAGCTGTAGTAATGGCAGTGCTACTAATAGGAATAGGGAAGAGGAGATAGGAACCTGCATAAGAAGAAGGATGCATTGGGTTTCAGGTATGTTTCAATTGAGAAACTGATGGGACATCAAAGGACATGACCTAACAGGCAGTTTGAGTTTGAGCCTGGTACTAGACATGTCAGAGCTAGAAGTGGGGCAGCTACCAGCTTACGGTGGGGTTATAGCTTAAGCCATGGATATAAATAAGGTCATAGAAGGAGAAAACAGACAGGGAGAAGAAGGGCCAGGCCATAAGCTTGAGGAGTGCCCCTATTTAAGGTGGGGAAAGAGGAAATAGACCTAGTGATGAAAATAAAAAAGAACCATCAGAGAGGGAGGAGAACCCAGATAGCGCTGCTAGGGAAGAGAAAAGTTCTAGATGCCAAGAATGAGAACTGAAAAAAGACCACTGAGTTTGACAGATGGTATTAGGCAAGTGGTAAATGCAGGAGGAGGAGGTCAGTGCTATAGAGATGGAGGCAAAAAATGGAGGCTCATATTTGGAGGAGATTCTTGGTAAAAGAAAGAAATACCCAAGTCAAGAGATATTTCCTCCAAATGACTATGGGAGAGTGGGGTAATACTGGCAGCATTCCCAAGTCTCTGTTGTGCCACAGGCAGATCGTCATTTGCTGTTCTCATAAAATGTCAGGGTCTAGGCATTATTGCTGCTTTATCAGCACTGCGTTTTAATTTTTTTTAGGCTTCAGCACTCAGTAGGTATTGAATCAGACAATAAACCAGATTTTCTGAGCCAGACACTTTGATTGGTTGATATCATGACCCAGAATAAAGCAGAAATATTACTTTATCCTTTCACTATCCTCACCCCCAATTATGCTCAATGACTCTTGTTCAGAATCCCTTTATCTGCGCTTTTCCTGTTGTCCAGAGCTTGCTGTCAGTCTCTTTAAGCAAAGTATAGAAATACTCATTCACCCTGACCTTAGAAAACGGGAAATTAAATGTCTCTTCCCAAATATAGCTGTCTACTTGCATGTTACAGTTTGTGAGCTGTGTCAGTTTACATTCAGAGATTTCTTCCTCTGTCTCACCTGTATTCTGAGTTTCTTTTAAAAGGAACATGATATAATTATAAAGAAAATCCACTTATTATCCTTACTAATCCAGTCGACAGTAGAGAGAGGGATCAGGGTGGAGAATTTATCTTTTCCTTTGAAGGATTCTTTGAAATCTGATCTCTAATCTGCTTGATTTGATGTGGACCTTCTGACAAATGTGGGAGAATAATGTAGACTTGGGACTGTGTTGTTCCCCTGTGTGCTGCCTTTTCTCTGGCAACTCTTTCTGGGCCGTGTTGTCAATAAAAAGTAGAAATATAGAAATGAAAACTCAGCAGAAGATTAAAGTCTATCCTCAAAATGTTAACTATAAAGAAGTGCTGCGGTATATAGCAGGGAGCACAAGTCTTCAGAATCAAGACATTGATTTTTTTGTTCCGACTCTACTACTGTATTAGCTTTGTGACCCTGGGCCAGTCACTTATGGTGTAGGAACTGAACTGGATGGCATCTGAGATCCTAAATTAGGTTTTTGTGAAATGCCCATCCTTTCTGTCACCTTTGTCTATATAGAAGAGTAAAAAGTGGAAATAGAAAAATGGAAGCTCATAGCAATTGTCTATCTTGGAATGCTGAGCACCTAAAAGTGAATAGAGGGACTCTTCTTGAAGGAGGAAGACCTGGATTCATGCCCAGCCTCTGACAAGTAACAGTTGTATGACCATAGGAAGGTCATGCGAGCCCTCAGGCCCTGCATTTATAATTCCCTATTCTGATGAAATCACAGGTCCAGACCAAAACAACTGTTATACAGTGGTAACAACTTCACATTGTTATGTTTTGGAAGCTTCTCTGAGACAAGATCCATTGCCAAAGTGAATGATAAAATTAGAGAATTTTGGTAAACTAAAAAAATGGAGTCTCCATTTCTTTGAGAACAGTATTCTACATTCACTTAGTAAAATCCTATTCTTGAGCAGGCCAGATGAGAGAAGCAACATGGTATTCTAGAAAGAGGATTGGACTAGGAAGGAGACCTCTGGGCCTGAATCCCACCACTGACTGATCCTGGGCAAATCACTTAACTTTTGTGGCGCCTTTCTCCTTATTTATAAAATGGGGATGACAATACCTTTCATACCTACGTCTTAGAGTCGTTGGGTGCAAATTAGAGAAGTTTGCATCATGGCACTATGGGAACAGTGCTGACTGTGGAGTCAGAGCCCCTGGTTCCCATCTCAGCCTGGCTGATCCAGAGTCTTTCCCTTGACTTCTCTTGGCCTCAGTTTGTAAAATGAGATTTTGTGTAGTATAAGTTCATGTTTAAAAAAAAAAGTTGCAAATATTTATCTGAAAATTTTGGATATATTCTGTTCTCTTTTATATTCAAAACTTTTGTGCTATGAATAAATTCCAATTTTTTTTACAGAGACATGTGACCCAGTCTGGGGGTAACCGGAAATTCAAGTGCACAGAATGTGGAAAAGCTTTCAAGTACAAACACCACCTTAAGGAGCACTTAAGAATCCACAGCGGTAAATATTGGGCTTATCTCCAGGCAGCATGGGAATTAATGTTTATTATAAACTCAGTATTTTGTATTAAATAATGCAAGCGTGGCTCTCCAAATATAGAATAAATTGTGCCAGTTTTCTACTTATCACTCGATCCAGTTAGGACAAATACAAGATGGGCCTAACGTGACTGAATTCTTGAGGAAATATCACAGGAATCCTACTTCCAAATGGAAGTTGACTTTCACAGGAGTCATTGTAGACCATAGACTTCCTTCCATGACGTTGCCATTGCTTGAGCGCATCTCCTGTAACTCCCTTTAGACGCTGAGCTACACACAGTCTTTTGCACATGCACAGCGAAAGAGCAGAAGCCACGCACCGGGCTGAATAATGGAGGTGCAGAGTTAGAAGGTCCCTCAGCTTGAGGAGTGGTGACCAGGGAAGAATAGGCTGGTCTATCTGGGAGGTCCCAGGGATGGGGCCTGGAGCCACAGGAGGCCTCTGTGCTAATTTGATTTTGGTTCCCAGAGCAACAAGTAGAAAGTATGTTGGGGAAGGGCAGGAGAAGAGGTCACATGAAAGTCACTGAGGTGGACAGCTAGCCTGCCCATGTGAGATGGGCCTCATTTACCAGTCAGCCCAGCTCAGCCCCAGGGCAGCAACTCTAAAACCGAGTAGGTTAAGTCCCCTAGGAGGTGATCTCTGGTGATCCAGTGGGTACCTTGCCAGGATGGATGGGGTGTGAGCACGGTCTGGTCAGTCTGGAGCCAGTGGGCTACTGCAGTCGGCCATCTGTGAGTCTTCATTCACCAATGAGAACATCTCAACCCCAGGGCAGAAGCTGTGCCTGATTTCAGTACATATCTGTCCTTTGAGAGCGAATTTGATTTTTAGAACATCCCTCAGAACTACGCCTGACGAATAAGGCGATTTGTTGTTGTTGAATCGTTTTTAGCTGTGTCTGACTCGTCACGACCCCGTTTGGGGTTTTCTTGGCAAAGACAGTGGTTCATCCTTTCCTGCTCTGGCTCATTTTACAGATGAGGAAACTAAGACAAACATAGGGTTAAGTGAGTGGTCAAGGGTCACACAGCTAGTGAGTGTTTGAGGCCACGTTTGAACTCAGATCTTCCTGACTTAAGGCCAGGCTCTCTATCCCCTGCACCACAAAATTGGAAGGGAACTCAAAGTTCCCTGACACTAGATGATATTGCCTTTTGACAGTATGGTTAATATGTAACCTCCCTTCATAGCTTCTTTGAAAGGTAATGTTTATTTGGATATATAAATTCTGAAATGTTGGTTTGTTTTTTTTAAAACAGCTTCAGTCTGTTTAATCACATCTTCTGTATAACAATTTTTATAATGGCAAGTAAGTCCTGCCTTAAGAAATCTTATAGACAAAAAATCCAAACCAACTGAATGAATAAATTCTGGGTTATTATTTATATTTCAGTAGAATTCCTTGAAATAGCACTTTCCATAGAGCATTTAAGATGTGTTTGTTGTAGACCATTAACTGCTCAACAAAAGAGCTGATGGTATTCCCCACCTCCCAAGAGAAACTTAGAGCTAAAAGTATTAGGAGCCTCTTTGAATTGAAGAGCAATCAGAAAGGAACTGAAAAATGGCTCTGAAAAGATCAGGTGACTCTGTGGGGGACAAAATCGCTAGGAATTTCTCAGAAGCAAAATTATTTGATAAAGCCAAGTATTCTGTTGCTTTTGACATTAAGAACATGCATTTTTCCTGATTAACGAATGTCTTATTGACAGCATTAACATACGTCACTAAGTTAATAATGACACAGTTCAGTGTTCCCAGTTAGAAGATATTAAATCATAGTTTTACTCAAGAAAATCTAAGAACTTTTTCAGTCTCTGCAGAACATTCATCTTGTTACCCTTTTTTACAAAATGAACAAGGCATTGAGAAAATGGGGGGAAAGAGGCATAGATTGAATGGGAAGATATAGAGGATGAATGAGGGAATGAGGAATGAAAAAATGGAAATGAACCCGAGAAAGAAGAAATGGAGCTGTGAAGAGGTAGAATCAGTTAAAGGACAAATAAGGCAGAATACCTGTACGATTTTACTTCAGTTAGCTGCTTCAGAGGAAAAACAGACCCATAATACCTTGTATTTGTTTGCAAAGTGCCTTCTAGAACAAACAGTAACAACAAGCATTATGGAACACTTTAAAAGTTTGCAAAGCTCTTTACAAATCTCTCATTTTATCTTCACAACAACCCTGGGAGATAGGTGCTATTATTCTTCCCACTTTGTAGATAAGGAAATTGTGGCAGACCAAGGTTAAGTAATTTGTGCAAGGTTAAATAGCTAGTAAGTGTCAGAGGCTAGATTTGAATTCAGTTCTTCCTGTCTCCAGGTGCAGCGCTCCTGGTCCAGGTGCATCACTGCACCACCTCACAAAAACTTAAATAGAAAGTTTAGTGGTATCCCACTTGGCAGTTAGCAATCTGATGGCAGTCCCCTGGGGAACTGAACACAATTATATTCATATTAACTAGGTCTGAAGAAATGTTAAAAAAAAAAATATATATATATATATATATATATATATATATATATATATATATATATATATATATATATATATGTATAAAAATAAAATAAATTGTTAGCTAATGATTAGAAAAGTGGTTTTAGTTTTAGGGTTTTTGTGGTACTGAACCTGTGATATCTCTGATGCTGAACTTGAACCCAAGCCCTGCCTTATTCCAAGGCTAGCTCCCTGTCCTCTATGTCACCTAACTCTTGACTGTCCCTTGCTACAGCTATTTCAGTGACTATAAAATGTTGCAAACATATATTTTATCCTACTGAAAATTTATGGCTAGATAACTGACTCCAGCATTTTTCCTTGCATTGGGTATCTGGCTTCATTTTGGAAATGAAGTCCTAAAAAAATATTCAGGGTATTGAGTGTTATATATAAAACCTAGTAGTCATTTTATACCCCAGGCCCAAGACTCTCGGAAATTGATTTAGTCATTCTTATTTCACATTATCTGGTGGGGTGTGCCACAGGGCTTCCTTCCTTTCATAGGAAACAGACATATTTAAGCTTTATGATCCCTTGTGAGGGATACTATAGAAGAGATTCCTCACTGAAGAGTAGATTGGAATACACAAGTTCTAAGGTCCCTTTCAATACTAATTTCTAGAGTTGTTTAGAATTACAAGGAGACCAGGTAACATTTCTGAGGGTATCACGTTCAGTTATATGCTCTTAGATTTATAATTTCAGCGTAAGAATTTTCTTTTTAAAGTTACTTCTAATTTCTCAATAAGAAGAAAACTGTACTTTGTCTTTATAGGATACAGTTGATGCAACTTTCAGATTATAAATACTATTTAAAACCTATGAGAAATAGTAGATGAGAGACAGTGTGGCCTCAAGTCGAAGGAGCTAGAATCAGTAAAACCTGGGTTTAAGACCTAGCTCTGGGGCAGCTAGGTGGTGCAATGGATTAGTGCACTGGCCTTGGAGTTAGGAGAACCTGAATTCAAATCCAGCCTCAGACACATAACACTCACTAGCTGCGAGTCACTTAACCCCATTACCTTACCCCCCCCCAAAAAAAAAGACCAAGCTAGATGACCCTGGCAAGGCATAGAACTTCTCAATGCCAGAGCAGCTCTGTAAGATGATAATTTGCATAGTAGGTGCTAAATCATGTTGAGGGAGAGAGTTTCCTCATCCTAAGGCCCCCATACCAATGAAATCACAGGTCTAAATCACAGAGAGAAAAACTGTGTGTGTGTGTGTGTGTGTGTGTGTGTGTGTGTGTGTGTATAACATGTTCAAAATATCTATTAAATTTTCTATTTTAGAGTTAGAGAAGTTGAGTTTTGTTTGTTTCTTGGAAATGGAAATTCTCTCAGGGTAACCTTGTAGAGTTTTGAAGTTTGTCAGTGAAGGTTGAATATTCAACTTGTCCTTCCCTTTCCATCCATCCCATCCAGTCCTGGGGTCAATTCCCCCTTAAATTGGCTAGCTTGGGATAAGTAAATTGTATGGAAATGATAAGCTAGAATGATGAAAACTATTGACTTGAAAGATTCTGAAGTTGGACCAGAACACTAAGGGGAGATTATTTTGGCCTCTATAATTACTCGGGTTGAGTTTTAAGAAGTAGAATCAGCTACGTGAAAATACACCTTTTCTGTAGAAACATTTAGTGCAAACTAAGACTTCTTAAGTATCTGTGATATTTCTGTAGCTTCTTTGTAAGTGTAAAATATGGCATTTTAAATATGAGCGTAACATACGTTGTGTCCTCTTTTGAAGGGCTCTGGGTCATTGGTTTTGGAAACATTTGCCATCTGCGGACTGTCCTTTAACAATCCTGTGACTGTCATTTTTGTTGTTGTTGTGTAGGAGAGAAGCCATATGAATGCCCAAACTGCAAGAAACGTTTTTCCCATTCTGGTTCCTATAGCTCACACATCAGCAGTAAAAAATGTATCGGTCTTATGCCAGTGAACGGCCGGTCGAGAACAGGGCTCAAGCCATCCCAGTGCTCCTCCCCTTCCCTGTCGGCATCCCCGGGCAGTCCCGCGAGGCCTCAGATACGGCAGAAGATTGAGAACAAGCCCTTGCAAGAGCAGCTTCCAGTAAACCAAATTAAAACGGAACCTGTGGATTATGAATTCAAACCCATCGTGGTCACTTCAGGAATCAACTGTTCAGCCCCTTTACAGAACGGGGTTTTCAGTGGCGGTAGCCCCTTACAGGCTACCACTTCTCCTCAGGGTGTGGTGCAAGCTGTTGTCCTCCCAACAGTAGGTTTGGTGTCTCCCATAAGTATTAACTTGAGTGATATTCAAAATGTACTCAAAGTGGCGGTAGATGGTAATGTCATACGGCAAGTTTTGGAGAACAATCATGCCAATCTTGCATCCAAAGATCAGGAAACAATTAGCTCGCCAGCCATACAGCCAGGTGGCCATTCCCTCATCTCCGCTATTAGTCTTCCTTTGGTTGACCAGGATGGAACGACCAAAATCATCATCAACTACAGCCTTGAGCAGCCTGGTCAGCTTCAGGTTGTTCCCCAGAACCTGAAAAAAGAAAACTCAGTCCCCGCCAATAGTTGTAAAAGTGAAAAGTTGCCCGAAGACCTTACAGTGAAGTCTGAGAAGGATAAGCACTTTGAAGGGGGAGCCGATGACAGCACTTGCCTTCTGTGTGAGGACTGCCCGGGAGATTTGAATGCACTTCCAGAGCTAAAGCACTATGACCCAAAGCAGCCTGCTCCGCCTGCTCAGCCCAGTGCCCCCGAAGCTGAGAAGTCCGAGCCCCCTGTCCCGGCAGACCCTGAAGAGGGCCACCTGTCTCCCAGTCAGCCACCCCTAAAAAACCTCCTGTCTCTCCTCAAAGCGTACTACGCTCTAAATGCACAGCCAAGCGCGGAAGAGCTCTCCAAAATTGCAGATTCAGTAAACCTGCCCTTGGATGTAGTGAAGAAGTGGTTTGAAAAGATGCAAGCTGGACAGATTTCAGTCCAGTCTTCGGAGCCGTCCTCCCCTGAACCAGGCAAAGGGAACATTCCTGCCGGTGACAACGATCCACCGGGACCTGTCGACACCGACGAACCCCAGGACAGCACAACGACTTCCAAGAGTCCCAGGAAGGTGACAAAGTCTCCCGTTTTGCCAGCGGGGCCGTCTCTGAACGGCTCCAGAAGTCGCACGCCATCTCCGTCACCACTCAACCTTTCTTCATCCCGAAACACACAGGGTTACTTGTACACAGCAGAAGGGATCCCCGAAGAGCCACAGGTTGAACCTCTTGATCTTTCACTACCAAAGCAACATGGAGAATTGTTGGAGAGATCCACCATCACTAGTGTTTACCAGAACAGTGTTTATTCTGTCCAGGAAGAGCCCTTGAACTTGTCATGTGCAAAAAAGGATCCGCCAAAGGACAGTTGTGTGACAGACTCAGACCCAGTTGTAAATGTGATCCCACCAAGTGCCAACCCCATAAATATCGCCATCCCCACCGTCACTGCCCAGTTACCTACAATCGTTGCCATTGCTGACCAGAACAGTGTTCCATGCTTACGAGCACTCGCTGCCAATAAGCAGACCATCCTGATTCCCCAGGTGGCGTATACATATTCTACTACAGTCAGCCCTGCAGTCCAAGAACCACCTGCAAAGATGACCCAGCCTAATGGAAATCAGGTAACTGAGCAGACGGCTCAGCGTGTTTTCATATGTGTCCTATTGCAGTTTATTCCTACATTGTGAAAGTAGGGGTTTGGGTATAAGGTGTCAGATGAAAAGGCAATACTCTTTTATTTCAACTTTGTAGGATGTCATTTTTAAATGTTAAGAAGCCCTAAAACTTAGTGGTTAAGGGAAATTTGTGAAGGTTAATTCATACCTCCAATGTGTTAGGTAGGTCCTCTGGGAGTGATCTGTGGGAAGACAGGAAGATAACTTACAAGGGATAAAATGGTGTGGATGGGTGTAGCTGTTCCCTCAGTGGAAGGGAGCATGCCAGCAGGGATAAAGCCATAGATTATCTGGTGAAATAGACAGACAGATAGACAAAGACACACACACACACACACACACACACACACACACACACACACACACACACACAACTAAAAACCCAACTCTGTCAAACACAACTAAGAATATGTCAAAAACTAATTAATAAAGTTTTTAATACTTCTGTTCCCAAAATTAGGGAAGAGCTTCCTCCTCAATTAAAACCATTAATAAATGAAAGTGTGTTGCATTTCACACCAGGGACCGAGGCTCAGCAAGTGTTTTCATGTGCTAACCTATGGAACCGAAGGCCTTAAGCAAACAATAATTACCCTTGATAACATAAAGATCTAGAAGAAGATAACTAATGAATTTGCTCATTATTCTTACCAGCTTTGGGCATTAGACAGTGTTCAGTTATAGTTAATATGTATCAGGAAAATGCGCGTTCACACAAATCGAGAGCATCTCCACACTGCTAAGCAATAAATGTCTCCTCTCTTCCATCCTCTCCAAAGCACCTTAACTATTTGGAAAGCTGCCCTGGGGTGACTGACTGAACCAGGCATAATTCCCTTCTGTAGGAGCCCAAACTGTAACATCTCCATAGTTTAGCCTGTTTCTGATTCAGAAGAACATCACCGTTCTTTCAAGTAGCCATTCTGTCCTGCCTTTCAGAGTAGATACTACAACTCATATAGGATTTATAAATTACAGAAAGGAATTGTTTTATGACCAGAAAACCATTCCAGAGCATTTACGTGTAGACCTCCATTCATGTGCTGTCACACATCTGCCCGGCCCCCTGAACTGCAGACCATAACTTATCACCTGAGTAGATAATATGAAAATCATAACTGTATAAACCACTACTTAGGCTTACACAAAGAACGTGTTGTAAACCTCTTTTTGTTCTGTTTTTCCATGACTTATATCATAGAATTTTAGAAATGGAAATTATCTTTAAGATCATCCAGTTCAAAGTTGCCTTTTACAGCTGAGGAGACTGGTCCATCAAGGTTATTGATGTTATAACCATTCCATCCAGCTACAGAATTTAACACTAATCAGCTCCACTCAGCATTATGTGACTGGATCAAAATGAAAGTAACTGAGAAGTAACTCAAAGGGCAGTCTTGGAATATTATAGCTCATTGTTGTTGCTGAGTCGTGTCTGACTCTTTGTGACCCCATTTGGGGTTTTCTTGGCAGAGATACTGGAGTGGTTTGCTGTTTCCTCATTACTCATTTTACAGTTGAGGAAACAGAGGCAAACAGGGTTAAGTGACTGACCCAGGGTCACACAGCTAGTAAGTGTCTGAAGCCAGATTTGAATTTAGGAAGAGGAGTCTTCCTCCCTGACTCCAGGCCCAGTGCTCTGACCGCTGCACCCACCTAGCTGCCCATTATAGCTGTATACATTGTTATAATGATAAACTATGCCAATATAGTCTGTTATGTAACAACATAATTATTATAATTATATACCATTATTATATAATAATTCCAATTATTGAACTATAATATTCTAAAAACTATTGGGATTATTACAAAGCTAGAACAGGAAGTAGATTGTGATTTTGTTAATATAAGTACTCCTTCCTGATATCGAAACTCCCTGTCCTAGTGCAGGCGTGTGCCTGCCCCACAACTTGTCGTCCTAGAGTGTTGCCTGGGGCCGGTCACACAGCCAGGATGTGTCAGGTGCAGGACTTGAACCCAGATTTTCCTGCCTCTGAGACCAGATCTTTATCAGTCACATGGCACCGCTTCTTTTATATATAGTAAACATTTGTGATTTTTATAGCAAAATCCTTAAGGCCAAGCCAAATGGAAAAACCTTTGCTTCAGGCCTCCGCTTTCTATACCTTCGTCTTTGCCAGTACATGAGAGGTCTGTGATCAAGGTGTGATCTCGCACACCCAGCAAACTTTCCATCCCCAAAGACAAGGGGCAGCCCTTTGTTCACCAAGAGTAAAGGAACCTGCAGTCAGGCCAGCACTAACTGCTTTTAATAATAGTGACTAGCCTAAGGACTCTCTTTAATGTCCTCCACCGTCTTCAGCATCCTGAGATGGGCAGTTTGGCTTTGGCCCAGCTCAGTGTAAGAACCAGTGGGAGAGAAAGTCAGGAAACTGTGTTGGGCCTTCTTCACCTTGCACCATTCTGCATGTTACATTAGCAAATAATATCATGCCCATGGCGTTAATGGCCATTCCAGTCTTAAATCAAATGTCACAAGGTTATTATATAATAAAATGAATCATAAATCAGGATAATTACTGAAAGGCCTTTTGCAAATAAATGTGGTGTTCCAAGCAGTAAGATGGCATACCAAAAAATGAACAAGGTGATTTTACTTCTTGAAAATGTGTCATTTGTGCAAATGTGGTTGAGCAGTGGTTTTCAAATTTTTTGAGGTTGTAAAACGTTTTCCCACTTTCCATTCTTGCAATCCTGACAATATTGCCTTCAAACCTAAAGAGTAATCAGATCTGGATCTCACATGATACTTCGTCCCAATCTCCTGCCTGGGAATAGCTGGGATGGGATTGGGAACAGAGCACTGTTTTATTGGCCAAGATTGGGGGAGGAGGGAGACTGTTGGTTTTTAATGTTTGGATTTAATAGCTTTTATGCCAGTTCATTGAAAATACAAACCAAAGCTTTCATTCTTATAAATATTCCTTCTGTACCCCTATTGTTGTTTCTGGTTTTTGTTTTTAAATTTATCCACTTACCCCCTGTTGCTTTTCATTTTATAAAAATTCCTATTACATACATGTTTATGTTTGTGTGTGTGTGTGTGTGTGTGTGTGTGTGTGTGTGTGTGTTTAATTTATCCATTTTTCCCCCATAGGATGAAAGGCAAGACACTAGCTCAGAAGGAGTATCAAATGTGGAGGATCAAAATGATTCTGATTCTACACCACCAAAAAAGAAAATGCGCAAGACAGAAAATGGAATGTACGCCTGTGATTTGTGTGATAAGATATTCCAGAAAAGCAGTTCACTATTAAGACATAAATATGAACATACAGGTATGTCGGTGGTTCATATCGATATTGCATTGAAAAAGATCTGTGATCCAATGTGCTATGAAGATGCCAAATTTAAAAAAAAAAAAAAAGCTCCTGCCCAGCATTACCTGTTGGTCCCCTACCATATCTTATAGCTACTCTCTGTTCTGACCATCGATTCTTTATAAATTACTTTATGAAGGAAGGATCCACTCATGAAATAATTGAGGAGACTTGTATTTGTTTTCTCCTCCCTATAGGCCGCCACTGATTCTTTGGTCTCCTTGCTACATTCCCATGGGTTTTACTGGAGTTAGACGCCTTGTAACACCCTTCTGTCCTCACTGTGTCTCCCAGCCTTACTCAGCAGCCGCGCGAGCAGACTCTGTATGGAGTTGCCAAAGGACCTTATTTTGCAATAATAGCATTCAGCAGTTGCCCATCTCTAACATTGTTTCTGTGCCGTAGATACGGTAGATCTAAAGCAAGGAAAGAAGTGAGGAGCCATTTGTTACTACTGCCTCAGAAGTGCCTAGATGAGAAAAATTACATCTCTTTTCCCTAACCTCTAGCATCGCCTTTAATTACTTCAGACTGGATTACAAGTCCATAGGCTTCACCAGACTACCAAAGGAGGCCATGGCCCACCAAAAAGGGGAGAACCCCTGATCATCTGAAGCAGTAAATTTTTTGCACACCCGCTTAATGACTTTATGTAGAATATGGGTTGTGTAATGTTCCTTTTCTGTCTTTGGAGAAAAGGATGCTCCCATTTCTTTTCTGCAAATACCCCCTATAGGTTCAAAAATGTACCTGGTATTTGCAGTCTAAAGGTGATAACTCATGGTAGAAGAAAAATCTTCAGCTCACTCCCCCTTTAAACCCTATAATCCCTTACGTTCTAAAATCAGAAAAGTCAGACTACCCCCCACATTGGGCAAAAGGTTAAATACTTAGTCAAAATCAAATTGTCTATAAGGAAAGTAATCTAACATTTCAAAATATAGATAAATGAATGTATGGTCCCTGACAAATTTATTGAAAAAAAAAAGAAAGAAAGAAGGACCTGAAACTTTAAAGTTAAGCTGTTTGACACTATTGGAAGCTAAAGTAATGGTGCCTATATCATGATCAGGTTTTTGTCAGTTTCCTCAACTATCTAGACAGTACTTTTCCAACCTTCCCTGCCCTTGCCCTCTCATCCAGCTTCCCTTTTCGTATGCTACACGGTTTTGCAGTTGGCTTTCAAAATAGCCATCAAGACGTTTGTGTAGGTGGGATTTCAATTAGTTTTAGTTTCAACATTCTCATCTGAAAAGTGGGGCCTGCACATTAAATATCAAAAAAGATTGCTTACTTTCCCATCAATCCAGGCAGAATTTTACCTGAATCCCATTTTATTTTTTAACAAAATCCTGGTGAATGTGCAGGCTTGGCAGTTTTCTGCCCTTCTAACCATCCACGTCAGGTAATGTCCTTTCTCCACATCCCAAAGTGTTACAAAAGCATAATTAGAAAATAACTTGTTCTTTTATTTCAAAGCTCTCCTCTTACATTGCAGGTAAACGACCTCATGAGTGCGGAATCTGCAAAAAGGCATTTAAACATAAGCATCATTTAATCGAACACATGCGACTGCATTCTGGAGAAAAGCCTTATCAGTGTGACAAATGTGGAAAACGCTTCTCCCACTCGGGGTCTTATTCACAACACATGAATCATCGCTACTCCTACTGCAAGAGAGAGGCCGAGGAACGTGATGGTGCAGAACAGGAAGAGACCGGAGCAGAAGCCCTGACTCACGAGCATGCGGGGACTAGGGTGTCTCCCTCCCAGATGGACTCGGATGAGAGAGAGAGCTTAACAAGGGAAGAAGATGAAGATAGCGAAAAAGAGGAAGATGAAGAGGAGGAAAAGGAGATAGAGGAACTTCAGGAAGAAAAAGAATGTGGAAAACCACAAGAGGAGGAGGAGGATGGGGAGGAAGAGGACGATGAGGACGGGGAGGAAGAGGACGAGGAGGGAGAAGGAGCAAACAGTGAAGGTACTGGGAAGGATGAAGAGGTCATAGATGGAGCTCACAGTGTAGAACAAGAAATCACAGAGAACGGTGATCAAGGATCAAAAGAGAAAACAAAGGAAGCCTGATCGTATTTTTCCTAGAAGGAAAATAAATTCTTACTGGTAATGAAGTTTGTTCTATACTATACATGCTTTTCATGGAAACATGGTAGCTTGCATACCATGATTTCTCTTCACTACTGTGTAAAAAAAAAAAAGTTAAAAAAATTACAAAAACCCACAAAAAAAAATATCCAGGTGTGCCTGAACCTCAAACCTAGTAATTTTTCATGCAATTTTCAAAGTTAGGAACAAGTTTGTAACATGAAGCAGATTAGAAAAATAAATATAGTGACTCTGAAAGCAAAGATTTAACAGGTTGAAGGAAACCTGATTTATTAGACAAGCATCTGGCATCATTTTCTTTTATCAGTATTAATTTTTCATTCTTTTGTTGGTTAATTTTTGAGCTGTACAATTGGGAGAGATTTATATAATTTTTTATTGGTAAAACATTTGCTAAATCCGCTTCAGTATTTTATTATGTTTTTTAAAATGTGAGAACTTCTGCACTACAAAATTCCCTACCCAGAAGTACGATGCAGTTCCAAACCACGCAGACTACCTTCTGTCACGTCCGTCTCAGAGGTAGTCCATGTCTAACATTTAGATGCTGTAGTAGAGCATTTTATCATTTCAAGTGTGGTGTTAGCCTTCAGAAAGCAGCCCATAGAAGAACTGAAGTTTCTTACTCATGTGGTTTAAAATGTAGTTTAAAAGATTGTCGTTGAGTTCTGATTGCAGGGACTAACAGTGTTAATACTGGTAAGGACAGCCAAGTCGTCAAAAATCAGTGTTTGTAATTGTGTTTGAGTACGTAGTAACAAATATGAAGGATATGATATGAAGCTTTGTATCTCCTTTGGCCTTAAGCAAGACCTGTGTGTGCTGTAAGTGCCATTGATCAGTATTTTAAAGGCTCTAGCCGGCCTTGTTCAATGTGTGGCCTACAATAACTAGCATTTGTTGATCCGTATCAAAGTTCTAAAATGAAACGTCAGAACACCAATTCTGTCATTAGAGAAACAAAATCCCTGGAACATTTCATCCTTTAATTACGCAGTATTCATTTTGGGTTAATTGACTTTCAGAATTTCTCTTCAGTAATGACAAGGGAAAATTTCTAATCTGCTCTATCCATTGGTTTTAATTTCAGACACAGACACTTCATCATTATTTGGCTCATAACTGTTTCCAAATGTTAGTTATTATGGACCCCATTTATTAACAAAGTTAGCTGATTTGTACCTATCAGTATTATTTTTATTTCTTTTAGTTTATAGATCTGTGCGACATTTTTGTACTGTATGTCTTCGAACCTCGCAGTATTAATACCCTTCTTACTGACATATGTACCTTTTTAGTTTTAGAAAACTTTTATATTTATGTGTCTTATTTTTATATTTCTTTATTTATTACACAGTGTAGTGTATAATACTGTAGTTTGTATTAATACAATAATATATTTTAGTATGAAAATTTGGAAAGTTGATAAGATTTAAAGTAGAGATGCAATTGGTTCTCTTGCATTGAGATTTGATTTAACAGTGTTATGTTAACATTTATACTTGCCTTGGACTGTAGAACAGAAGATTAAAATGGGAATGTATTAGTTTTACAATTACAATCAAGTCATTTTACCTTTACCCAGTTTTTAATATAAAACTCTTAAATTTTGAAATTCACCGTGTGACTAATCGCATGATGCTCTGCAGTTTTATTAAGGGATTAGCCTGACCATAAAGCTCTCATTTCCTTAGAAAGCCAAACTAGAATAACCTTCTAGAAACAGCATTGGGAACAATGTCTAACAGTTCTGTGCCAATTTGTTCCTGTATTCATGTATGTAAGTTACAAATCTGAAATCTTCATTTTTAAGTTCCACCATGTTGTTACATCATGGTCATTTTCTAGTTTTTTACCAGACTCCCCCATCTCACAATAAAATGCGTCAACAAGCCTGACTTACTCTCATTCTTTTTATTGTACTCAAGACTGGTTTTTGGAAAACTGTAAGGTAGGCTGCTGCAGCATTACTCTGCTTCTGTGGAGTCTCTCCCCTGGAACCGAGACAAAAACAAACCATTCAGGTTAAGTATTCAAAGAAAGAGGAAACGAGCATCTTGAGAGCAGGTCTCACACCTTCTGAAAAGAAGAGGACCGTGCTCACTCAGAGGTCCAGTACACGTTCACCAGATGGAATACAAAGTGAAGAATCCTGCTCCCTTTTCGATTGGTTTTAGTGTTTTGCTGTTGGGGCCTCATGCACCCAGGGAAGGGGAGAGAAGAGAAGAAGTCTCTGAGGGGAAGTGTTTAGACACCCATTTGATAGAGTTCCTTTCATCTAATGGTTTGGAACACAGACGGAGGGAAATGTAACTGAGAAGAGCTGCAGATGGGGAGGGGGGGCGGAACCTGGAGGTCAGCATAGGTCATCTTGCAGTATTGTGCTCATCATTGTCCGATTCCTGCATCCCTCTATAACTAAGGAAAACTCAATCGTGTTGTGATTTTAGGAACTGATTAAATCATTCCTCCCCATGGCATGTCCATTTTTTAAAAGGTCTCCAGAAAGAAGGTGGTGTTTAGTGCACAGGAATCAATTTCTAACCATGAAATTGCAGGTGTCCGTGGAGCTTTTGGGGTTCAGACCCCCATCCCACTCCTATCCAAGGCCAACAGGCATTAGTAGAAAATGCCAGTGGGACCCGTCCAGGTGCTTGCTGCCCTTCACATTCCTGTTTGCTGTAGGTCAAAGTCAGAGTACTTCACAGTTTTTTTGAGTGGATATGAATGTTTTTTAATCAATCCAAAAAAAGGATTATAATCATAAAAATGAGCACCAGTCCACGTTTAGGCTTCAAGGCTTAAGAGGAGCAAGGGAGCCTAAACATATCTCTAGGACACACAGCAGCTGTGATACTGGGCCAAACCCATGCTTCGTACAGCCTGATGTTCCGTCACCGGTCCCAAGATGCAATTTAGAGGACAGGATCAGCCTCCCTGAGGTCTCTCTCAAAGAGCTAAAGCCCTAAAACAGATGCGATATTTATCGTCCTGGTGTTACAGTCCCTATTCTTTGGGACTTTTATTTGTCTTTTGGAAGAATTGGTGTTTGGTGGAATCACTGAGTACAGTTGATGCTGGCCAGGTTTTTGTGGTCTCTCGACCCTAGAGATTTGGGGAGCTGTGTCTCCAGTGAGATTCAGATTACCTTGGAGAGGCTTTCTAACTGTGGGATTCGTTGATTGGCAAAGCCAAAGAAAACTTCAAGTCAACACTGCTTCATTCCTAGAGGCCTTGCTCTTCAAGACTCAGTCCCGAGACCCTATGGTGCCAGGTCATACCTAGCCCAACAAACACCCAGAAAAATCAGCTTAATCATTCGATAAGTATAAACTACCTTTAGAATTGTTTGAGATTTCCAAAATCTTTAATAAAATTGATTGAACAGTATATTTGACAATTAGCCTAGCCTGAGGTTTACTCCAGGCCATGTCTGGGGAGCCTCCCTTTCATAGGGAAACTCCCAGAAAAAGCCATTTACAGTCATTGCCTCCCTTTCAGGACATCCTTTCTCTTAATCTCTTGGGCGTCTGACCCCACCCACCACTTGCCTGAAACTGCTCTCTCCACAGTCATTAAATCCCTTTTGTTTGCTAAACCCAATGGCTTTTAACTAATCTTGGTTCTTCTGGATCTTTCTGTGGCTTCTGACCTGGTAGCCTACCTGGCAGCCCCTCATTTCTCCTTTCTTGGAGCGACATCTGTGTCCTACCCCAAGGCTGTCTTAGGTCCTTTTCTGTATCCTTTGGCTTGGTGCTTTCCAGCCCCTATTAGTTCAGCTATTGCCTCTTTGCAGATGACCCCAAAATAGACCCATCCAGCCCTCCTGTCTCTCCCAAGTAACAGCCCCATCTGCATCACCAGCGACCTGCTGAACATCCTCTATGTGTCATATAAGCATCAGAACATATCCAAAACACCACTCGAGTTCTGTCCCCCGCCCAAACCCCATCTTTGCTTTTTAATCTCCATTTTTGCCAAGTGTATCCCCGTCTGTCTAAGCACCCTAGATCATAACCTTGGAGTCATCGTCAGCTTCACTCTCCATAGCCAGGAAATTCTACCTCCACAACATCTCTGCTCTTCTCTTTTTTCTACACACAGGCCCTGATCACCTCTTGCCCAGAATGTTACAAGAGCTTTCTAACTGATCTTGTATACACTCTCCCCCTTTTCAGGCCTTCTTCTCCACAGATGCCAAAGCAATATTCCTTAAGTGCAGATCTGACCATCTCACTTCCATGCTGAAGAAGCTTCAGTGGCTCCCCACTGCCCCAGGATAAAATACAGACTTGCCCTTCACAACCTAGCTCCAGCCTTCCCAGATTGATTTCATATCACTCTCCCCCACATACTCTTATACTCCAACAGAAATGGGAGCCAGTGAACCATTAGGATCCCCAGGGGAGGCATGTTGGAATAGAAAACCACATATTTATATCCTGTTTTATTAGATTTTTATTTATTCTGTTAAATATTTCCCAGTTATGTTGTAATCTGGTTTGGGCAGCATGGTTGACCACCATGCTATGTTCTAACCAGCAGGGCTGGTTATAGCATTGGCTATTCCCTGCATGTGATATTTTACTCATGCGTGAGAGGCTCTTCCTCTTCCCCCAGGTTTCTTGGAATTCCTTGCTCACTTCAGATACCATTTCCTACACAAGGTTTTTCGCAGTTTCTTACTACACCTCTCCCCCACGATGCCGCATGTGTACACACACACACACACACACACACACACACACACACACACACACACACACACAGTAGTTGGTAGTCTCCCTTCTTCTCCCAGAAATTACTAAGTTTGTTCATGTCCTGATATATTAATATATGCATGCATGGATTCTCCCCCTCCCTCATACCACGTCCCCAGAAGATGAATCAGCCAGCATTTATTAAGAATCTACTCTGTGTAGGGCATTATGCGAAGACAATAGAAATAAAAGAAAATTGGTACAGTCCCTGCCTGTAAAGAGCTTACATTCCACTGGGAGGATATTATAGCATATACATGCACACAAATAAGTGTTGACTCCATGCACGGGGTATGAGAGCACTGGGGTATTTAACAACCAAAACAGAAAGCTGCTTGAAAGAGGTGGCAGCACTCAAAGCAGATGTCCCAAGAGATAGAGATAAGGCAGGAGGGTACCCCAAGAATGAAGGATAGTCTGTGCAAAGACAGACAGGAAGTTAAAGTGCATGAGGCTTGTATGGAAAGGAGCAACGTGGTCAGAGTTGTGCTTTAATGATGGCAGACAGCTGTGTGGAAGAGAGACTGGATAAGGGTGAGACTGAAGGGTCAGAGACCAATTGGTAGTCTATGGTGACAGATCACCCTGGAGGTGATGAAGCCTGACCTAGGGTAGCCTGAGTGCCAGACCGAGAAAGAGGAATCAACTAACATTTCTCTGAAACGTCCCTCTTGGGGCATAAGAGGCTCCTAATCAATGCTTGGTTGATTGAATGGACAGATCTTCTCATCCCTGTTAAGTACCAAGGAACTATTGAAAACAAGATAATGTGGGCAGAAACCAGTGATTTTTGTTTTATAATAAATTTTGCATTTTATCTGACTAAAGGCAAAAATACCCATTCTGATAGATTATGGGTATGTGGCAAAGCCAGAAGCACTAATAAACAACGTATTTTGAACTTGGCAGAAGAGATTAAGTTCCAAAGCAGTGTTGTTAATATTCTTTGTAAAAAATATATATATATTTTTATGTAAAGCTGGTTTCTTAAAAATTTAATAAACCCCTTAAACAATTTACCCCATCAGAGGATAAGGAAACTTGAGGATCACTGGAGATAGTCTTGTATTGGTTTAGAAAGTCATCAAGCTATGAAAAGGAGAAGGAATAAGCTTTGTCCTCCCCCTAGAACAGATCAAAGGTCAAGCATGTATTATCTAATCAGAGGATATACGGAAATAAAAATTCCCTCCTGGAGCTTCCACTTACAAAAAAAACTATAATCTTGAGGGGCAAGATTGGCAACTGAGAAGAAAGGCCTCCCTTTAAGAAGTGGTATTTAAACTAAGCTTCAAAGGGAGTTCTTAGAAGAGTCAAAAGTGACGGTGTGAGTGTATCCTAGGCAGGGGAGACAGGAAATGGAATGACATGTATTCGAAATAGCAGGCAAGCCATTTTGGCTGAAAATGTACAGCATGTGAAGGGGAATGATATATAATAAACCTGGAAAGGTAGATTGGAGCCAGATTGTCAAGGACTTAAAACCTTATGCAAGAGGACAAGAATGCTATAAGGATTGATATCAGCTGTTAAATATACCTACTTATAAAGTGAATGATAAAGTGATGAAACATAAAATTATACTAAATAATCACTACTTTAAAATTTACTTGAGATTTCCAAGTTATCTGATAAAACTGAGTGGACAGTATATTGGGGGGGCAGGAAGGAATCACAAGATGATTAACATGGGTGAAAAGTTATGGTGCTCAAATACTCTTAACTAAAATGAAATAGTTTGCTAGATCTTAATTCAGTCTTTGAACAACAATACATTTATGGTGCAAAAAGGGAACTAAACAAACGTGGAATGTCATTCTTTGGCTAGCTGGTATACCCCCCGTTCTTTGCTGGGTCGTTATTTTGGAGCCAGAGAGGAAAATTGCTAGCCAAAAGTGATTGTAGGAATCTCATGTTCTTACTATAAAAATTGGAAAATGAAGACATAGAAAGTAGAGACGATAAAATCAGTAGAGAGTCTCTTTCTCTTTCCCATAAGACAGTGTCAAGATAAGTCATCAAAAAAGAAAAACCGAAGAGTGAACAAGGGCTTTCTTCTCTTAGGGTAATCATAGTCAACTTAGGAATTAACTAGCTAGTAGCAATATTACCACAAGTTTTACATTTCTACTTCACCTAAAAAAAAAAAACAAGAACAGAAGTCTCTGACTTCTGGTAAATGACTTTGCATCCATTACTTTATTTCAGAAAAGAATGAATAATGGCTATTGAACCCCGACTTCCTGATCCCAATCCAGCCGTCTGAATGTACATTTTACATTTCTATCACAATCTTGCCAGATATAGACCTCTTATGACTTATTCACAAAGACTCATTTTCTACGGCTGTTCACAAAATGAAGTCCTGGTTTGAATGCACCCCCAGTTCTCCTTTCTGCCCTGAGAGATGTTGCTCAGTGCCCACATTGCTAATTTGGCAAATTTGGTGGTTGCCTCATCTATTAGTCAACTAATGCTTCTCAATATTATTGCTCAAACTTGATGCTGAAATTAATGAAAATTTTTAAAAAGTAATGAAAAAGGAAGTGAGATTGGACGTTTCCTTGATTTCTAGTTTGCACATTTAATGTAACACCTCAGTACTGCCATATAAGGGGAGGTTTCCCCAGGGGGAAAAGTGAGGAGATAGAGCATGGAGAAAAATGATAGTAAACCAATCCAAAGTCTTGGATCTGCTTTCATATGGCATTCCATTTTTTTTTCCTTCACTCTTTCTTGCCAATACGGTGCTACTGTATTTGTCCCCAGACTCCTTAAAAGATTCTACTTCTGGGCTTCTCAGATGACACAGAGCTGGCCTTCTGTTACCTGAGTGCATGCAGCTGTTATTTTAAAAGTATGGAACCCCAAATCTTCCCTTTCTGTTCCTTCCAACCTGGAACCCACGTGCTGATTAACAGTAAGCAAAAATGTTGGCCCAGTCAACAATAGAGGTCCACCCCATCCCTTAAAAAGGATAGTTCTCTAGAAACAATTTCTAAAATCCCTGAGGAGCCTCTCTCCAGCAGAATGTTCTCCTTTAAATTTGCTATAGATTCATGATAATCTTCCTGAGGGGGGAAAAAAAATAAGAGTTTTAGTTTTTGTGTAAGCCATCAGGCTACTTCTGGAGGAAATGTTAGATGACTAGATTTTGCCCTTCCAAACACCTCAATAGTATATATCATTCTTTCCTCCTCAGGAGTCCTTCAGACATCTTGGCTTGAAGGTATACTTTACTGGCTAGGTTTTTTTTTTTCCATACTCCCCTAAATGTTCCTCTCATCTCCTACGTGGACTGCTATTTATTCCTTCCCATTCCTGAGCAGTGGCCAAGCCCCAAGATTCAACCCAGTGTCCCCGGTTGGTGGAGTACATGGAGGCGAGAAAGATATAAGACCGGAAGGGAAAGGCCCAGGTTATGAAGGACTTTCAAAGCCAAACAGGATTTTACACTGGATCCTGAATGTCTTCAAATAGGAGCGATTACCCAGTGAACAATTCTGAGCACAGGAGTGACATAAATAATGATACAGTGAGTGACTAATTTTAATTGGAAGGGCAGGCACTTTGTATACACAACAACTGGATATGAAAAATTTGGATAAACAAATGACACAAAGTTTTGTGCTTTTGATGAAGAAGGTGATATGTTCATTACCAGGATCTGTGTTAGAATGTTTCTGTGATCATGCTTACCATTTTGGTTGATCATTAGCATTGCAAACAGAATCTATTAAAAACCTATTCAAGTAAACAAAGTATTTCCACAGCAACTTCCTAGAAACTCACTCCATCATTTCTGTACCACTGCCTCAGAGGGGCAGCCTGTGCATCAGCCTTTGATGAGCCATGGCAAAGTTCTAGCAAATGACTGGGAGTCTGTCCTTTCAGGGAGCCTCAATCCAACTCATTCCCGCATCTGCGCAGAAATGACACAGCGAATGTGAATCATTTCATTTAATACCCAAAGCTTATGTCTAAGCCAGTCTGTTGGCCTTAGTGATATAAAAAATAGGCAAACTGAAGCATCACTAACGGCAGCTAAACATCACTCTCTGAAGAAATGAACGTGAGATCACTGCATTTGTAATGAGAGAACCGAGGTTAAATCCCAACCCTGATACTTATTAATTGTGTAGCCATAGAAAAGTCACTTCACATCCACAGTTCCTCCTCATGTAAAAAAACGAGGAAGTTGGGCTACATGGACTCATCTTTCACCCTAAAATTTCCCCCCAACACACACACGCACACCTTCCCTATGACAGCCAAGGGCAGCACTATCCTCCCTATCCCTAGGCTCACAACCTAGAAGTCATCCTGGACTCCTCACCATCTCTCACCCCTCATATCCAAACTGTTACCATAGCCTGTCTACTTCATCTTAGTAAAATCTCTGGAATATTAACATCCTCTGACACTGCCACCCCTCTGGCGCTGGTCCTCATCACCTCCTGTCTAGACTACTTCAATAACCTATCTCAAGCCTCTCCTCACCCACTCCAGCCCGTCCTCCATTCAACCATTAAAGTGATTTTCCTCGAGTACAGATCCAACCACATCGCTTCCCTATTCAATAAACTCCAGTGGGCTCCCTATTGCCTACAGGATTAAATATAAAAGCACTCAAAGCCCCTCATGACCTAGCCCCCTCCTACCTTTCCATTCTTCTTGCACCTTATGCCATGCACAGACTCTTTGATCCAGTGACACCAGCCTCCTGGCATGAGCAAGACCCTCCATCTCTCAGCTCTGGGCATTCTCTCTGGCTGTCTCCCATTGGTGGCATGCTCTCCTTCCTCTGCTTCGACTACCAGCCTCCCTGGCTTCCTTTAAACTGAAATCTAACCTTCTGCAGGAAGCCTTCCCTCTGTTCATTCATCTAGCTTGCTTTGTATGTATTTGTTTGCATGTTGTCACCCACCCCACCCCTTAGATTGTAAGCTCCTTGAGGACTAAAACTTCCTTTTGCCCTTTTTTTTTGCATCCCCAGTGCTTAGCACAGTTCCCAGCACACAGCAGGTGCTTAATAAATGTTTATCGACTGATGATGTCAAAGGTCCTTTGGAACTCTGAATGGGACCTTCAATGACAGTTGGTTTCCTCCCTCTCTTTACTGCTGCCTAGACTGTGTTCCCAACGAGCAGCTTTTTGAAAATTCCCTAATCTGGGTAGGGCGTGAAATTGTTCAAACTGAGTGGCAGATATAAGTCAGGAGTGTGAGAATCGGTGCAGACTTTCATTATGACCTCGGGTATTTAAATCATGTAGACATTTGAAAAAAAATTACCCTAATGACGACTCTCTAGATATGATCAGGGCCCACTTGTTCTGTGTAGGAGTGGGACAGGGATACCCGCATGTTTTTGCAGTACTAATGAATCTTTTGTGGGGCATGTGATTAACAAGACTTAGCTGCAAGACCTGGAAATGTATGCAAGCAACTTTAACCCAGAGAATGAGCCATTAGCCTTTAGGCCTGGTCAGAGTTCAAAGCAGCAGGTCAGAAGCACAGGAGCAGGGCCACGGAAGCCTAAGTAAGCAGAAGTATAGAACTGAGGTCTATGGTGGACAGATCATTTGTCCACTACGGACAAACTCATGGAGTTGCCTCCATGTATTATCTTTTCATGAGGTCAGGGAATGTGCTCACTGCTTTCCAGCTCCAAGCCCAGCCCTGCACCTTCAATGTACAACAGCTGCAGACTCCACAAGCATTTATTAAGGGCTTTGGAGTCAGACGTTGTGCTAAGCACAGGAAATACAAAGAAAGGCAAAAATACATTCCTGCCTTCAAGGGGCTCACTCTCTAACATGGGAAGAAAACATGCAAACTGCTACATGCATACGGGACACTTCCAGGATAAATGGGGGGAGGGGGGAGGGAAGAGGAGGAGGGGTAGAGGGATGCCTCCTACAGAAGATGGGATTTAAGCTGAGTCTTGAAGGAAGCCAGGAGGCAGAGACTCAAAGTCGGGAGTTAGCCAGGGAAAAAGCACAGATTGTCCTGTGCTAGAAACAGTAAAGCATCATTATTATAATTTCTTGATTCTGGTGACTTTTAAATTCCATATGCAAACAAGTCTCAACTTTTTTTCATTTGTTTTTTATTATTTCCAACCCACATGGGATAATTCCGAATTGTCCCAACTAGTATCTAAAAGCGAAGAGTCTTCTAATAATAACTTGGAGAGTTTAAAATAGGCTCTTAAAAGGCCATCTTGATAGTCATTTTCCCAAGCACGTAAATAAGAATTGTAAGACTTTAAACTTTTCTCTCACTTTCCCCCAACTTGAAAACCTAGTTACTTCAATATAAAAACTTTGTCATCCAATGACCAGTGAAGAGTGCTTTGGCCTCTGGCAGGGACATCTCCCAATTTAACTAGGCAGACGCCCAAGGGCCAGCCCGAGTCAGGTGACACACTGTCACAGGAGTCTTCCCAGCTTACTAGGTCCTTCTAGACCTCATACTCTGATGACGTAGCCTTCTCAAACCCAGGGTCACCACCCCGCTCCCAAGTGGCCTCAAAGCCCACCTTCAGCAAGAAACTAACCACTGAATCCCGGTTTATTTTGTGATCAAAGTTTTCCTCTTTGTCCCTAGCTCAAGTGAACAGCAGAGCTTGCTGTGACAGGAAAATATCAAACACGAAAAGAGATGAATGATAAATAGTCATTCTTTCCAATGGCAGGAAGTCTCCGTCTCACCAGCACTTGACTTCCCAGTGATATGCGTGCGACAGCTGGTGGTTTCCCTCCCTCATACAACAGGAACCCTCCTCCACGCTGACTACAAAAGCCCTGGCTTAGTTCCTACCCCCACTACCAGAGCTCCATACAAAAGCTGTCTGTCCTCCCTTCCTTCCCTCCCCACCGGCTGCTGCTGCCACAATCTGCCCTCCCTGTTGCCCTGGGAACTGCTTTCCCAATCAGCACCCTTCTTCCTGTCCTTTTTGGGGTCCGGAGGAGCTCGGGGCTCAGAGACACCCAGGAACCCAATAAGAGGACATGACCTCCAGGGTATTATTATTTCATTCACATTAAGAGTAAAATTTGCTTTTGTGAGCTGACCTGAGAAGCACATAGCATAATAAAAAAAGCATGGAACCTGGAGTCTAGGAGACCTGAGTTCAAATTCTGATTCTATTAGCTTCCTGTGTGGCCTTGAGCAGGTTACTTACTATTAATAATAGCCAGCATTTATATAGTGCTTTAAGGTTCACCAAGTACTCTACAAATAATCATTTCGTTTTATCCTTGCAAAAGGACACTGGGAAGTAGATCCTTTTATTCCCGTTTTACAGATGAGGAAACTGAGGCAGACAGAGATTAAGTGACTTACCCAGGGTCATGAAGCTAGAATAAGTGACGGAGGCCAAATTCAAACGCAGGTCTTCCCCACTCCAAGTCCAGCACTCCATTCACCATACCCCACCCCCACGGGGTGCTGCTTCTGCTTTTAAGTACTTACCTCATTAGCACAAGTGCCTACAGCCAGTTTAGAGGAAATACCACAGTAACAGCAGTAACCAGAAGTGTTCACACCTGGGGAGGGGAAGCCAGACACAAGGAACAGAAGAGAGGAGAGGGGGAACCTGGCCCCCCAGGGAAATTTGCCTCTACCCCTCCCCACAACAGATGACCCCCTTAATTGGGGGAGAAAATCACGATGGTAGTGTGTCTCTCCCAACTCTGGGACTGGAAAGAACTGGATGCAGATGCAGCAAAACAGAGGGCTAGGGGAGGTGGCCAGGCTGGGTGAGGGATGAGGCAGTTCCTGGACCTCAGTCGAGAGAATGGCTCCCTCCCTTTGGGCAACAGGTCCTCAGCCCCCCCTTAGTGGCCCCTTCCTCATACTTCAGACTTTTTGCCCCACCCCCTTGTTGCTACGCTAAGGAGGTTAAGGCAGATGCTGAGCTCTCCCGGACCTCCTCCCTTTCAATGGCCTTGGATGCTGCGAGCTGGGAGGAGCTGGTTTTGTTTTGCAGCAGAAGCCTAAGCCTCACCCAGAGCAGTCTGCGATAAGGGTTTTCCCACCTGGGATGGCTTTCCCACTTGGCCTAGCTAATAATGCATATGGGGCTACCTTTCTGAGGCTTTGCCACCCAAAAGCTCTATTGTGAGGGGTACTCACAGTAGAGGGGATTTTTGTTAAGTGCTGCTAGAATAGAAGAGTAGAGAATGTAGGCTTAAGAATATTCAGAGCAAGAGTTACAGCCAAACAAGAAGTCTCATTTCTGTTAAATTCTATTTCTATTGGTAAACTGAAGGAGCCTTTGGCAGGCTGGCTATTTTTAAATATGATTTGTTGTTGTTGACTCGTGTCTAACTCTTCAGTGACCCCATGGACCATACCGTTCTTGGCAAAGATACTGGAGTGGTTTACCATCTCCTTCTCATTTAACAGATGAGGAAACTGAGGCAAACAGAAGTTAAGTGACTTGGCCAGGGTCACACAGCTACTAAGTGTCTGAGACCACATTTGAACTCGGGTCTTCCTGACTCTAGGCTTGGCCACTCTACCTAGTGAGCCACCCAGCTGCCTCCTTAAACACAATGCCATTAGCTAAGTTATTTGTTATCTCCCTGTGGGGGATGAAGTGTTACTCTCAATTTCAGCACCCAGGTAAAATCCCTGATTTTTATTTTCCTATCTCCCAGCCTTAGCTGGACCATTGTCCTACCCTGACACTTTTCTGTATTTTCACTAAGGATTTTGGTAGAAAGAAAAAAGGAAGCCCTTTTTTTGCCTCCCAACCCATCACCTGCCTATTGCTGAGGGAGGCTGAGAATAGGGTCTACAGAAGCATCTGGAGACTGGTCTCAGACCCCAAGAATCATAGATTTAAACACACCAAGGGACCTTAGAAGTCCTACAATACAACCCCTTCATTTTACAGATAAAGAAACTGAAACCCAGGGATGTCAGTGACGCTCAGTGACTTGCCAGTCTTTGCAGTGGGGAGGTCAGCTGCTGTCCTCCTAAGGGGATGGGCAGCAGAGCACAAAGACAGCCATGGTTTGGCTGATCAATTCACCAAGCATGTATTAAGCTCCTACTATGCATAACCAGGTGCTGTGCTAGGTACTGGAAAAAAAAGACAAAAATGAAACAGTCCCCATGAAAGGAGATCTTGTTCATTAGTGGCATAATTAATAAGGCTTGGAGGGGCCAACAACAATGACTTGTTTCTCCCCTAGTACTTTTACTCTGTCCTCCCTTGCAGCCAGTCATGATGTATCAGAATTTTATTAAACACATTTGAACTCTGATGAAGCCCTACTATGTCTGCCCAGGCTTGACAAGAGATCTGCATAGGGATGGGTGTATGTTGTTTACAAAATCAGAAACCTGAGCAAAAAAACCCAAAACTCTGAAAAGTTTAGATTCTGCTTCTGCTCAAGGAGCTTTACTTTGGCTTATAAATAAGACAAAACACTAGGCTGACTATACATTTGGACATTTGCAAGAGAAAAACAAGGATTTCTTTCCCATGCTAACTTTTAGATATTTATTCTTACCATGAAATAAGGCGCTTCGTGCAAGAATCCGAAGTGTCATCTCCTGGTTTTTGCCTTTTTCAGGTTCTCACAATGTTGATCTATCTACATGCCACAAAGTCAGCCAATACTCTGAAATGCATGGGTGGATTATCTGTAATTATCTCTAATGCAAAATGATTAACCTCTATGCAACTATCAAATTTTTGTAAATCTAGGGGAGTTGATTGGATATTGATGCATATCTTGACTTGCTTTACAAAAAAATTACCCATCAAGAAAAAAGCAAGCCCAAGAGGGCTAGGATTCCCCAGCTGCCTTTCCCTTTGTTTCCATTTTTGTTCCTTGCTTTGCGGCCTTTCTGCTAATGGAGGCAACTCAAAGGTTCTCTTGTGTGTCAGATTATGTCTGTCCACATCCCCTTGAGCAAACCGTTTGTCTGTTAGAGCCCATGTACATCAATAGGGCACTGGCTCATGATGAGCAGATTTCCATGGGCCCAGCCCATGACTGCCTATATGGCACTTCCTCCTCTTTTTCCAACAGTGTGATGGCTAAAGAGGTTGCAGCTTCTGATCTGGGTCCTGAAGGGAGCAGATATTGCCTGTGTTATATCAGCTACTGCTTGGCATCTGGGCATCTCTACCCAGGACAGATGAAAGCACTGAGATTCTACCCCCTTCCTTGGCCTCACCACAATGCCCTAATCAGTGACTATTTATTCTGATTTGCTTTCTGTGGACTGGACTTACTGGCCTAGAGTGACATGAGGTTTGAGGAGAGGGAGGACTTCTCCTTCAGGGCTGCCCCAGCAGCAAGAAAGGAGTCCTCAGAGGTGACTTGTTTTCCTTCCAAGGAAGTAGAGAAGAACTGAGGCTGCCCCAGCAAAAGTCAGAATACTTTTCTTCCTCTCTGTCCCCAACTCCAAGTAAAGTTTGTTTTCATGACATCTTCATTCTCTCTCCCAGGTTGTAGTGAATAAGCTTTTTGTCCATCAGGAAAATGTAACCAACTATATCCTGATGGCCACTAAACTGCGGCCAGAGGAAAGAAGTTTCCAAGATGGTGGTGGTGATGGTGGTGGTGGTGGTGGTGGTGGTGTTCTGTGGTTTCCAACTCTTTGGGACTCCATGGGCCATACTGTCCATGGGGTTTTCTTGGCAAAGATACTGGAATGATTTGCCATTAAGGCAAACAAGTTAAGTGACTTGCTCAGGGAAGTAGAAGAAGGAAGAAGAGCTTTGAAACTAAGCTGCTCCTTAGTCAGATTCATGGAAAGAGCGCCGGCTATGGAATCAGAGACCCTACCTGACACTGATACTTACTATTTATATAATTTTGTGAGTCATTTATATGGCCAGGGGCCTCAAGTTCTCTCACCTGTAAAATGAGAGACCCTAGATAACTTGTAAGGTTCCTTCCAGCATTAAATAAACGATCCTAGGATCTCCAAGTTGGAAAGGACCTGAGACCATGTCATCTACTCCATCTCAACCTGAAAAAGTATTCCATCTGTGACACATGTGATGTCCAGCCTTTGTCTGAAGACTTCTAGTGAGGTAAAGAACCCACCACCTCCAGAGGAAGCCCATTCTTCTGGAAAACTCCTACTGCTAGGAAGTTTTTCCTTATGTCAAGCCTACATTAGCCTTCCTATGACTTCCATCCATTGTACTGCCTTCCAGGGCCAAAGAAAACAAATCTGATCCCTCTTCTGTTTAAAGGTTCAAATATTGGAAGACAGTTATACCCTCCCCATTCTCTTCTTCTCCAGACTAAACAACCCCAGGTCCTTCAGCTGCAAATCCTATGGGCAAAAGCACACGGGATAATGATCCTCCTCCATCTCTCCTGAGAACAGAACCAAGAGAAACAAATCACAGCTTTTACATGAATAATGTCTGGTTCCGGCAATTTCTGTATGGCCCTGCCCCAAGTACTGGAGGATGGCTTAGTTGACCTTTCAGAGTCAGTCCAAATCTCTGACCTAAGGCTCCTCTTCGCAAACATAGAAATCAGCAGCTGGAAGGGGGGAAGAACCCTCACATACTTCCCATCTTTGTTGAACTGATACAAAATTTGTTTTCTCTAAGACACTCAATAGCCCATTTCTTGATATCACATCTTATTCAGGCTACATTAGAAGATGTTGAAAGAAAAGGAAAAAGAATGGGGGGAAGAATGGAGCATACCAATTTTACTGAAGTAATGGAGGAAATACATGAGATTGAATCTGTCTGTGGGAGGGAGTTTGTAACAGTTTGGGGTATCAGTGCCTTTGAACAAATTGCATAATAAGATCCACTGGGTTCTTTTTTAATGTAATCACTAGATGAGTCATTCAACCCACAATTTAAGTTATAACATTAGCTTCTCAATTTGTGCTTCAGCTGGTTTCTTACTTAGAGTGGGTGACCTTTTGCAGATTAATGTTTTAGAAAAACTAAAATTGGACTGGAGTGTCAGTGGGCAACCAAGCAGACACTAGACTGTACCTTCAGTCCTATACTAAGCCCAAGCCCCTGATGCCACCACAGACATTTCCACTCCCAAGAGTACCACACAGGACAGGCTAGGTGGCAAAGGATATTTACTTAAGGGGAAACAGTATGAGGGATTGAACAGAGGACTGGCCTTGGAGTCAGGACAACCTGGGTTCAAATACTATGTCATGGAAATGCCTGTTTTATTCCATAAATTAGAAATTTTTAAAATATTTTTTTTAATTCCACCTTTGTCCCAAAGCTGGTTGTGTTATTCTAAGCAATCACTTAGAGAGCCCAGGCACTATCAGAGGATGTACATTGTAGAGCAGGTTCTGATCTGCTTTGGTGGAGGGAGTTCCCTGTATCAGTGAAGTCACCAGTCCAGTTTAAAATAAAAATAAAAAATAATGCCAGAGGCAACAGGTGAGGAAGTGGTCTCTGGGTGACAATTCAAAGAGGAGGTTGGGAAGGTAACTTGGGTGCAGAAAAAGGATGGGTATTGGAGTGTATATTAACTTAGCTATAAAAACTTCTAGAAATTTAACTCTTTGACTTCAAAAGAGTTACTTAACCTCCCTGGGTCTCCATCCAAATTCTGCAAAATAAGGGGATAAGACATTCTCTAAGGTCCCTTTCAGCTCTGACTTCTATAAAACTGAGCCCAAAGAGACAGAATGCCCAACCCAAGATAGAACTGAGACCAGAACCCACTAGAATCCAGGTCTCCTGGCTTCCAGTCCTTTGTTCCTGACTACATCCTACTGGTTCCCAACAATGAAGGAAAAAAAACCCATACTACTCTGTAGAGCCTAGAGTAGACTGAACACAAAGGGAAATCTTGAACACCATAGCCAGGGGATGTTTGGCAATCATTTTATTCACCTTTGGGTGACTTTATATCATACTTCCACAGATTATGGTTCTCACCCTTTTCTTCTCTCCTCAAGAAGCCAACCTCCTATCTGCAGCATATGACTTCAAGGAGCTCTAATTTGCCACCTCTCAACCTAAGAATTTCTTCTTCCACTCCATCTTCTCCCCTT